>NW_011948414.1:4634106-4667022 GCF_000503995.2 Ceratosolen solmsi marchali | reverse complement strand
CAAACAAATTAATTTGTCATAAGTTTCATAATGATATATAACATTTTAATCGTTAAACTAAAGATTAAGAAAGAAATAATTTAAGATTTTACAATATTAAACAACAGTTTTTAATACGTTTGTTAATACCTGTACATTAAATTACCCATAAATATAACTTATAAAACCAAAAATATATACATGCTTGATTTTGAAAATATTCGTTGATGCACATATCTTAGGGATTAACTCGTTACATTTATAATCGGTATAATTTAAAATTTTTAATATTTTTTCAACAAGTTACAAATAATATCCATTCGTGCTCTGAAAATATTGTCCCATTATTTTATGTAGTGTCAACCCATAACGCAATATAATAAGAAAAATTTTCTGTCATAATTTAAGATAAGAAAGAATTAGTTATCGTTCCTACAATTTTTCTCGTAAATTGTAACTATAAAATTATTAAGGATTGATATGTACGTTTTTAAACGATTTTAACTACAAAACTATGTGCTATTAAATAGATTAAAGTAATAAGTATTTACGAAGCCAACCGACATATATATGACAACCATTTTTAAAAACACGTTTAAGAATATTAACATTAACAATGAATGAATATTTTTATAGTCGAAAGAAATATTGAATTAATAGATGATGCTATATAATTATATTGGAACAATCTACAAAAATTAAAAAGAAAATTAAAGTTTAGTATTAATAATATATTATATTATGTGTGTGTATATATATATATATATATATATTTACATACCTATAATTTTTATAGATTTAAATATTTAAAAATTTCTTAACTATTTTTTCTATTAATTTTTGATGAAATAATGTATATGGTTGTTTGAAAATAACGAATTATAATTAATTTAATTATAATATATAAATTAACAATTTGCAGAGATTTGGAAAGATGAATATTTTTTAATTTAACGTAAAAAGAACGTATCCAGTTAACTGTAAAATATTCGAAAAATAATAAAATTGATTTAATTTAAATAGTTATTTAAACAAATTTTAAAATATCGAATTTTTCTATGAAAATATCAAAAATTTTAGAATAAATATTAAAGCCTTTGAAATAAACAAGTTTTATTTTGTGCGTGCGTGTGTGTGTGTGTTATTCGAGGTTTTTGCACTCTTGATTTCACTAATCTTACTAATGCCTTTAAAAATGTTACTATAATCTATTCTATTCAAAATCTAATAGCTGAAAATAACCGCCCGTTTGAGTTCTAAAGAAAAGTATAGGGCTTCAGTGCAGAACCTTTACAAACCTCCGAAAAACCAAACAATGGAATATGAAAGAACTAGAAATCTTCGACACGCACCTGAGATCGTGTCAGCGGTCGGAGAAAAGCCACTACTCTCCCTCACCTCGGTTGTCTTGCTTCCGCTCATATTACTCTCTCTCTCTCTCTCTCTTATATTTGTACCTACATAAACGAAACTCTCTGCGTCTCTATTCGGATACAGTAAAAAAATAATACCGGAGGAAAGAGCAAAAGACATACACTGTTACGCACCCACGTTCTCTATTTCATAAAAATCTCAAAGAGACAAGGAGAGGGAGCAAGAGAACGAAAGAATGAAGAAAAAGGCACGTGCAATCCTATAGGTAAATAAAGAGAGATACTAGAATCGTGCGGTGGGACTGAAATATTTTTTCCTCCTTTACAACTATTTTTTCGTGTAATTTAAGTGCAACACTAATAATGCAACACCGAGTAATTATTAAAATAATATGTTATTCATAAGTGTTGTTCATAACAAATAATATTTTTGTATTATTATTTAGAAATAAGCATTATTAACACATATGCTTATAATTTATATTATGTTTCAATTACCTAAATAAATAATATACATAATTTTAATTGTAATATTTATATTTAATAAACTACTTATAAATTCCAGAAATATTATCGAAAAATGAACTTGTTGCTTAAGAATTGAAAATTTTAGAAAATTTTAACGAGATCAAACAGTATGAAATTAAAATTTACAATAATATTCGGTTGATATGATTTTTTCACGTTTGATAGTTTGTTGTTATTTCATTTGGAATTTGACTGGGAAAGTAAGTAATTAGTTCAATTATGCATTTTGTTGCAATATATACATTAAGCAGGTTTACACAAAAAAAAATGAAATTCTTAAATGAACTGAGAAATTTTATGAATTTTAAGGATTAAAGAAAGTTGTAAATTTTACTAAAATATATGAAACGCATATTGAATAAAAGAAACTTGTCTGTATTTTTATATCCATCCAACATTTAAAGAATACAGTAAGTAATCTTTTCTTTTTTTTATTCTGGTGTTATTTTATTTAACAATCACATTTAATTATAATGATATAAAAACATATTTTTTTAATATAAACGAATGAAAAACTGTATTGATCTGTGGGATTAATTTTATATTTCATTTAACGTATATTATTTAAATTATTATATTACTAAACTATATTTTAAAAAAGTCTAACAGCAAACTATTAATATTTCGTTTAGCGCTAGAAAATTTTAATCTTTTTCTATGACTACATTTCATTTTTTAACCAAACATATATGCATATATATATATATGCATATATATATATATATATATATATATATATATATATAACCAAGTATATCAAAAGAATGATTAAATTATTTAAGTAATGAATATTTAATCATAATGAATTTTAATTAAATTTTTAATTTATTTAAGAATACAGGTATCAATTATAAAAGTGAAAAATATTGAACTACTGATTATTATACTGAAAGACCCGTTGATCAAATGTTGAAATATTTATTAGAAATGAAAATCATGTTGAATCTTAATTTGTATATCAAGTTAAATTCACAAATAGTCATTTTTATAATCAACCTAAAGGTATAAATTATTCTGTAACATTTATTTACTAATGTTAGGACCTAGTAAAATCGTGCGAAAGAGGAAAAAATCTTTGCTTCGTACGAAATTTTATTTTAAATTAAATATGAATAATATGTATGCATACATACATATACGCGCGCGCGTACACTATATGCATTAAATTTTATAAGTATTATTTATTACGTAACGTAATTAATATATCCTTTAATTTACATTTCAATTCTGATATATTATTTGACTTGTCTGAGGAAAAAGTTTCAAAATTGTATTATCTTTACATTTTTTATAACTTAAGAACTATAAAATATTAAACTAATATACACTTCTAATAGAATATCAAATGATTTATAACGGTGTAAATATTAGTTAAATTATTATATATTTTTTAAGATATGAGATATTTTCCGAGAGAATAATAAGTGATTAAAACTTTTAAAATGTTCTTAAAATATATTAAAATTTTAATATATTAAAATTAAGTGAAATATGAAATGAAATACGTTTAAATATTTGCACTTACATTCTTCCACGTATTCTCAATTCACAAAATACCTTTCATTTTAACTTACTTTCGCAAATTTTTAATTTCTTATTTTAAGTTTTAAATAAGTTAATAAATTAATAGATGTTTATGTATAAATAGTTGCTAGCAGAAGCGTGTCTTCGATCAGTTAGACATATTTTAAACTAATTCACTGCTTATTACTTTAATTTGGTTAATGTTTAAAGATATTTTGACATCATATAAACCCGCATATGCTCATAGCACAGTTTAATCTTGGTTCGCTTCACGTTTTCATTCGACAAGATCAACTTTAATGTATTAAAGATTCTATAGATTTGTACACGACATCCCAAACATTTAATAAAATTAATTTTTGAAAACATTTGGCCACGTCTTAAAAACTTTAGATTTGTTTGTTTATTTTTCTTTTCTTTTTTTTTTTTTTTTTTTTTTTTTTTTTTTTTTTTTTTTTTTTTGTACTGAGCCAGCAAGCCAGCTAATCTAATTAGTGAATTGTGTACACAGTCAAATGGCACTGCATATTATCTTCAGTCGCTCTGGATAATGACCAAGTATCAGTGGAAAAATGACTTTTAAGAGGAGCTGGACGAAGTAATAACTCGCAGCTCCTCTCTTATTGACTCACTAAGGCTCAATTAAACAACAATGATACTAACGTACATCTATAAGGGCCAAAAATGACTAACTCAACAGATATTTCGTCCCATTGTTAGCCCTATTCCCATGCATTTCCTTTCCTTTTCATTTTCATTACTGTTTATTTTTGTTTATTACATTTTTTAAACAGCCATTAAACTATTAAACATCATCGCGGTTCGCGTTATTGCTAGTGGCCAAACGGCAACACCACGAGGGCAAGCGTTGGTGCGAGCGAGACGAGACATGCTCGAGGAGGGGGCGTGTGCGCCGAATGTCGGAGTAGCTCCCTCTCGCTCACGCTCGCGCGGTCTTACTCCTCTTCTCTCGTCCCATCGCCCCCACCGCGGCCTGCTGAGGAGTACCGGTGGTGGGAGAGCGAGATAGAGAGCGATGTCGCTCTCTCGAGTTCTGGCCGTCGTCGTCGTCGGCAGTGCGCGCTACGCGATATCGTAAGCCGGTTGTCTCTGCGTCATATGTGCGTGCTAACCTGTGTCCCCTTCCTTCGCATCATTCCCCCTCCCCCCCGCGTCATTCAACGATTCGGAGCGATACACCGATAACGAGGTGGAAGGAAATTTTCGTGAAACGGCGCCGGCTGCTGGGAAGGAAAATCGCTTGGCTACGTTAGTAATAAACGCGCGAAGAGGGAAAAGCGCGAGGATTCTTAACACGTTCTGCCTCTCTTCGATCCAAGACATCGATTTTTCGTTCGCCTCTGTACTCGTATCCGCTCCTCATTCCCCTCCCAACCCCCGAACGTCCCGCGCGTGTCTGGGGCCTCGGTACACCCCTGTTCGTGGTGTGGGCCGCCCCCCTACTTCGTTCTCTTTCTCACTCTCTCTCTCTCTCTCTCTCTCTCTCTCTCTCTTGCAGTTCGCCCTCCTCCCTCAACCCTCGCCACCGCTCCGGGCCCCTTTTTACGTCCGAGGGACGAGAAAATTCCAGCCTCCGTGGAAATAAGTGCCCGACAGTGTTTTCCTTCAAATGTTACGTATATACATAGATGAATAAAAGGTATATATGTGTGTGTGTGGTGTTGGTGTTGCTCGTTACGTAAGAAAATAGAAGAAAACAGAAGAGAGAACGAGAGCATTGATCCAAGAAGTGAGTGACGGATACAGATAGAGGTAGATAGTCAGGGGAGAGACAGAGAGAGAGAGAGAGAGAGAGTGAGTGAGAGAGTGAGAGAGGGAGGGGAGAGAGAGAGAGAGAGAGAGTGAGTGAGAGAGTGAGAGAGGGAGGGGATAGAGAGAGAGAGAGAGAGTGAGTGCGCGAGCGGGAGGGAGGAGGTAAACAAACCTCCCCATTCGCTCCCACGGGAGTATGCAATAATGCCGTGGATCGACCATCTAGCGGACTCCTAGGAGAAGAAGCAAGGAAATATATATGGGAAAAATGGCTCGATCGAGGACGAGCTCACGGCGGGAAAATCGCGAGTGCGACTAGCAGCGACCGCCCATTCGAGTGTTATTCTTGTGTCCAATAATAATCGTAATAGCAATAATAGTAATAGTAATTGAAATAATAATAATTATAATAGTTATATTAGTAGTAGTAATAATAATAATAATAATAATAAATATATTGAAAATCAGCCGGGAAAATTGAGAAGTTCGGGAGTGCAAGGAGTGACAAGCCGAGGGGAGGTATTATGGCGTTCAAGTACCGCGAAGAGATCGTGGGAAAGAGGTTCCTCTCGGTTAGTGGTTTTGCCAAGTTGAAGGTGAATAAAATCAGTGAGTGGGGGTGGCGAGCCGGGGTTATACGTGCTGCAAGTCACAGGGATAACCTCTGCCAGGACCTACAAGTGAGTCTTCGCTGTGAGCGAGCAATTTTTTAAAATCTTTTCTTTATAAGAGAACGATGCGATCCGCCTTTCCTCCTCTATGATAAGTTGATGAATCTGTTTGCTTAAAAATAAACGAGGGCTCGAAACATGAATTATTGGTTCATTGTTAGGAGCTTTAATGGACCGCTTGGATTTCAACGGAAAATTGGGAAATGTTTAATTTAATTTAAAGTATATACGATGAGCAGCTGTTTCGTAATGTAATAGACTTTTGACCCCCCTTGGGGGTTGATAACCTCGGAGGTCATAATCACCATTACTATCTCGACTACTGATGAAACGGTATACTTTATGTTTTAACGTTTTATTCAATTTCTATCGCGTACCGCGTTAATTATCATTGTTGTCGCTGTTTAACCATTGCCAAGTTTTTTCGTAAAATAGAAAGTAATTTATTTACATCGTTGTCGTATATGTCTAATAGACAGGCGGTCTTTAGCTGTTTAGATTTACAGTTTTATTATATTAAATCATAGAAAAGGAAAACAGACCTTGACACTTTTACCTTCTTACTTTTTAAATAAAACTATAATAGTAAGTAACTTTTATAGTATCTAATACACAGTAGTAAATTTATAATTGCGCATAATTGTACGTTGAATTGGATTTTTCGTTTTTTTTTAAATATTCGTAATGGATAGAAAAAGTATTAATTTTGTATTGGAAATCGTTCACATTTTTATGCAGAGTATTTAATAAAATAAAATTTAATACGACTTCTTGAGTTACAAAAAAAGTCTTTAGAAAATTTCACGTTTGCCGTAAAGTAGAAAAATTTTCGGTCGTTACGTTTTTTTATTTTTTTTTTTTTATTTTTTTTTTTAAATTATGTAAAAAGTCACACGCATCGTTACACTTTATTTGCGTAAAATAAAAAAAACTATTTGCACATTTAAAAATAAAAATTGTTTTTTTATTTAATTCGACATACATTCGACTTTACATCTAAATTTAGCGATTTTCATAAGTCATTGTATGAATATTGTTTCGTACTACGAATTATTAATCTCATAATAGCTTGTCTTTAATAATTGTTTATATTGTGTATAATGATTTTATGATTTTTATTTCTATGCTTAATTGTCATATTCATTAGTACGAAATCCATTATAGCGAAATTGGCATAAAAATTAAAAAAATGCTCTTATTATTTTGTCAGAATAATTATAAAACAATTTTCAAGCATCCGTTAGCTTGTAATACAGTTTTGAAAAATCCATTTATTTCATATTTATTATTTGGAAATAAATTTTAAATATAACAAACGCTTACAGATTTTGAGAATAGAGTGACAAAAATATTGTCTAATGGAATAAAATCAAATATATTTCATATAAAGTCTATTTCATTTGTATAATATCTAGTAATCTAATCACGTGCCTACGTATTTTTATTTTCTTTCGATTTTCTTCTAAATCTTAAGACTGTAAGGATATATATAGGCATCGAATAAAATTATAATGAAACTATAATACAAACGCAAAGTCAAAATAATGTCATAAACGACGTCAGGTATAATGTACAACATAGATTTATCACTTATTATTATTAATAATTACCCAATGCAAAAGAATACTCATTATTTCATTCGGTTTATAAGTAATTTGCCGAATATATCACGCGGATCTCAATGTTCAGCCAGTTATAAACAATATCACTGTCTCAGCTGTTTAAATTAACCAAGCAAATACACACGATGGACACTTTGAAACGGTAAAGGGCTTTTTTTTTATTTTTCTTTTCTCTTCACAGTACCTTTCAAATGTTTTAAGTAAATACCCTTTTGCAAAATTGTTGAACAGAGAACTATGGAGCGCAAGTACGCTCCATTTCGTCTTTTTTCATGTGAAGAAATTATGTGTCCATGTGGAAATGTGAGAATATGAAGTGAAATATAAATGTAAAGATCTCCACAGTAATAGTTCTTCGTCGCCGTAATAACCAAGTGCCCACTATTTTATACAATATAATATAAAACTAAATTAATATAGTTATTAATAATATTCGATACTTATAAATTATTTGAGAAAATACAAATTACATACAGTTAAGCACTAGCAGTTAGTTATCAATAGATTATGCCTTATTTCTTTATCATAAATTTCATGTTAAAAACATAGCATTTATTTATTTATTATTATTTTTTTAATGAATATTTATTTTATGAGTTTTATATCCCACATTGTCAGGATTGAAAATAAAATAAAATTAATTTTCGATTGTGCATATGCATATGCTTTCGTAAAATGATAATTAATAAAACAAATATTTGTATATTATATTTAATATTCGAAAATATATCGATAATATTACATAGAAATTTTAGAAACGTGTATTCTCGTTTAAATTCATCTAAAAAATCTTATACTATATCATTAGTTTTTTTTTTTTTTTTTATTCTAAATGTATATTTTTAATAAGTTTATGTCTAATAATATAAAAAGATACTGTAAGATATTATGTTTAAATGTTTAAATTAAAGAATTTCAAATTCTAGTTGCTACATTTGTTGTTCATATCAATCATTTTAAACGATGATTTAAAATTATTATCATTATTTTAATAATTATTGTTTGAACGTAACGTTCTGATTTAAAAATAGCTTGTCTTTTAGATTATAGCGTACAAGAGTTTTCGTAAATTAATTACACACGAAATAGATAAAAAATTAATTTTGGACGTAGAATATTTTTATATAGATATATCTAAACAAAGTCTATTAAAATTCAAGTTTTTAAGTAATTTTTCTAATGTTTTGCATTTACATTGTTTATATGTCGGGCAGTCTATACAAACAATCGTGTTAAACTCTAGTTGAGAAATACTTAAAACTTAGTATCCCTTGGTATTTTAACAATCAATACAACTACAACTTTTTCTATTTAATATATCTTCCATTATCACTTGTATATAATAAAGTAATTATTAATATTTGAAATTTAATATTATAATAAATGTTATAGCGATATATAGTAAATGTAGGTTCAATTTTTGCAAATTACTTCAAATATTATATTAATTTATATCACTTGTATTTAGCGTTTGTAATTTGCATTCTCATTATTTTTTTCCAATACAATCACAGATCAGAATCGTGTAAAAATAATATTAAAGAAGAGAGAGAGAGAGAGAGAGAGAGAGATTTATAAGTAGTACGAAAAAATATCAATTAGTGTCGCAATGAATAAGTAAACGTGGCCCTCGTTACACTTGTCAACCATCAACTTTTGTACACTACGCTTACGCAATTAGGTACACACGTTTACAATTTATTTATGCGTGTGTGTGTGTTCTTATATCTTACATTACTTTTCAGATCGTATCGTCTAATATCTATTCAGCTGAATTTGGTTACATAGGATTATGAAAAAAAAAAAAAAAAAAAAAAATAAATAAATAAATAGTGATGATAGGAGGTGTAATTTGTTTTGAAATCGATATTTTAAACACATTTTAAATAAGCTAAGAAGATTCTAATTATACCATTTTATTACGCGTGATCCATCTTTAAAAAAGGTTATCATAACTTTAATTTGAATGTCAAAGTTCAATAAACTGCAGATTAATGTTTAAACGAATATTTTGTTAAAATAAGCATAATCGTACTTTAAAACGAATAACAAAAACACTATAGAGGATCTACAATCTTTTTTATTATATTTCAAGTATAAACATGATTATAAATACAGTCTTATCTTTCTTTTTTTCGTGTTTTTGGAAATTTTTTGGTATTACAATATAATTTTATTACTGCATGATCTATAATATTTTACGCATATAGTTTTGCAAGCTATTAACGTTAAAAATACAACCAAAAGTGTATTCTATTATAATTATTATATAAATTAAATAATTTGTAAAAGTAATTTAATATTTTTTTTATATCGTTTTTTAAAAAATTTTATTAATTAGAAAATCCTTAGAAATATAAACAAATGTATTAATCCATTTCTTTTTTTATTAAATTAATCACAATTACTTCTATTGTTACTGTATAGACAATAGCTGTTAATGTGCACAATAGTTATTTATTTAAGAAAAATACAATAGTATAAATAAAAAAAATAATCATTTTTTCATGTGTGAAGTAAGCTTTGTACTTTTGATTAATATCTAAATAGTTTTCTATTTTACATCTTTGAAACAATAAATATTTATATTTATTTTGTTATCTTTTTTGCAATATGCTGCAACTACTGCAACTCAAATATTATGAGTTCCTAATCGAAATAATAACTTTCTTAAACTGATCATATCATTTTGAACTTTTTTTTTTTTTTTTTTTTTTTTTTTTTTTTTTTCGAGAACTGAGAAACGAGAAATCATATTTAAGGGAATATGAGTAAATATAAATATGCGTTACAACGATAAATATCGATGTATAATTCTCAGCCTATTGAACATTCTTTTAAATTGCAATAATAAATAAAAACAAAAAAGAAAGAAAAACTGATGAAGATGTAGATATAATTATTTATGTATTTATATTCGAACCATTCTTCATTAATAATAATGTATAGCCGATTTGATGGATTAATTGACGATTTCAAATATCGAATCACTGCAATACAACTACAATAGTTAAAGAACAAAAAAATCTATCTTGGAAGAACATACTTTCTACGCAATATTCTAATTGTAAGTGAATACGAAGATAAATGTCTCTCGCCTTTAATTTAATATAAATAAAATAAAAAACTATAGCTAAGTAAATATTAAATTTACTCGTCTATAAAATATTTCGTAAATCGTACATTGAAAGTAGATATAAGGATGCACTAGTATTACCAGTGTAATAATAAAAGATTTTTTAAATAGTTGATGATTGTGTAAAACACAAAGTTTTTAAAATATTTATGATAAATTATCCATTAAATTTTACGTTTAATGAATACATATTGATATTAACAATTAATTCAAGATATAGAATTTCTTTCCGTCCCTCTCTTCAATGCATAAAAAATAGAGAATCCAAGGATGTTAAGTCATTAGCTTGTAAAATTGTTGATACGTAAAAGGAAAACAAGTAATGTAACAAAAGAAATAAACGAAAAAGATTGTAGGGCCGATCTAGTGGAATGAATCCAGCTGTAAAATTATTCTCGTTTCTTCTAAAGAGAAAATAATAACAAAAAAATTACA
Source organism: Ceratosolen solmsi marchali (assembly GCF_000503995.2). Taxonomy (NCBI): domain Eukaryota; kingdom Metazoa; phylum Arthropoda; class Insecta; order Hymenoptera; family Agaonidae; genus Ceratosolen; species Ceratosolen solmsi. The sequence continues at coordinate 4,655,981 of NW_011948414.1, read as the reverse complement.
CGAGTACATCGATTCATCCGAGGCACGTGAATGCTGTTAATTACACTCTTGCACGCTTTTGAGCGGTTTCAACATGCTCGTCTGTGTAATTATCCGTAGCGTTGGTTAGTTGTACATAACGCACAACATAACGGTGTGTTCTGCGAATGCAATGCCGCTCATTTTACCCCACCATCTTAACTTTTTCTATTTCACCGGCGAAGGCTGAATCCTCGAAAGCCACGACTAGCTTACAGAAGTTAAGCGCGCACTCGCAATAATTTTCAAACAATTACTTAAAGAGTATTTAATTACAAATGTTTCCGAGCTCTATTCAGTATATTTTATTTACATTTGTTATTGTTATTTTGAAGGGGCAGTAGTAGACCATAAAACGGGTAGAAAGAAGCCTCAAAAACAAAGTATCGTTCAACCTTTCAATGCATATTTGTCCGACAAAATAATACGTTGGATAAACAACGATGACCAAGTTATATCTAAATTATAAAGCATCGATTTTAAGAAAAAACCGCTGGGCGTCATTTGTTTCGGGAAGTTATTTGTATTGTATTTAGATAATGAAACTTAACTGCGAAAAGAAAAATATTATTTACATGAAAATTATGAAATATTTGTCGAGCGATAATTTGAGTCGATATTAAATACTGAAATTTTAACAGCTAAATTCATAGAAATCTGAAGATGGAGAATTTAATGAAGAGAATATGTATTTCGTAAAAATCTGTTTGTGAAATACTTTTCTCACTGACATTTTACACATTTGTTATGAAAAATATTATGCAAATATTTAAAAGAAGATAAAATCAAATTCTTTGATTCTAACATCGTATGTTAGTAGTACTTTGTGCATTGTAAAACCGTGTTTTGTTCACGAGTTAAATTAATAACTAATATTTATATTAAAAATAACAATGGAAATTAAATTAATAACTAATTAAAAAATAAAATTGTTTTTTTTTCTTTCATTTGATATCGGAAACAAATTTCATGGAAATATTAATGCTCATAAGGGTATGTGCAAAATATTATTTGCAACATAATTATCGAAGCGTAAAAATAATTAATAAACCAGAACCGATTAAAGATAATGAAATTATAAGGGATCGAAAATAAGGCATTTGTGCCATTAAATTTAATTAAAAGATATATTTTCTAATAATTCCATAAATATTAATTAAAAATATCAATATGAAAATTATAATAGAAACTTAATATGTGAGCAAAGGTACTTAAAATATTTCTCAAAAAAATATTAGTAATATTTGTAATACCAATATAAAATATTTTAATGTCTTTTCAAAAGGTATATTTAATAGTATAATTACGGATGGACATAGATTAAAAACACGATTTCTTTCCTAATCTTTGACTAACTAATTTTCAAACTTCGAATAACTTCATATAATGTATATCTTTAATTTTATTTTTATGTAAAATGAAAACATTCCGTTATTCGCTTAGTGTGGTGAGTAAAATCACACGCTTATGCTTTTAATACAGAAGCGCGTAAATGTCACGAAAAACGTAAATTACCTCTCTATTATGTACGTGCATTTTATAAAAATCCTAAGGTACTAAGGTATTAATAAAACTAGTAAAACGTCCTTGATTTACGGGCTATAATGCACATGAATAAATGTTAATTAAATTTTTTACCCTATTAAAAATAATCATGCGCTCAAAACGAAAATACGATATTAACTATTTAAAGAGGTAAAGTGAAAAAGTTGAAAAGTTCTAGATCGACTAGCAGAATGGAGATCAAGCGTAACCCACATATATAAACTTGCGCGAGCGTACTAAAGTCCAGTCAGTCGTATTTACAGTTTGAAAAATGGTGCGCGCGCGTGGAATGCGAAGAGAAAGAGCGCGGGGGCGGGGGGGGGGAGAAAGAAGAAAAGAGAAGGACAAAGAGGCAATCACAACGACAACGACGATGACCACAACGATGACGAAGGCACACGTGGATTTTCAATGGCGCGACGCGTGACTCATTAGCGAAAATTGGCGAGAGCCTTTCGAGTTGGCTAAATTCGAAGGAAAGAGAGTTTTTCTTCACCGCAAACTAAACTCACTAAGCGAATTGTGAACTGGCACGTGGCGATACTTTGGATTTTATTTATGCTGCTTAAATAACATTACCGATTTCAATAATATCAACGTAATCTTTTCGAGCTCGTGGAATTTTCGAAAACAGGACACGGTGACCGTTACTTAATTTATCTTGATGTACAAGATAATACGTAAACTAAAACAATTATAAATATCTACTTTCTTACGTTCCAAATAATATATATGTATATATATATATATATATATATATATATATATATATATATACGTGACTAGTTTTAACTTTAACACTTGAAATTTTAACACCTAAATATATTATTCCATTATTATAAAATAATTCGTTTGGCCATTCGTTATTTTGATAAATCTTCAATTATCTTTCATTTGCATAGTTTATACTAATAGTTTCTAATACTTGATTTGGAATACAACTTTTACAATTATTGCATTCTCCGATTAACCATGTCGTTATGTAGGTCTGTTTGAGGTACCATTAGGTCCAAAGAGATAATGAATATCTATCTTTTTAAAAGTAGGAAGTCTTTTCGTACTATTATGAACAACTACGCAAATTAGCATTACGGTAAGCTGAAATGTGACGTAATGGATTTTTTTTTTTTAATTTGATACATGTTCATATTTGATAATGCTATGCCTTAATACATAAAACCAAGTTTGCAAATGGATCTAAGAAATTTTCGTGTAATAACTACTAAAATAAGCTTTATATCACTTATTTTGAATTTATCATCTTGAATGTATCATCTGTACTACGCTGGATCTGATATTAAAAAACCAATTATTCTGTTAAGTTGCAAAGCAAATAAAATCCACGTCTAAATATGCATATTAGCTTATATACTTCAAAGAGCTATGATTAAAAATAAAATTATTCTACGTAAGAAACGAATAATTATCAAAAATACATTGATAAACATGCAAGTGTGACATTTTTCACGTTAAAACGATGCTGAGCCTTGAGATATCACAATGACATCTTCTGGTACTCGATCTTATCTATCGCACCATGAAAATTTGTAAGAAGAGTACGAGAGACCGCGTAAGTAGGCGCTTACTTTCACTCCACTGGGAAATTCTTTCGCGAGACACCGACGTTTTACCGTTTTATACTTGGAACGGAGAGCTTTTGAGACTCGAGGACGAAAGCAGCCAAAGTCTTCCGCCTAACCCTTCCGCCGTACGGTTCTTTTACAGTTGCTCTCTCTCTCTCTCTCTCTCTCTCTCTCTGTCTCTCTGTCTCTCTCTCTGTCTCTCTCTCTCTCTCTCTCTTTGCTTCCGTCTGCGCAATTTGCTTGGAAACGTGTTTTCAACTCGGAGGTTTCGAGGCCGTAGACTATGTACGCTAAGCCACAATCTCGCGTCGCGTAGAAATATGCGGCAGAAGGTTTTGAAACGCCTCTTGTGATGTCCTTTGCGAAGATTGCCAAGTTACTTAATCACAACTCGATAAAGTATACCGTATATTTTTCATATATCGTGAAATATTACACACATGTTATTCCAAAATGTTAAAGCTTTTTTAAATCGACAGAATATTTCATCATCTAGCTAAAAAAAATTGTTGTACATAATAAATCGATGAGTACCAAAAAATCTTGTATATTAAATAAAAAAAATCAATCTTTATAAATTTCAAATTGTCATGTTTAAGGGCTAATCGACCGAATGCAGATGCTTTTGAAAATATTATTGAAGTATATTGTTTAATCAATGGAAAGCATTAACACAATAATATTCTCAAGTTTTAGAAATATATATGCGCTACCTTTGACCGAAATAATTTATAAACTTAGCTTTTAATAATTACGTACGTACGATAGTTATATTTCAAAACTCTTAAATGCAGTGTAATAAATTTCGTCTCTATTTTAGTTTCATATGACACTTATAAGTTGGAACAATACTATAAATGAATATTACGTACACGAGCCGAAGGAAAACCGTTTATTTTTATGTCGACACATAATAAAAATAGTTCGTTTCTAACATGATAAGAAGTTACGTTAAATCAGCAAGCTTGAGTAGTATTTACACGAGTATTAATAAACTTTTGTATTAGAATTTTTTCAATTATAATTCCAACAGTATGCGCGATTCAGTGTTATTACGAGTCGGCAGTAATCATAATTCTGTCAAGAAATAACTTTGCTGGCTAATACATAAACAATTAACCGAATGATTCAATTTCAATTCCCTTTGACGTGAGTACGTAATATTGCACAAAGTACCGGTCGACATGTTTCAAAACTTATTTCCAAGTATTATCTCTATTGGCCACAAGAAGTACACTGATCATTGATACCGGGGATAATCACGAGCCCTTCCGCCGACACCCGACAGATGAGAAAATGATGGCGCTAATTCCGTCTCGTAAATTATTGGAAAATTACATAAAACGTCATGTAATCGTGCTCGCGCAAGAGACAGAAAGAGATGGCGCGCAGGATGTTCCGCGTGATAATTTCAAGGACGATGGTACCAACGAGCCGAAGGTCAAGCGACAAGAGCGCCACACGACTTTTCAAGATCGTGAACTTACACGTACCTCGATGTAATATTGCTCGCGTCATCGCCGTTTTAATGCCAAACTAAGATTTCGCGAAACTTTTCACTTGAAAATTTGTTAACTGCATCACTACTCCCGAACTTCGTAGCTTTAACCTTAAGCATCTAATAATTGCTGTATATGATACAGGAATTAACTATAATACAAAGGGAAAAAAGAAATTAAATTGTTTTGGTAAATTATTTATGAGATATTGAGAAGGTCTAAAATGTAAAATCATTGCTTTCAATGTCATATAATTAAAATTGCATAATCAAATATATCGTGAGTTATTATAATAGTTTGTCTGAAAATCATTTCAAATTTTTCCTTTAATGCATAAGAATTATGATTCTTGAGAGAAGTTCTTCACAGTCTATTTAATTTACTAAATAGAATAAATCAAAACAAACAAAACAAAACAGAAAAACGAAAAATGAAGGGAGAAAACTTTGAAATAAAATCAGTTTTTAAATGCTACATAAAGTGATAAAGAAATTGGTTTTCAAGATTTAGTTGCATTAAAAGAAATGCTTTCATCGAATAATATTCAACGTGCATTATCTTCTTCAAATGACAACCTGAAATAAAACGGTGATACTTATTTCTTTAATTATTATGAGCTATTATTGTAGTATTGTCAAATCCAACTTTTCCCGCTTCTTCACCCTCTTTCTTCACATCTCTGCAATTGTTCGTTGAAAAAAAAAAGCGTTTATATATGAATTCGATAAAATTTCTTCGTGTGTAATATCTCAGGCAAATATGTATTAAAAGAGGCAATGAAATGAAATCGTTGGTACACATTATAATTATTCCAAAGCTTAATCCAATTTATTGTAAATTTCTGAAATCTCGACATTTGCGCTTTAAAACCGAACGGTCGAGGCAGCTAATTTGCGCTCAGCATTAATCAAAGTTATATTTTAAGCAAGGGAAGCATGCTGATGGATAGTTGGAAGGAAGGTTGGGGCATGTATGCACAATAGGCCAGTAAATTATCCACGGCCTCGACTAATTAGTTGAACAATTTTTATCGACCCTCTCAATACACCCCGAGGTGACATCAATTAATCGAGTCGCAAATTGAATAGTCCCGCCTTCCTAGTATCCCTAATGGTTATGAGGACTAATTTTTCTCACCCATCGATCGCCGTTTTTTCAACTGAGCGCTGATATTTATGTGACTTACCACTGTATGCACATACAAATGTGGAACGCGCGATCGATCGTTGCGCAATGGCCGAGCGATAAGCCTCGGGAATTCCTTACCTCCTTCGTTTTTCTCCTTTCGTTCGTTCAGTGCTGGTACCACGGCGGGTCAAAAAATGCGCATGCTAGAACGCGAGCCGCGAGAGAGAGAGAGAGAGAGAGAGAGAGAGAGAGAGAGAGAGAAAGAAAGATTGGGAGAGGGAGGGGGGTGAAGGAGAGAGGGATACTAATCTACGGGAGGAGAACCTTGAAGTTCCGGTTGGAAAGAACGTTCCTCCTCGATAGCAACAGTGATTCACGGTGAGTGCCTACTTCTGGCTTCCATTGGAGAATCAAGGTCAGAAACCGGAACTTCTCTCCTTCTTCTCCCTCTTCCTCTCACTCCGACAGACCGAACGAGCAACGAGCGGTGAATCGACCGACTTTGATGCAGCCTTAAAAAGTGCCTGATCTTAATGTTTCCACCATGCTGCATGCCTCATCTTTTCCAATCCTTACGCCAAGTTACTTTTTATTATTATTATCATTATTTTTATTTATTTATACAATCTGCCTTATTGGGCCAGTTGTTTGGGTTGAATTTTAAAACGATTCTCGGAAATTCATGGCCAAATGAAATATAAATTCGTTAGAATATTAAATATATTTTAGCTAACGTTTCAAGATATTCTAATCGAATTTGTGAATTCGTCTATGAAATTTTTTGGTACGATAAGTCAATATAATTCTCTAAATTATGCCATTACGTACGCAATACAATCGCAAAGATACGATAAATTTCTTTCGTGTAGGCTTGTTTACATATTTTAATTTAATTCATTTTGTTGTTTATATAATTTCGTTTTGTTGGACTTATATAATATATAATAATATATAGAGATACAAAAATATAATCGTATTAATCAATTTGCCATTTGTAAGTTGTATTTCAAATATGACTCGTTCTCCAATTATAAATATATATTTATATATAAAGATTATTTTTATAACGAGGCCTGCTGTTTTTAACATTGGTTTCATATTATAAATATCATTATGCTTAAAAATAAGACTCTAACTTACGCAAGTTAAGCTTAAACGAAGCATTATCTCGAAAGTAAGCAATCGTCATTTGATTTCTATTTTAAAATTAAAGATATAACCGAGAGATGAAATAGTTGAAAATATGAATATTAAATATTGTTCTTATCATTGATGTATTAAAACAGCGATAAATATTAAATTCATGAAAATTATAGCTACTGCTCTTTCTTTATCTTTTATAAGTGTTTTATATAAATGGCAAGTTCTCAGGTTCATCAAAACAAAGTTAAATAAAGTATTAAAAATCAATTTAATGTTTCGTAACAACGTAATGTCGCATCTTAATTGCATTGTAACAATGAACTCGTATTTAAATAAGCTGACTAATTTCAATGAACGATTTTACTCTTAAATCAACGGTAATAATTGAAATCTACTTTCTACACTATAGAAAGTAATGCGTTTATAGAGTAGATATGTCATATTGCACACATAATCGAAAAAATTTAAATAATTTTCTATCGGAGTATAAAATTAATCTCTTTATTTTGAACTCGTAATCGTATGGAGTTATCAGTACTATGAAAATGTTAATTATAAAGAGTTATTTTGTTAAAGTAATTGTTTAATAAATTGTAACGCATTTATATTCCGTAGTATAAATATTTTTATTTACATAGTTTACATTTAAAATCGTCGAATTAAAAATTTCATTTCAAAATGTTTACACTTTCACGATGAAAATTATTAACATAAATTAAACATTATATTTTAATGTAATTAGAATTTTAAATATTTAATTGTAAGCAGTGCAGAATTTACATTTAATTGCGAAATATTTAAAGAATCAATATTAACGAATATTTTAATTTTCATCGATAATCAATAGCAATAATAGCAACAACGACACTTTAACATATTATTAAGATTTAAATTTATTCTACAACACACGAATTTTTTCATCGACTATGTATATAATGATTGTATAAAAGATAATATTTTAAATTGTTATATAATGTTATATATTTTAACGTTAACTATCAATAAGTGATAGATGATATTCATTACATTAATTATAGTGGCACAAAAATATTAAAGGTCAAAAATTCGATACCAATTCTATATTTCATATTTATATGAAGATGTTAAAAAATAATCGGTCGGGGTTTTGAAAAAAAAAAAAAAAAAAAAAAAAAAAAAAAAAAAAAAAATCCTTATTGATGTCAACGTCAAATGATTAAATATTGAAACTGCATAAAAGTGTCACAAGTTGCATTAGTCTCGAAATACGTAAATAACGAGGTCACCTGATTAAAAAGCAATCGAATCCCCTCGATTCCAATCAGCTGGGCGTGTAAAAAAAAAATAATAAAAACTCTGGAAGGACGTGGACAGAAAAGAGTGTGACCCAATCATTAAACGCCTACACATTTGCGTTCCATTCTGAAACAATAGTCCAAGGTTCCTGTGTCTTTAAAAGCAACGAATCTAAAAAAGATCCTTCGGTTTTACGTTGAAGCTGAATGTTGTAGCGCACCTGTCCTCGAGTCTCGTACCGTTAGGATCCGGAGGCTTGGTTTTCGATCTTTGGAACATGCCACGAGAGCCATTTAAGGATATGGGGAACTCAACTTTTTGTGGAGTATTCTGTTACGACAGACACATAAAAACTCATCATTGCCATTAATAAACTGTGATATTGCCTTGTGTGCGATTTTTTTCTTCCCATTCTGCAATTTATACCGGATTAAACGAACGTGCACTTTAGATACAAACTTCCAAAAAACTCAGTCTCATTATTTGTTGTTGAATGAAATGGTAAGAAAAACGTGCCCAATTAAAAGCGAAGTAATTATTTAGATGTTCATTCGGTTGTTTTTCATGAATGAAGTAGAGGTAATTATGTTAAAATTTCGTTAATCATTCGATTTCATCGAATGTTTTCGTGTTACCAAGTTGTTGTTTTGTTAATCATCGCATATCTTTTCTAAATCGCATTGCTTTTCTAAATCTTTTTAATCAATGTAATTTATTATATTATTTTATCCTTTTCAAAATTAACGCTTTATTAATTTATTTATTTAATTTAATTAACGCTTTATTAATTCAATTATAAATAAGGCATATAGTGGATACTGATTTGTGTAAACTTTCCAATATTTTTTTGCTTACGAAGCTTATTTAAAAACTTTTGACTTTTGTATGACAAGCGATTCTATTAATGACAATTTTCATCCAATGCGACTTAAATAACACATTATGAACTTTTTTTTTCTCTCTTAATTTATAAATAAAAGTTAGTATTGGTCATTTGATATTGTATGAATGCCACATTGAAGTTGAAAACATAAACCATAATGTAGACCTAATTTTCTTCTGTATTCTTTCTTATTTTTCGTGCAATTTTAATTTCAAATTATAAAATATGAAAATATTGCAATACGCATTGTTTATGTGCACTCTATTATTAGTTGATTAAAAATCAAGCCTATTATTATGATATTATGCATTTAACTAATAGTAATTGTAGAACGTTCAAATGATAACTAACAATGTAAATAATATTTTGTCGTTTATTATGTTCATTTATAAATAACTTATTATTTTTAACGAAGTTCGAGTCTCTTTATTTCAAAATTACTAAAATATTATTTATTATTAATTTTTCTGAATAATTGATTTAAAATTATGTTTTAATAAAAAAATATTTTTATTGCTTGTCAAAATAAAGTTGATCTTCAAATTATATAATTTATAATTTATAATAATAAACGCTGAAAATCGTTTATTTAATATTTTTTACAAAAATACTTGTCGAGTCCTATGTGCCTTTCAATATGATAAAAGGTAACATACTTTCTCGCTGAATTATTCTCGAAATAATTATAAATTAGTTTATATACGTTGATAGTGCTACTTATGCTTAAACCGATTAAAAACAGTGAATTTCAAAAGATCTGGAGACATTAAATTTGTTGCTTAAAAAAATATTATACGTTTATATTTATATAAATAAGCGAATGTTAATGTGTAAAAACGTTTTATTTCATTTAATCGCATGTCGTTTAATTATCATTGTTACTCAATTAAATTATATAAATAAATATTAAATATCTTATGATACTTCATTTTTTTTTCTTTTTTTTTTTTTCATTTTCGTAATATACATCGTTTAAACAATAGTATTATTTATAATCGGATATTATAAATTATACTATATTTAAATAAACATATATTATTAATTTTTTTTTAATTGTACTATTCAGTTGTAAATGAGTGATTATATATTATTAATAATAGCAATTTAAAAATTTCCAACATAGCAATCGGTATATAGCGTTTTGAATTTTAGTAATTTCAATTGCAGCAAATTTTTCAATTAAGTAGACTTCTTGTATTTCCAACATGTCTATCAATTTTGTTATAATTATCGAGAAAAATTATCTACATATAATTTTTTATTCCAATAACGGTGAATTTTTCAAAATATGATTTTGAAAGAGCTGTTGTGTAAGTACAGTACACAATAAAGCGAACTCGTTAAAGTGCGCGTGACGTTCTCGGATTACCGTAAGGCTCGTGGAAACCAACGAATTCTTACAATATTCTGTACTCTTCTTTAAAATAATGAGTGAGAAAGGTCTTGATAGAAATGTTTTTAATAAAAGGTAAAAAAGGGTTCGTTATAATGTTGAAAAATGTTGGCAATGACAAGTATTTTGACTGCATATGAATTTCGAAGTCACCTGACAAATAACAATAATAAATTTGTCAAAATAAAAATAATCACGTATCATGTTTCAATTTTTAAAGTTTTAGGTTTGTTGACGTAACAGAATTTATCTAAAGGCATCAGAATTTAACATTTATATAAATACTAACTTTGCATTTTTCTATTAATGTATATCTGATTCAATGTGAGTTTCTTTCGCGTGAAATAGCAATTTATTTTTCATTTATACTTTAAAATTAATGTCCATTAAGAATTTTCTATCATTATATATTGCAATGGTACACTAACACGCACGATTATTACGTTTAATATTAGTTGTTTTTTTTTTTTTTTGAGTTTCAAATGGCCTATAATTATAAATTGATCAATGAATATTTTGTATACAGTTAATTAATATGTTTAAGAGCTGTAGTTTTTCTTTATAGTTTATTGTGTAATTCATTTGAAACTAAGATATGATAATTTTAAAATATTACCTCCAATAGAAGGTATCTTTATATTATTAAATTAAAGTTTTATTTTACAGTACATACAGTCGATAATATTTAGTTGTAAATGCTCAAAGCTCATTCATTTAATCTATTAAAATTAATCTTCTTTAATTTCATTATAATTAAATTGTCATACATACTCGAAGTAGATTAATTAACATTACTGTCTAACAATTAGATGATTCAATCAAAATTAATTGAAGTAACATTCAATTCTTGTGAAAAATCTAACGTTATAATACATTTAAACTATATCCCCTCAAATGAAGCAGGAAAAGCTTTTATTCAGTTTACCTGTTAAAAAATTATGTTTTTAAAATTTTTAATACGTACGCCATTTCCAATATTTAATTGTTCAGTAATGCGAATATATGGGCAGATTAATGAAATTAATAGGAAGTAAGGGGAGTTCCGGAATTTCAAATTATACGTAAACTGAGTAGTTACTCGGTCGATAATAAATACCATATTCCAAGATTTTTTGTGGATGCCAGAAGCTCAACTTAGGACCTAATATCGATCAGGTAGCTGATTTCTAATATTATTTATATCGTCCATAAAATACAATCATTGTCAAGACGTCATTATACACAGCATTTATCATATTAATTACACTTTCAGGCCGCGTATTTTATTCAGAAAAAGCCTCGCTTCGCTTACATTTACTGCGAGCCACATGTAAAGGTAACTGAGGTATGCCTTGGCACGTGTGTTCAATGATTTCGACAGCGCTTTATAACAAAAAACGAAGAAGTGTGAAGAAAAAAAGTGAATCGATATCGATGCTTTTTAATTGCTTTTTATCACACGGGTACAAAAAACGTCGGAATCGTTGTCGACAATTATCGTGGTGATGTACGTGGATCGCCGACGACGATCTCTCCTGAGAAGGTTGTCGACTTAAAGATACCCGAGTCCTACATTTACGGGATTGACGGGCGCGCGTGAGTATGAGTGTATACGTCTATCTCCGAAAAACGATTCTTTTGGAATTTCTTCGTCGCTCATCGGGAGCCTTTGCGTTATATCCATGACGTGCTTAGTAGAAAACAAATTATTCGATGTAGTAAAAAGGTAATGTTATTTCTTACGCCAAACTAATTAATGAAGACGATTAATATTGAGAAGAAAGTGAGCTTAAAAAAAACAACTATGACTGTCTAATTCTCTCTCCTCTCTCCGCACTCACGCAAATTGAGTTTTTATCAAGCTATACGCTATACATATATTAGCCTTTTATTTATAATATAAAGATATATGTAAACACAAATATACATTGGTATTTTATTTATAACATAAATTCATACTTATATATCGTTTATACTATGTAGATATCTAAAGGAATTCGTTACGATGATTATAAAAAATAATAATGTTAATAATGACGTAAAGATGAATTAATACAATAGCAGTGGATTGGATAAGCCGGCCGGATATGAAACTTTGTGGCTCAAATTATCGTTTATTTTCAATTAAATGAAAAATAAATGTTAATAAACTACAGCCCATCCATCTGCAAAAAGTGTCATTGGGAAAAAAGAAAATAAAATGTTGAGTGAACAGTAAAGAAGCGAATGCATACAGTTGTATTCTCTATATACTACAAATAATTCATTGAAGGTGCTCCTTTAATGAAATAAGAAAAATATTATCTAGAGAAAGAGAAAGACTTATTAACTGCACTCGTAGTTTATTATAATTATTTTTCTTTTTTATTAATTATCGATAGAATTTACTTTTAGATTTATTCTATTCTTGTAAGAAACAAATGTATTTCAATTTTTACTTTGATATTATGAGTTTAAGTGCAGTTAATGTTATTTTCAATAGGTTATTCATGAAATATACTTAATAAATATTATTTTCATCAAATATGTATATATATATTTAACTCCTTGTATACTAAAATTAAATACATTCCTTATGTAATAGAAAAGTTATTTAGACTTTATACGTTCATTTTTGTTTTTACAATAAGGTTTAACGAACGATTTTATAAATTAAATCACGCATTTCAAGTAAATATTTCATCTATGTTTAAAGGACTCACTTTATGAAGCCATAATTTCTCAAGTCTTCAAATGTAATAATAAATTACGAAAATTATTGTTTTCCAAAGCAGGAGCGAAAAACACACTCTTTTTAAATAAAAAGAAAAATCATTAGGTGAAGTTTAAGTAGAAAATCTTTCTGATTCCTCTTAATTTGTAAATGCAATTGCTTGAAAATTATATGGGAATATACTTGGGAATGATTTTATATTTATTAATAAAACGAGAGCTACGCGTTAATTTCTCCTACATATATTTATACATTTTTAAACTTTTTTTCTAATCGTGCCAACGATGCTTCATGTTTCATGCTTCGTTAATTACGACTCCATACCTTCTCCTTCCTCGTTAAATATTGGGTTCGTCGAATTTCAGGCTCGTTAAGCACATATGTGGAAATCTAAATGCTGCTGCTTCGTTCTACAATATACAGACTCTCTAATTTATATAATTTCTAGACCAATAAAATTTTGAATGATTAATTCAACTTATGTAATATTTATGAATAATGATCATTTTTGCAATATTTTACTGCCGAAATTGATTTTAAAATTTAGTCCGAACCGATATAATAATTATAATTTTCATATAACGTTAATGTCCATAAATTCTGTAAAGAAACACATCATTTTTGGATTATTTTGACTAAAGAAGGCCTTTATTTGTTCATATTATATATATATATATATATATATATATATATATATATATATATATATGTATTCATTCAGGTTTATTTGTTATATTATTATAAAGTGAAATTTGAAGAATATAAGTAATATGGTAAAATTAATGCAAATTTTATACAGATATCGTGTAGTACAGCACATGTACTTTATAATTTTTAATTGATTATAAATTAATGAAGCCATAATGAAGAAATTGCCACATTGATACAGCAATGCATCCTTAAAGTAAAATATAAATACCACAGTGTATTGTTTTAGAAATAATTACAAGGTTATTAATTTGTAAAATATTCTCTTATAATTAGCAAATCTTCATTCGATAATTTCATGGAATGTAATGATAGATTCATTTATTAAATCATTGATGAAGCGCGCTAAAAGAGAATGGGATGTAAAAATTCAGTAACAACGTACACATAACATAACAGCATACTCGAACTGATCCTTGATAAACCGCTTGTATATAGTTTGGCCCTTTGACTCGGCATTGCACAACATAGAAAGCCAATTCTGTTTAACGAAGCTCGTATTTCGGATTTGTATGTTCGATTTGAATGCGACATTTTGGATTATTGACGTTTAACCTTTACTTGTTGCGTCGAGGGAATACGATGCTTTTTTTTTTTTATTTTAACAATTTTGGCAAGAATTTTACTATATTGGATACGACGACACTAGTGTAAATTTACATAATTAGCTTTAATAGCTGATGGACGAGATGTCATTCGATTATTTATGAGCACGTGGGTGTGGGTCAAAAGAGATATCTACTCTGTTTATCAACCCTTCAGCCGAATATCACTTTTTCAAATTTTCTCCATATTTGTACTAATTAATTATCATTCGACATTTATATTAAAATTATTATATATGAGATGAAAAGTCGATTACAACTGTATGTATATATATTATGAACATTAAAGAAAATTTGATAAAAATACAACTAGAAGACTAATCGATCATTTATTTATATGCATATAATTCTGGATGAAAATGTTCTGTAGACAATAATACTTTAGTCTCTCATCTTGTAATATTTAGTTTATTAAATAGGTAGGATTCTCTCTCTCTCTCTCTCTCTCTCTCTCTTTCTTTTTTGTTTTTTATTTTTTATAAATGAATCATTTCGGGCATCGTTTCGTCATAATGCTAGAACGTTAATCGACAAAAATAATAATTGCTCTTGCTTTTCATAATCAATGTACAAAATAAGTCTATTGAAAGTAATAAAGTACAAATAAAGAAAAATTTCGTATAAAATATTACTGTCGCTATTATTAATCATTTTAATTTTAACAAACCGTATTCTTACATTTCGTATACATAAAAGTAATATGAAAGTTAAAAATATGCAGAGAGTCTATGCTGTTGAGTTTGTTGTCAAAGGCGATCACAGCATTGCCTTTCATACGGATTAATATATAATTTTTGTTAATAAACAATATTATATATAGATTTTCTTGATAGAGATGTTAATAAACTAACTGAAATCAGTGTTAAATTAGAGGTGAAGTTTTAATATTCTCATAAATAAAACGCGTAACAGTTCAATTTTCTATCAAGATATCCAATCATAAATTACTTATTATCTACTTAATATATTTTCACGAAGCTTTAGCAAATATGTACCAAGATCGTTAATTACATTAAAATAAAATTACATTACCAACAAGATTTATTTATTCGTTTGTGTGTTACGATTTTTATACTTAAAAATAAGTCGTAACTACGAAACACTACGCCCGAGTAAAACGCTCCACGTAGTAAAAAAAAAAAACAGAAGTACATTACTACTTTACGGTCACGCAATATTTTATTTAAAAGAATTATAACCTACTTCTAATAAAAACGACGAGTGTTTTTCACGTCTTTTGTGACAATACAACTATCAGCCGTTGTTGCGTCAGTTAGCGAGGAAAAGAATGCCAAGATAGTGTTAAAAAAAAAAAACTAAAGGCAATACACTTTATCATACAAGTGCGTATCAAGAGACTCAAAAGAGGGGGCGGAGAGGTATTCAAAAGCCAAGACCCAAGCGTCGCTAATCAAACGTACTGCTTTATAGACGTATAAATTTGTTTAGGGGCCGATATTTTCACTTGTATGACGAAAAGCGACATGTCGGCGGGTGCCCGGCCACTTATCGGAAGAAATTCACAGGCTGCACTCATTGCCCTCCATTTATCCAGTCTCGCGCGTAACTTTACCGAGGCCCTAGTTCGCCCGCATTCGTGCGGAGCTTTGGCTTTTAAAGAGTGCGGGCATCGTAAAAAAAAAAAAAAAAGAAAAAAAAAGTCAGCTTTTACGCGTCCCCGCATACCTCGACACCAGCCACCGCGTACGACCTCGACCGCGGCCGTAAAAGACGTGACTGACGCGGTATGGCGCTCGATCTGGCCCTACCCGGCGGCCCGATCTTTTCTTCCTTTTCAACCGAGCTCGTCTCCTTTTTCGCCCCCCCCTCGCTAGTCGTCTTGCTATTGCTAGTTTAAAGAGCGTAATGCCGTTGCGCGGACGACTGTGTCAACTGGCTCACTCGCGACCGTTTGTTCGAATTCTGATGAATGGCGATATGGTCGGTGTAAGGGCTCGATCGATCGTTCCGCCCTCTTCTTTCTCTTCTCCCGTTACATGATTTTTATGACGCTATACGTTGATGAAATATCTAAGGAAAAAGACTGCAGCTTCATCTGTATTTCACGAGTAGTAATGTAAATGTACGTTATTTTTAAAACTAACGAGGTCTTCTGATTTTCGAGCTAATATTAAATATTTACTGCTTTTCTTATATAACTTAACCAAAATTTTACTAAAACTGCACATATCTTATTGGTATTAATAAATAAACTTACTTATATTAGTTCAGTCAAATTTTAGATGCAACACCATTCGTATTAGATATCGATTATATGCTGCTTACCTATTTCCGACGTTGCGCGTCTGTCTCATAAATAACGGCACAATTCAATATAATAACAGCAGAGTTCAAAATAATTTTGAACTTATTACGATGATTTAAATTACTTTGCATGATTCGTAACTTTGCAGAACTTGAATGCAAAATTTTTTTATTCTAAGATTGTGTTACTGTGTGTTAGTTGCTAGCCCGTAAGCTCAATAAAATATAACGCCTTTTTATTTTCGGTGTTCATCATTAATTCTTTCCAATAGCATCATTAGAATGACTTTTAATTAACGCGATTTGTGATATATTATTTTGGAATAAAGTATTTGTGATTAGTGTTTCACTCTATCATTATTTCACTGTGTCAAAAGAAGAACGTTTTTTATATTTTCAGAATTTATTTTAGGCAACACTGGAATTAGCGTTTATATAACAAGAATAAGATATGAAATTATTTCACTCGATTAATTTTACCTTTTCCTTTGTGTGCATTTCGATAAAATATATGTCGAGAAATAAATGTGTATTCAGCTATGTTGGAAATCTAAGCGTTTTTCATTTCTTATAAAAAATTCTTTATCTGACACTGACAATATCAGGCCAACTAATACGTTTTACTCGCTGTTATGACACAATTTGATAAATTTATTAAATCGATCGTTTCGAATTAGTATCTGATTATAATATACCTTACTCAATTTTATCCATGTTTATACAAAATTGATGTACTTTGGTGTCCAATCCTGTTTTTGAATTCTTATAACCTAATATATTAAAATTACTTTGTATCAAAACAACTATTTATTGATACATAATAACCGAACTTCTTTTTAATTAATCAATTCAGCGCGAGCAGAAATAATAAATAAGTTTACCATCGTCCAATGAATAGGAGTTTATGTATTTTTAAAAAACACTTATTTATAAGAATATCATTTGTTCTTGCTTATTTTCTTAAATAAAAAAAAAAAAAAAAAAAAAAAATTACTTCGAGTATCATCCGTGTGAAAGTAATTTGTATTTTAACTTTTATAATTAGTTTACGAACGAAATGAATAAAAAATTTAAATATTTTTTTTTTTTTTTTGCTTTTTTTGTTTACACGGTAATTAGCTGCAAGTGAACGATCCTTAACATAAATAAGTGTATGATCACATTCGGAATACATACGAAAAATTTGATTTTTCACAGCATGAAAGTGTAAGATTGTCGTCCAAGTTCTTCATATTCAGTTACAAAACTTTTTCGTCAACAGCACAAAAGCGTAAAAACTTCTTTAAAGCGGATTCTATCTCTTCTCAATCATGAATTAAACTCACGCACGAGCCATTAATCAATATTCAATCATAGAGGAAATTGAGAAATTCAGTGAATTTAAAAAGCAAAATAATAAAAGGGGAAAATTTTCATAAAAATCCTCTCAAATGCCAGCGTATGAAACCGCCCGCTCTATCATTCCCTCAGCATAAGGGGGGTGGGGAGGGGTGGGGTGGGGGGGAGGGAGGAATAATTGCCAATGAGTCAGAGTGCAGCCGAGTCGTATACGTGCAAATCCAACGAAAACTTACGAAACGACGTAGAATCACACGAGTTCTCGCTCTTTCTCTTCAAGCCCACGAGCCAAGTGCATCTTAAGCTGAAAGTAACGTTGTATTACTTCCTTTGTCTCTATTTCTGTCTCTCTCGGTAACTCACTCTTTTATAGCAGCCTTACAAAATTGCCACGACTTCTTGCGGACTCGAAGGCATTATTACAGTGGCATTGCTCGATTCTCTTGAATGAAAGTGCAGTGCAGATCTTGTACTTTGAAAAGATGTAGGCTGAGCTGTCCTTGTCTAATTAAACTTTTGCAATTCCACTTGGAAATTAACAGAAGACCGAGAATTTTTCGCTGCGTAAATTAGAATTTTTGTTTTTTCATCAATTCCTTGATAGAGCGCCGCTGGTAAAATAGCAGAAATTGTCTATTATTCTTAAAATTCATTATATCAGTAGATTATTAACATATTATTACAAGTCAATCGTTTCAAAATATTGTCATTCGGTAAGAGTAATTAATAATTATAAAAATATAATTTTATACTTTTATCTTAGATTTCAAATTATACGAGGTTATTTAATATTGAAATCATAGTTAATTATTATTAATCATTGTTATGAAATATTTCTTTATAATTTAATTTACATTAATATAATAAATAGTAAAGATTTCAAATTATAATGGCTCAAATAAGTCAATCATATGTTAAAAACAATAAATAAAAATAATATAAATAATTAATTTGAATTGAAAGTTTAAGCAAGTGTAATTATAATGATGATTGTTTTAATCTTTAATCCGTATAAAAGTAACACAAGGATCATCAATGAAAAACATTATTTTAATGAAATGTCATTTACATTTAATAGTCCATAATTAACCATAGTCATTACCGATGAATGATAATGATTATTGAAAAATAGGCAAACATGCGCATTATCATCATATTTATTATTTTTTTAAAGTATCAAATCTATTATAATATTCCTCTTAATATACAATAAAAATATCTTTTTCTAAAAAGACAAATTTTAATAAAGCCGAGGGGAATTTAAAGTAACAATTTCGAATATTGGGTTTCAAGCTAATCCGGTATCTTTAATTTCCTCGAGACAAAATCCTTTCTATAACATCCGGCCAGAACGTCTTTTTCTGTAATGAACATATATAATTAAAAACTCGTATCGAATTAAA
This sequence comes from Ceratosolen solmsi marchali, assembly GCF_000503995.2. Lineage (NCBI taxonomy): Eukaryota > Metazoa > Arthropoda > Insecta > Hymenoptera > Agaonidae > Ceratosolen > Ceratosolen solmsi. The sequence continues at coordinate 4,636,503 of NW_011948414.1, read as the reverse complement.
AAATTAAAAAAGCTGTATTCTGGACCAATAATGTAAAATTATATAAAATGAAATAGAGAGGAGAAGGTTAAGATTTGAAATAATTCCTACCGGATTTCGTGTGCAAAGGAACTGGAAGGCTAAAGCAAAGTAGTTGAGAAACATCACAAAGATACGAGAAGTGTAGAAGTTGCGCGTACATGGCGCACACCAACGGATTAATGCACATGCACGCCCACAGGCATGCATGCGCGCGCGCGCGCGCGCACACACACACACACACACACACACACATAGGTCGACGGAGTTGGTAGTAAACAATGACTCGGGGCCCGACCCAGATTCTAAGCCTACGTAGAAAGCGGAATGGGGCTTGCATAATACACACACGCGCGCGTATGTACATTGCTTTACCTCTCCCTCTCTAGTCGTCTGCTGTAACAGCGGAGCAACAGTGTCGGCACATATAGATACCACCTACACTGCCCTCTTCCCCTCCCCTCCTCTTACGCCGCTCCCAGCCGCCACATTTCTCACCCTCTCTCTCTCTCTCTCTCTCTCTCTCTCTCCCTCCCTCTCTCTCTCCCTCCCTCCCGCCCTCCCTCCCTCCCTTAGACATTATACTTTTTATTTCATTTGAATTGAATCGAAGTACGCACGAGAAGATAAAAAGTGCATTGTTAGTCATGCTTTTTTTTTTATTTTATCTTCTAGTTCATCTTGACTTATTATGAAGGATGTGTTCATTCAACAGATGCTAGTGATAAAGATTTTTTTCTCCTTTCGTATGTAGGGACTTACGAAGGGATTGAGCGGCGGATATGTTATTTCGATTTAATGATTTGTAAAAAATTCAACTTTTCGAACGAGCGAAAGTAAGATTCACTTTTCGGTTCATTGAATCCAGTCACTTCAGGAATTCAATTATAAATTTAATATACTAGACCATGTATCGAAGATAAAGTCAACATGTATAACCACATAGATTAATATAAATTTAATTAGCTAGAAAGAAGATATAATTTTGATAACTAATGTAAAGATGTGTGTAAAAAATGTTTAATTGATTTGTAAAAAGTTTAAATCATATATTTTAATTGTAACATCTTATAATGATTTTGAAAGATAAATAATTCTTAGGAAACTAATTACATAGAGAAAATTCTCATTAATTTAAGCTTATTTGTCGGACAAATATAACATATAAATTACATAAAATTAAAAACAGTTAATCAGTAAATGTTAATGAGTATTTTTTCAATGAAATTCAAGTAATTTTCGTAGTTTTTTAATATTGTCACTTTCATATTGCTTTGCTGGTTTATACTATCAAAGATAAAAATTAAAGCCTTTATTTTATTCCGTTTGCTGTACGCTTTTATGCGAATTTACTAATTGTAAAAAATTGCCTTTTAAATAAAAGTGAAGTACTTGTAAAAATTTACGATAAAAATTATTTAATACTAATAATTCTTGTATTAAAAGACAAAAAGAGAAAACTCTAATCAGTTGGTTTAAATTTAGCGGGAAAAGATTGTTTTTATTGTAAGGCTTACATTTATTTTTTACAGCTTTAGTTCAGGATATAATTAATTATTACTTTAATCACAGCTTATGATCATGTTTTATTTATGTTTTAATATGTTTTCTTAATATTTTTTTCTCTCTTCTGCTTAGCTTTAATCATCGTAAAGAATATAATTTTACGTTGAAATAAATTTTTAGAATGTATTTTATTTCGTAACAGTCAAAAAGTTATTTCGTAAATTTAGTGAAAGTAAATAGAACTTTAACGAAGTGTTTTACTTTACTTACTACGACTAATCTAAATAACGAAGTTATATTTATTTTGATTTTAAAGAAAGATTAGTAATAATCTATAATTTATGCATCGCAAAAGAGTTTCAATTATCTATTTACGTACCTGCCACTTATACATTTATTATTTTTGTTCCTTAACAGAAATTCAATTGTTTAAAGTTAGCTGAATGACTAGTCTTTTATTAGTGATGAAATAGCTGTTATCTTATGCGTGAGTTATAATTAATAAATTGACATCCATAATAATTATTTCATTGTTTCGATCCAAAAGATTACGACAAAACACAAGAACGGGACACTGCCAAAAAATACTCTTCTTACCATTAAATACGTACTACACAATACAAGAAATTACATAATGCTGTGCATGAATTCAGATATTTTTTATATATTCAATGAAACAATGAACATTTGTTGAGGTTTTTTTCTTAAGTGTACAACAGGAATAGAAATGTGAATAAAATAGATGTTGCGTAAATATTGAAAAGCGTACAACTATTAAATTTTTGCCGCGTCTGAGCACTTTCAGCAAAGTATTCACTCAATTTAAATATTACGACTTTGGGTTGATAAAACTTATTATTTAATTAATCATTT
>NW_011948414.1:4616606-4631606 GCF_000503995.2 Ceratosolen solmsi marchali | reverse complement strand
TATTAGGCTACATTTACAAAAGTTTCGTCGACTTTCATTTATATATTTAATTTCACTATCCTTTAGTTTAGTTAGTTGCACTCCTAGCGCAATACCTTAGACATTCGTTACCCGTATTATCTGCATCACGAACTATGCTGTAGCTATATTTTTATTTTATTTACGGCTCGTTTGCATGCTATTTTTCCTTGACCGAGCATACTAACCTTCATTACACTTTCTCGCGAGTTGTACACTACGTAGCTCGCCGATTCTTCCAATTGAGACGATCCGTCTTTCACCTTTGTAATTATTAACCATTAAAACCCATATTGTTATTTTAAGAAAATTGGGCAATGCCAATGTGCTATTATTATTATTCATCGTATTTGCCGATGCAATGTTACGTTGAGTAGAGCCTGGAAGAATATGGGTAAAAAATATTTGTCAATGAACATTAAATTTTATCGCAAACGTACCAAGGATAAGAACGTTGCGAGTACAATAATTAGCGCGCGGTCGAGGCGTCTTTCATAAAACCAAAATGCATTCGGAAACTCTAATTATTATCATGCCTATGAATTACGTTTAAATCGTGAGCAAAATAAAAAGAATATGCGGAGTCTTGGCTCCATCTACTCCTCGGTCCGGCCTAATGATTAGAAAGCAGCACAAATTGCAGTGCGCGTTGTATTATTATTTTCGTTTATCGCTAAAAACGAAAAGAAAACGACTCTCGGATCAGTAAGCCTCCGTCGTAGAGAGCAACGATATCATGTTATCACTAATATTGCTTAATTTATACTTATTCAACATGGCAATTCAGGCTCGTATGGAAGCTGCAGATCGGGTGTTATGTACAACCTAGGACAGCGACCTTATAAATCGACGTAGTTACGGTATGCCGTAGTCGTATAATTGACGATTTTTCAAGGAATCAAGTTTACCAGCCAATAAATTTGAAATTATTTTTATTATTTATTATTTTTCTCCTCGCTAATGGCCTGGATTGATTTTACAGCGTTGCATATTTCACTCGGTGAATTCTTGCTTTTTGGCGGCTCGATTTTTCGAGAAACTTAAATAGTCTTTTGATAGTAAATTCGACGATTTATTAGGAATTTATCGTTTAATGCATGAGTCTACGTAGTCTTGACATTGTTGTCGATGTAACAAACAATGTGAATTTCTCAAACGGAAAAAACTTTTTAACCTACTTGTTCCTAACATTATACTATTTTGCGCGTATTAATTCATTACTACGATTATCATTATTGTTATTATTGTTGTTGTTGTTGTTGTTGTTGTTGTTGTTGTTGTTGTTGTCGTTGTGATTATTATTATTATTATTATTATTATTATTATTATTATTATTATTAGATTCTCAAAATAAGCTAAAAGCAAACTAAAACGTTGAATTGTTAATTAGAAGATATGTCAATATTTTATGGTTAAATTGTTAAATTATATCTGCGATGTTATTGAAATAAAAAATATTAGCTTTTCTGAGTTTAAAATACTCAGATTTGAAATTAAATTAAAAATTTAATTTGACAAGTTTTTCATAATGAGAAATTTTTTAAACAATTAATTATTATCAAAAATTATGTCGAATAGCCCTGTTTTTGTTCATTAAAATACTTATCAGTAAATTAGAAAACAATAATTTCTCAGATCTTGAATAACCTTCCTATCACACATTTGTTTATAATTATATGATTATATATTCATAATAAGCACATTATTATTTTTATCTTTCAATGAATTATAGACAATATAAAATATGTACTACCAGTGATCACCAATCTTGTGACATTCAAAAATATTGAAAAAAGTCAGCAAAAATGATTTTCCATAAGCCTCCAAAAAATATACGACGGTTCAACTTATATTGAAAATTCGAGGATAACTTTGTTGCAATTGCGATCGATGAACAAAAAAAAATTGGACTTCGTTAATGTCACCAGTTTGAGGCTTTTTTTTTTATCAATTTGGCGCATAGCTCAAGTGCTTCCGGAGGAGCCACGCACGGTTGTATGCCGTAGGTACGGAATACAGTTAGTCGACCTTGTCTTGAGTATGTGAGAGAAGAGAGAGGGAGAGGGGGGGAGGGAGACATAAAGAGAAAGAGAGAATGGCGGGAGAAATGAGCGCAAAACTTAAATAAGGCGGCGACGCGCTGGATTTATCGACTTGCGGTCTTACTAAAAGCCTGAGAGAAGAAGAAAGAGAGAGAGAGAGAGAGAGAGAGAGAGAGAGAGAGAGAGAGCTAGATAGAGATACAGAAAGCGAAAGAGTGAGAGAGTAAAAACGGAGAAGGTGCAAAATGTTAGGAATGTTACACCTTTTTTCATCTTACTCTTCTTCTTCTTCTTCTTCTTCTTCTTCATCTTTTTCTTTTTTGCTACGTTATGTTTCATTTGCCCGCGTCTATTGAGTGGAGGAATTTCTTTTTGAGCTTTAATTGAAGCGAGATACATATCAAAATGTATCGATGAAAATGCAGAAAATTTCTCTTTGAGATATCTGTTTATATTAGTCAATATTATAAAATACTTAATTACAGTGGATTTGTTATAATAATTAAAATCTCATCTAAAAGATATGTACATATTAGTTGTATTAGTTCATAAAATGTTTATGAGCCCATTATATTTAGATATGTCGTTTCATAGAAAGAATAATTGATTTAAATATCGGAAAATTAAGAGATAGATGTTACTGCAAAATTTAACAATTCATAATATTGTGCGAAATAATGTTTATGATAACTATTTAATAGTAATTATATATGCATATATGAATATTATAATGTTACTTTATTATTATTATTTTCCAGCACTTTGATTAATCTGAGAAATGTTAATTATAAAATAATGTAAAGTTGCATTTTCATTCAAATGAAAATTTTGTAAAAACTTTAAGATTTCAAACATTAATGTATTGGTAATATTTTTAAATAACGTCGTCTATTCAGTATTTTATAAAAATAAAACAATAAATGTGAACTTTGTTCTTCGATAAAAATTTATATAATATCCAATATAGTGAATTAATTCAATACTTTTTAATATTATTATAAAAATAAAATTTCTTTTGTAATACAAACAAGCCAATCGTTGATACGAATATAGAAATTTTATATTATTCAAGTGTCTTATCCATCAATATAATAGATCGATTAGTAGTATTCCTCCATCTTGAATAATAAGTGATACTTAATTTATATCGAAAATTTATATAATTTTGTGTAAAATGGCAGTGATTTAACATAGATTTAGAGTAAATCATGCCTATTATTACGTATAATATACATTCAAAGTACATTCAAATATTCTCATAAATATTCGAGATTTTTAATGATATTTCTATCAAAATATGAGACACAAAAAGATAAGGGATGTGGGAGGACTTTGTGTCACAGCGACTGTTTCACTTTAATTGATGTGAGTGTTATGAGGTATTTGATAACAACCATATGATTTGTATTAGATTATTTACATGTACGATAACAAATCATTTAGGATTAATATTTTAAATTTATATTCATAAATCTATAAATTATTAATGTGTATAATCATTAATATTATAATCAAAATTTTGTTATACATTAATTTGCAAACAAAAAAATTTTAATTACACTTTTTTTAATTAAACAATTGTCCAATGAAACGTATGTGCCTTTGTACGCGTGTGTGAGCGTGCGCGAGTGTAAATAGAAGTGTTACGTTTGAAATTTACAAAATTATTGAAACTGTTTGTGCTTAACGAAATATAAATCATATAAAAACGTTTACTTAAGTATATAAATAATACAAATTTCAATGTTATCGTTATTAAAGTTAATCAATTTTATTATAATTATTAATATTATATAATATAAAATTGCAATTCAATTAATTCTTGTCACCCGTTGGAAAATAAAGCTTATAAAACTTTTTAATGGAAAATCGGTTTTTATAGGGGTACGTATATAGTTGAACAATATTTTATTCCTATGCTAAAGTTTTTGTGAACCGGCTGTAAACTGGGTGGAACCGGTTTTGTCATTTGATTATAATCTTTATGTAAAGTAACGGATTTGATGAGGAAAAGATTTAAATTTAAAAGGATTTAATTTTAGTTTAAATTGAGTCTCTAAGTTACTTTTTACTAAATATGTTCAGTCAAAAAGATGTACAATTTTTTATTTTTCTTGATTAACGAATGGATTTAGTTATTTTTATAAAAAAAAATTATGTTAAATGATATAAAATATTGCGGTGGCTCAAAGTGTTGATATTTTAACAGAGGCTGGTTCGTAATTTTTTTGTAGGTCTGGAAAAATTACTCTTGATTCTTCCTTTTGACTTATGTAATATTATTGTATAGATAAGTATATGGAATTTTTCTGATTGTTCCATAAATCACTTTTCATTTCTTAAATTTTTTTTATTTAAAGTTGAATCTTCGAATTGTAATGCATACATATACATATATATATATATATATATATATCTACGCAAGAGGTGATCCTATCCCAGATCTACTGATAAATATTTTTAGGTAAAATTGAAAAAAAAAAAAAACTTGAAAATTAAAATATTTCTCTTATTATTAACCGTTAATTTATAATTCAATTGATCTGAATGGAAAAAATATTTATTAAAAATGGTTGAAACAAGGGAATACGATTGAGCAATAATTATTAAATATAAAGAATTTTTAACGCGGAACTAATATTCAACGAAAACTCCTTAATAATTCGATTCTAAACTAAAAACACGATACATTCAACACAAAATGACCTCAACTTTAATTATAACGCTTAATAATACTTATTAATAATATATTGCGATAATTGTCTTGTATAATCTCGAAATACAAAACGCGAATAGAATCTCACTTGGCAGACTCTTCCACGCAGCATCCAATTTACATTTATAAAATATATTCATCGATCGAGGAAAATTCACAGATCCACGAATTTGAAATATAATCATCATTCTTGTCACTTGTTCAAGTCGCTTTTACACGACTAGAAGAGAAAAGGGCGATTGCAGGTAGACGAGGTATCGGGAATCTGTAAATTTTCGGTGCATCGAACATGGCTCAACTCAGGAGATCTGGACGGCCTCCGCCTATTTCGACCCGAACAGGTTTTGCTGCTGCTGCTGCTGCTGCTGCTGCTGCTGCTGCAGGCCAAACCAATCGGACGCTCGATATCTTGGCTATCTTTCTCTTGCTCTTTTTGTCCCTCCTCGCACTTCTCTCTCGCTCTCTCGCATTGGGCCATTGGGCAGAGGCCATTGTGCTCGATCGGTGAGAAATACAAGTCGACAAGACGCCCGAGAGGAGTGGCTAGATTATTCACGCAAAACTTGTGAGATAATTCATAAGGTGGAAGATGAATTTTTCGGATGTTCACTACGTTACACCCGAAAAGCAACGTTTGATTGTCAAGCTTTAAAGCGCATTGATTTATCCACAGTGTCTCGCCCTAGAGCCTCATTAATCTATCTACAGCTGAATGTGTAGTTATGCTGTACAGACTGCGGGGATCTGTTGCAAATGCGCAGGTTCGCTGATAAAAAATGTTAGCGCGAGTTTTTCCACGCTTTACATATGTACGTATGTATATGTACATTAGGCCTTTTAACTATTCCGCAGGATGTACATGTACACGGCTGTGGCAATGCCCGTAATATGTAGCTCGAACGCAATTCCTGCTTTTGCTTTTTATTCACTTTTCTCTCACTCTCTCGTAGCGTGCTATCCATGTGAGTTTCGTGCGATTATATTATGTGGTCAAAAATGAGTACTGATTTTTAAATTTTTTTAGAAAAATTTTTTAAATTACTTTTATCCTGCTCTTCTGTCGCTTTTATCGTGGAAAGTTCAAACTGTTTCATATATCTCCTCATTGGCAATTCATAATTGCAAAGTTTTGAAATAATATATAAAGTAATACTCAATTTCAATTAATTATACGTTCTTTTTATTTATTTATTTATTTTTTTATTTTTTTTTTTTTTTTCTTAATACGACTTCACTGAATTTAATATAATATTTACTACGGACTAATGATAAATGTACAATAAATTTACAACTGAAATATAGAATTAGAATGAAACAAATGGAAATAAAATTTCGAAGATAATAGAATAGAAGAAGAAAAAACAATAATACGTCATACCATAAATATGAGGAATGATCTGGATAAAAGCATGAAAAATAAACTAATAACATTGCGTAAAACAATACTTCTCGTCACCTATGGTCAAAAGCTTATCCTAACCAACTAAGACCAGAAACTAAGCATCTTTCTTTTAGTTAATATATCTAAATATACAGCAAGAGAGTAAAAAGTTTTCTTACATTTTATTTTCTCATTATACAATTTTCACAATTTTTTTCCTATAAAAGAGGCTTCGCTTTATATTTGTTCACTTTCGACTCGAATTTTTAATAACTACTTATTTATTTTTAATTTGTCATACATGTTCATTAATCATAAATCATTTTTGATAATATAGATTTTTTTTTTTTTTTTTTTTTTTTTAACAAGATTCATGAATTTATTATCTTAAAACAGATACAATTGTTATACTTTATATTGTTTAACTATTGAGCTGTTCAAAAGACTTATTTCACATCTTACATTAATTTATTTTATCATTTACTTGAAATGGATAGAGCTTTTCGTCCTTTTATTTACTAGTATATTTAAATACATTTTTAAAAGTGTTTAAGCTTTCTCATACTTAGAATTACAAAGCCTCTAGCTTCATCTTACAATTACAATATTATTCGTCAATATAATAAGGTATACATTTTGTGAAAATAATTCTAAACACGTATATGCGCACACTGAAATAGCAGCGAGCGTCTTTAGCATAAATGCATCGCTGAGCTACAATTGCGATGGTTTAGGATTCAAAAATATGCATTCGTGGGATAATCTATGGACAGTATTTTCGAGTAAATATGTACATTTTTTGTAAAGTAATAAATACTTTTGTTTTTACAAAAACTCAAACTTTTATGTCATTATTCTGTAATTAGTTGTTATTTGATTTTTCATATATATATATATATAGAAAAGTAATGGAAAATAATATAACAAGGAGATTGAGAATGACGTACGATTAAAACATGGAGCACAAGACGAGCTAATTGCATATAGAATTTTAAATGGCTAATAATAAAGAGATTTTCTTTTTCTTAATTAAACGGCGAAATCTTAATTAAAGACGAATCGCTTTTCCTTGAATAACTAATAGAATGTGAATAGACATATTAACCTTGAATTCCCAAGCCAAGTGTATTCCGGGCATAAAGTATTTAATCCTAACAGTTTCGTATTTACAAATTAATTCGAGCTCCATATTAAAATACTGTTTATACATGTGCAAACGGCTTTAAACAAGAGAGATACTACAAGTGAGTAAGCGAAAGAGAAGAAGAGAGAGAGAGAGAGAGAGAGTGAGAGTAACAAAGAACAAGAGAGGAAAAGATGCTGGTTTTATTAAACGCCATTGTGAGATGCACGGTGTTTCTTCGGACTCTACGAAGAATGGGAGAGACGAAGAAGCAGTGTTTTTTATTTACAAGTGACTCGCGAGAAGCGATTTTTATATTAGCCTGCACTGTTTAGTTCACTTTTATTGCGTGAGGAGTGTGCGGAAGAGAGAGAGAGAGAGAGAGAGAGAGAGAGAGAGAGAAAGAGAGAAAGGGGTAAGAGGGTAAGAGGGTGTCCGTGTAAGAAAACATATTCTTCCAAGGATTGAAATGCTAAGTACTTTCATATAGTAGTGCTTTTAAAGCTACATGGAGAATAATACAAATAACATTATACGTATATGTTATACGGTATTGTATCGATTTTGTAACAATGTCTATGGTTGCAGATTTTCTTGTACATTGGAATATATTATCTCGGCCAAAAATTCAGTAGTGTTGCGTTTTCAATTGCGTCATTCTACGGATAGTACATTTCAATCAATATCTTTATATGCATATCGTTATATGATAATAATAATAATAATAATAACAATAATAATAATAATAATAATAATGATAATAATAATAACAGTAAAATTTATACGTAGTAAAGTAGCTTAGTCGTTTAATTTATATTTAAACTTTAATATATATTTGTTTTTTTAGAAAAGTTTGCATTTTAAAAGTTATATAATAATTCGTTTTTCCAAAATAATAAATAAGAATTGGAAAGAAAATATATTTCTTCTAGCATAATGACAAAAAAAAAAAAAGAAGAATAGATTTAAATAATGCAATAAATAAATTTTAATGCAATAAAATAATGAATGAAAAATACTTGTAATCGTTCGATTAGTCATTATAAGTATTCGATATCTACTTTCACTGATAAAAATAATCGAAAACATATTAGTATCCGAGTATTTTTGTTGTTTATTTTGTTTGCATCGTACAAAATAATATCCATTGCCTTCTTTAACCGATAAATAATGCTTTTAATTAGTGCGTGTGAGTAATTATTTATTTCAGAAAACGAATAATAAAATCATGTGTACCTTTAGCTTATAACTGAGCAAACTTTCAGTACATTTAGAAGCAATTGTTATACATAATTTGTAAAAAAAAAAAAAATAATAAAAAAAATAAAAAATTAATTGTTTGCTTTCGAGCAATGCGTTGCTTAGAAACGGAATATATATTTTTAAAATATTTATTCTCATTTATTGAGTCCAATCGAATTTACATTATTATTGACATAACAAAATTATCTTTTTACATCCTTCGTAAAAATCGTGTTTTGGCAAATTTTAGATTCATTACATGAAATTTGTTCGACTTCTCGTCCCTGAAATACAATTTATTAAAACAATAATTTTAATTTCCTACATCGATATTCCTTATTGAATCATTGAAATATATAAAGTACGTGTGAGCCGTTAACAATCTTAATTCTTTATTATGTTAATATCATCACAAGTATATTTGATTTTCAAATCATTATAAAATGCTCGCATACAAATGCGAAAGAGAAATAATGGTGTAGCTCAGTCGACGTAATGTACCGTAACGATTGAAAAGTGTTACTAAATGGAGGATTAAGCGCCCGGAGAAAAGTGAACGGTAGATTCAACCAAAGCCGAAGCTGCTAGTATATGAATAGAATGGCATCCTGTAAAGTCATTGGGCCGAAGATTATATATACTTAAAATATAAATTTTAGGCTTCGAACCGAATTTATCCCTCTATCGAGCAATTAGAATATTACATCTCGATTGTAGTTGTTGCACGTTCAATAAATATTTGCCCCGAAGACTAAAATGAAGAGCCAAGCTGAATTTGTATAATGGTAATATTTCAAAGGTCTTGTGTGTCCTGTAGCCGACTTTACGTCTTCGGGAAAAAATCTCGGCCTTTTCACCGATCTCTGAGGCTTCGTTCACTGATCGGTCGGCACCCTCGGCTTATCTCTCTCTCTCTCTCTCTCTCTCTCTCACTCTCGCGCGCGCGTCCCTCCCTCGCTCCCAATCCCCCAATTCCCCCAAACCCCCTATCCCTTCTCGATCCATCACCGTTCATCCCCACCTACGTCAAACTTAGCCGCCCCTCTCTCCTCTCATCCTCGAGGGGTTCGAAAAACGATGGCAGAGGGGAAGGAGTCAGCCGGCGTACGGCGTGTAGGGTCGTCGGCACGCGTCGGGGCCAACGACCTCCGGTTGCGTACGCCTGTGTGCGCGGGCGCACATGTGTGACATAACGCGCAGCTGCGCGATGCAACTCGGGTGGGAGTCAGATTTTTCGAGTTCGAGGGGAACCTGTGGCGTTGGGGCTCCGCTCCTACCGTGGAGTGGAGCCACGAACATACTTGACCCGGACCTAACTGGAGCAAACTTTGCTAGGGACCATCCTTTTTTGAATCGCACTTTTTCTCCGGAAGGCTTTACTCGCGCATTTTCTGGCATCTTCTAATTGTAGCCCAACGCTGAAAAGCACGATTTTTAAAAGCCTCGCTGCTCATTATTGTGCTGCGTGCAGTTTGTGCAGTTGGTACAATTGAGCATAGAATGGCCATGTACGTTTATATCCGAATAAGCATTGCAGACGATTTTTTCATTCGCAAGTTTTAGACGAAAAATTCAAATTGTTAAATATACGTTGTTGTGCTTGGCTAGGAGATCTTATTTGACATGGATTTTTCATGTAAAATTTTTTACCCTGAATAATTTTCAATATATATCGAATTCAAAAGTATGAATGTCAGTGTAGCCATACGTTCTTTATAGAATATTGCAATATCATAAGAAAATGTTTCCGTATCGAACATTTTCTTTCAAGTTGTTTCAATTTTACATTTTCTAATAACAATATTGATAGTCGCTCTGATTTTCTTTATGTAGAAATGGAACGTTGAAATCGGAAAATTCTGTAACCAAGTCATTGACGTAAACTATCTCTCCATATTGTCATAAGACGTACATGTTTTTCACGTAATATTTAACCGACTACTTGTAAACATTAAAGACTAATAAACATAACGTTTTCTAATATTAATATTGACTGTTTGAAAATCGATTAAAGTACCCAAATTAATCGTAAATATTGCATTATTAACAGTTATAGCAAGTATTTCTTCTCTATCTTTTTTATTCATCTAAATATTTGACTAAAAATTGATTATTTTCTAAAATTTGACTCACATCGAGTCAAACGTTGTAGATACAATTTATAGTGGCATGACCGTAACGAGTAGGTAACGTTAAAATACGTAGGAATAGAATGATAGGTCGGAAAATCGACCGTTTCATTTCGTGTAAATTGTGCTCTTAAGACATTGTGTGTCCTTATGAAAAATGGAATTTCTCTATCCTTAAGTAAGAAACAATTTTACCGCATTAAATCCCAGTGTAGCGTAAATAAAAGTCTTCTGGATATAACTATTGACGAAGAATTATTCATTATAATGAAGAGCATGGCTTGTTACGGTCAAAGAGAAATAAATAAATAAATAAATAAATAAAAGAGACCGAGAGAGAGAGAGAGAGAGAGAGAGAGACAGAGACTAGTCTGAAATTTTGTATGAAATAAAAAACAAAACAAAAAAAACAAAAAAAAAACCAAAGTTGATAATAATCTCGAAGCGATACCTTCGTTAAGTTTCATTGGCTAGAAGATTACGAGCTGATAAGATTTAAGTTTCGTGAGACAGTGAATTGTGCTCATTGTATATCATAAATTGAGCTTCGAAGCAATAAACGACACGTTGATGGGAATTTGAATTGTAAGCTTCACGAGCGGCTATTATTTACAAACAAAAATAGACTCGAGTACCAATGTAAATCTACTCCCAATACATTAGCGAACCAAAAGCTCCGTCTCTCCCAGTACCAAATGGAATACTCGAGCCACTCTAACCAAGCCAATAAATAAAGTAATATTCACGTGGGGCTCGTGTCGTGTTTGCTGCCACCGAGAGCCTCGGCGAAAGCACGACCGAGTCAGCGTGTACGTCCAAAAAAGCCATGGCTCCTCGATAAAAAGTGGCGCCGAGGCCGCGCGACCAAGACAGAAGTCCTTGAGTGGTACGCGTGAGCGCCGAAGTGAATATTAAAAATAGAGTGCATTTAGGCCGACCCGACGGCGCTCAGTCGAGCTCGGCATCATCGTCGTAGTAAGCTGTAATCGCGGAGATTCTCTTGGTGTTGTTGTTAATGTTGTTGGTGTTGGTGTTGCTGTTGCTGTTGCTGCTGCTGCTGATGCTGATGCTGATGCTGATGCTGATACTGCCATGCTTAAAGAGTGATAGAGCACAGTCGCATTCTCTTTCATTCGAAAGCATTTTTTTTTAAGTCTTCCTTGCCCCTCGTGCCATACATATTTATCAGTCGGACAAGAGAAAGCTAATTGGGTGATTTGCGATTGAAGGTGGAGGGCAATTTCGCTCCGCAGTTGTATTTATGATTTTAATTTATGCTTTCGATGATGGGGGGGGGGGTAGACGAAGCTTGTCTTCGTACTTTCCAAAAATATGCAAACGAGCTTAATTGCTAGCATGTCGTCGCCAGATCCATAATCAAAATATTTTAGTGCATTAATAGCGTGAGCGTGGCTCGCGTAGTCCACGATAATATACTTTTTTTTCTCTATTCCTTTTTTAATTAATTAATACAACGATTAGTTTAATAATAATTATCGATTTGCAGCACTTTATTTGTACGCGCTACTACTAACATAGAAAGTACACGCTGTCTTTTTAATTCTCGAGCGTATACGCACGGCGATTAAACGATCGAGCTTCTCTACTCGATAAATTAAAGATTAGACTCTATGAAAATAGACACACAAACACACTCAAATAAATAAATATATATATATATATATATACATATAGGCAGTACGAATAATTAAAGAAGCGGCAAACGCCTTTACTTTTTAAATTGATGTCATTGTCGAAGCCCTACATCGACTCCTAATTCTATAGTACTGTTCACTGACATGCTTTGATTACGATCTCTCCTTCTCTCCACCCCCACCCCCACCCCAAGCCCGCGCAACTCGCTTAGCTAATACGTAAGCGAATAAAGCAAAAAAATGTAAACAATGAAATTCACAGGCTGAGCTGCTTTGCCACAATTTCTCAAAATATTTACCAAATAGTGGGGACTATAATATGCGAAATGTCGTCAGCTGGTTTAAGTGATTTTTAAAGCCATTCCGAATTACGTTCTTTGCAATACAATATCGTGTAATACTTTTGCGCAATCACTGATACTGAAATAATTTAAGGCTAACAATGATGTACAGTATGTATACGCGTATTGTGGATTATAATAATTGGATCTCGCTAAAAGGGATTCGAAGATACTTTAAAGAACAATTATTATTCTCGATTAGCCATTTCAGAATGCTGGAGCGATTATATTAGCCGTCAGTTTATCTTCGACGAAAAACAACATTCTGTACGTCATTCGAGGCTAACACAAGCAAGTCACATTCGTCGGCGAAATCAGCTGTAATTCGAAGCGAGTGAGCAATGAGTCCCCGAAGAGTAGCCTTATGATAACCTGATGGACAACATCGGCGTGGGGCTTCGACATCGTGATATCTCGGGGCTCTGCTAGCGAGAAAAATCATCGCTATTTGTATAGGGGCGACAAAAATCGATGCAAAAGCAAGAAGAGCAGACTGGACCGACGAGCGTTTTCATCATGAAATCTCGAGTCGCGGTCGTGCTTCGTCCGCTTCGGCTTCTGCGAAAGAGATGGAAAAGCTCGTATTTTCTCGTCGTCCCCTCAACGACGACCATTCGATTTTTTCTCCGTTAGATTCTTCGCCTTGTAACTTGAGCGTTGCTTTGATTTTTGTCGGCTGGACTCCCCCCCCCTCCCCCTCCCCCATAAAAAACTCCTTCGAATCTTTTTAATAATTTTTATTGCTCGTATTATTGTTATTGTTATTATTATTATTATTATTATTAATAATATTATTAATAATAATAATATTGTTATCGTTATTGTTATTATTATTTGCACACAGTTAGGCACACTAAAGGTTCAACTCTGCATAAAAGTTCTAGGGTTTGATAAAATCGACTTGTTGCTTTGTTTTGATCGATGACGTATTGCGTCGTAATAAGCGTGCCATCTACGCGTGTAATGATTATAAAATTTCATCTCAATGATTGGTAATTATTCTTTTAATTATAATAAATATTTATCGTGCAAATGTCATCTCTTGTTATCGAATGATCATGCACATTTTAAGCCATCGTTCGTGCACGGAAATCTGTAAAAATTAAAATAAGAATTAGATTGATGAAAAAGAGTATTATCGGAAGAAAAATTAATTAAAAAACAAAAGTCGTTAAGAGTTACGTAAATAAAAATGGTATAAAGTAATGTGTAATACGAGGATAATATTCGTACGCAGAAATTTATTATTATGTCATATAATATAACATTTTCGAATCTATACATGTGACAAGTAAATTATATACATTCTTTGGTAAGAAATGCTATTTTTAAAATCCTATAGTATTTAGTATTTATTTTGCAACGTTAAACAAAAATATTACGAATCCGTTGATATGGTAATGCATGAGAAAATAATACTTCGAGAATTATTTCGAGTAGTGGTTAAAATAATTGGCAATGACGATAAGAAACAAAAAAAATCCATAGTACAGCGCAACGAATAATGATGTTTTCATAAAAAGATTCACTGTTGAATTAAACGAAATACATTTATCTTTTGTAATTATTTAATCATTTATAAAATTTATATAAAAAAAAAAAAAACAAAAAGTACAATGATTATTGCAAGGTTAATTGATTTAGCATTTATAACAGTACTTTGACAATCTAATTTTCAATCCTTCGAAAAATAAGGGTCTTATTTAAACGAGCAAAGTATTGAATTATTTTTTTTAATTTTTTCATATGATATTAAAAGAATAAAATCCATGCAGGCTCATAATTTATCCAATTTATAGTGATATTTCAACTATTACAGCATAACTAGAAAATATATGATAAATATATTGGATATACAATGTTTAATGGAATTTGAGTTGTATTTTTAATAAATAGGAGAAGATATTCGTACAAATAAAGATAAAGATAAAGAATTAAATATTAAAAATATTAAGGCAAATGAGACATATAATACGATGCTGAAATTGATAGTGAATTATTGCGATAAGCACTAACGTCTGAATTTAATTTGATTTTTAAAATACAATAATCGCGTTACGTCCAATAAAAAAAGTTATAAGAATATCATTAGGTTTGATAATGTAAGTGAATAAAGAAACGACTATCAAAGTTAAAAATTCTATTAATTGTAATTATCTCATTAGTATGAAAATGATAAAACTACCTTATATATAAGAATCTATCAAGTTTTGTAAAAAAATCTCGCGACCTTTGTTTTTGTTAAATCGAATGTTCAACATCAGCCAGTCCTTTTTCGATTCGAACGCTCATCTCAACGGCCTGGAAAATTAACGGGGAAACTTGAGCGAACATTTTTCCAACGGCTTTCCCT
>NW_011948414.1:4593020-4616596 GCF_000503995.2 Ceratosolen solmsi marchali | reverse complement strand
TGCGTTAGCATAGGCTCGACTACCAGGGAGTCTTATTGATCTCGACAGCCCTTTGCCCTACATAGGATGGACGAGTGGCGGTAGCTCGACAGGCCTATTTTCTTTTTCCCTCCTCCATCAGACGCCATATATTTTCGGACTTTTTCAGTGCTTTCGCTGACGGCCTTTTTATACTCCCTCCTTTCTCCCTACTCCCCCCCCCTTCCCCCTAGCTCTCCCACACTTTCACTCCCTCTCTCTCTCTTTCTCTCTCTCTCTCTCTCTCTCTCTCTCTGTCTCTCTGACCTGGCTTTCGGAGCACGAGGTGCATACGAAACGTTCCGTGCGATCTTTAAGACATTTCGAGCGCATCGTCGGAGAAACTATTAAATGTAAAATGCTTGTTACTTGATATTTATAATTGTTATAATAAATCCACGATTTATTATTTTTCTACACTCGTACAAAGTATATAGTTTTTTTTTGTTTTTTTTTTTTTTTTTTTTTTTTTTTTTTTTTTTAATTTTCCCATTTATTTATTAAAATGAAATTACGATAAAATTAATAATAATTATTTAGTATACGCTTATATTAAATATGTGTGTATGTATGCACTCTGTTTACATACAATTATATAAATGCGTTTGCTAACAAAGATTTAATGTAAGGTAACTTTCACGACCATTTCATTGAATCGAACCATATTTGTTCATTAGAAAATATACGTAGAAAATATACGATGCAATGCGAAGGTAAACAAGTTTGCAACAAAAAGTTTTGTAACTTTGTACGCTACCTATAAGAATCGATTTTTATTAAATTGTAAATATTTTATTATCAAATGGCAATGGAATAGGATTTCAATCATAATTTCCAATTATTAAGTAAAAAATGTATTTTATGTATATGTTAATTATTAATTTTATCTTAATATTTATCGACAATTTATGCGAAGAAATTAAATAAATCCTTCTTCTATGTATATATATTTTTGTTTATATTTATTTTTCTCTTTAGTCGCTTTCCTTCGTTTTAAAAAGAATCCAAAACTTCAAAATCCCTTATACATAATACACCACTAAATTATATTTGACAAAAGTGGACAAAAGTAGACAAAAGTAAGATCATTGCTAATCGCACGCAACTTATATTCTTATATTTTATGCACGTTATTATTTCTAAGTAACGGTTACATCATACTCGGCATATCAATGACTAAGATGCATGCAAATATATAGAGTCTAAAATTACTCACGTTGAATGATTTTGACCTCCAAAATCCGTCAATCTTATACCACTCTAACTGCCTGGTGTTTGAGTGCCAGATGTATTAATTATTACACTTACACTTTTCTATATAAAAACTGCACCGACTATTAATAAATAATATTTACTCTTTATATATATATATATATATATATATATTGTCTAAGAAACAAAGAGATAATTGAAAGATTATAATATTTTTAATTTATATTCAAAATAATTATTTATCCTGCTATTTATATAATTCACCATTCATCTGTGGATTATGTTGGGCAATATTTATGTCGCTATATTTTAACAAGAAATTACATAACAAACATTAATATTAAATTTTAATTAACATAATAATACCATTACAATGTTATTTCATTAATTTTACATGTCAAACAAAATCATATAAAAGGTTTATGTCGCTATCAAACAATGACTTTTAATTAAAAATTAAAAATTGAAAATCAAAATAATATTATTATCTAAAATTACTATTAGAAGAAATGAAATTGAATACATAAAATAATAAAAATCACCTTTGTTAGAGCGATCAGTAATAATTTTCAGATTTAAGTATTAGACATGTGGAAGGGAAAAAAAGGATAAAAAATTCATTTCCACATTGAAAAACGTACGGGGACATGATTTTACTTTAACAACTCCGATCCTAAATAAAAACACTACTCGCTTCTCACCGCCTCGAATAATCAATAAACGTATCAATAACGCATTTGGTAATTGAAACAGTAAGAAGGAGGTGCGCGAGGACAAGAATAAACTCAAGCCTGAGCATATAAAATGAGAATTCCAGGCTACATTGACACCTTACCGTTCCAAGCCCGTATAGATCGTGATCCCATCAGCACATTTACGACTAACCCCGTACGTAAGATGTATGTCGCAATACACGTCATAGCATACGAGCATAGAATGTGGCACGAGTAAGACTTCCATTTTAGGAAGTATAACGACATAAGGCTTACATTGGTCTCTTTTATTGTCGGGGTAATTGAATGGGCTATTGACTAAAAAGCATACGTTCCATCTACGATCGACTACAAAGAGTTTTGAACAAATTTGAAGGAATTGAGGGGAGAGAGAGATGGATCCACGGGTTGGAATCACCTAGTTATCCTACCCCTACCCCCGCATTATCATGTAAAACTCCGCGTCGGTGTACGGCTTTGATCGCGCTGGTTAATTTGCTCCGCTGCTCGACGATATTGCATCTTGACCCATTATTATGCAGGTCTCCGTAACCGCTCCTTGATGAGAGAGAGAGAGAGAGAGAGAGAGAGAGAAAGAGAGAAAGAATAAAATGAAAAGAAAATAACAGGGAGAGAGGAGCCTTTCGGCATTTAAAAATAGCCGCATCTCATAAGACTGGATTCACGCTAAAATTCCATTTTCTTGTTTGCCGGAAAGTGGCGAGGCAAAGGAGAGTCAGTTGAAAGTGCCGAGGGCATTTATAAGGACGTATTTTCCGGTTCGTGGCTACCGTGTGTAACAAAGTCGAACGATAAAGGCGTCGCCGGGGCTCTACGACCCCCCGTCGTCTGATCGAGACGCCTTTGATGGTCACTATGGCAACTCTCCCTCTCTGTCTTCCCCGCGTGAACTTTGTCTCTCCTAGTTGTCGCCTTACAAGCCTTTTCCCTCTCGCACGCGATACTCTTCCGGTGCGGCTGATATTCCGCGGCTAAATAGTGCGACCGAGGTAAATGAATAAGAGAGCGGTAAATGGGCGAGAGTGAGATGTGGCCAACTTGGGTGGTCCAGCTCGGCGGCTGTTTATGGTCGAGCGCAGATACCTGGTTTAGTTCTCTCCCTCCCCCTCTCTCTCTCTCTCTCTCCCTGCCTCCCTGCCTCCCTGCCTCCCTACCTCCCTGCCTACCACCCATCATCCCGTCCCTATCGTGAACAGCCTCGCCGTTAATGAGAAATTCACTCAATTTTCTCGGATTAATGAAAAAGAAATAGGGGGAAGAAAAAAAAGTAGGCTTTTCGTATCGTCCTCGTCTCCTTGATTCGCCTTTGATAAAGCGAATGTGGCTCGGACCGCGAGATTGTATTATTTGGTTTATATTTTTAGAAATTTATATTTTTTAATTATGAATTCGTACGTCTATCGACGAGTAGTTTGCCTAAAGTGCGTAGCCTTTTATGGTCAATTATTGTTCCTTATTATTGTTCACAAGATCATCGAGTTTCATTCCTTATAAGTGAACTGTTTGAAAGGCTAAATCAATTAATTTAAATATTTTGAACCTTGCTCTACGATCATATTATTTAAAGCTTGGAATAATATTAATTGGTTCATGGCGATTTGAAAATCTAACACTCGTACAATTATTATCTAAGATTCTCGATAAAATCATGACGCAGCTAAAAATATATCCATATTAGATTTTAATAATTTTACATATAGAAAGATTGCCATGCAGAGTCGTTGCGTGTATACTCATGTCGTTATTAAAATTATAATTTTATACAAATTCGAGTAAAATGTATCGACATTCTTGTAATATTTTCGTACTTTTAACTAATTTATTTAATGAATCGTTTTTTACTTTCATTTTCCATTATCATTGGTTTATTGATGAAAAAAATATAATTTGAAGAAAAAGTCATAATCATCGCATACGATGGAACAATATTTATTTTGACTTTCCTATCAGATTTCAATTTCAATGATTGATGTAAAAAAAAAAAAAAAAAAAAAAAAAAATATATATATATATATATATATATATATACTATTGTTAGCATCTAAAAAAGACGCTTGAGCGCAATAATAAATAAAATTAGTTTTTCACAAAGTCTTTTACAATGAATTATTCTCTAATTAATCATTATTAATGTCATTGCATTGAGTGGAGCTATTTACAGTAAAATTATAAAGTATAGGTATTTGATGGATTTTTAAGCGGTAAAGTAAGAATAGGAAGAATACATTTTGAGCTTGTCGCTAGCGAAAATTTCCATCGGATTCCAACAATTTTCATAATAATTCTTCTTGAAATTTATGTCTAATTGCTCTCCAATAGGTAAATAGATTTTAAAGTAAATTGATTATAATAGGACTCTTGGCAAAGTGGTAACTCCTTGTTCAGAGGTAATTAACGGGGATTTATCGACTGCTGGCTCGAAGCTATTTTCGCAGCCACCGATATAGAGTTACAAATGAGCTCCCGAGTGATTTTTACGATCGTTATATTATGGCCGAAAGCGCGGAGTCGTGGCTAAAAAAAATGTAAATCATCGGCCGCGAGTCGCGACAGCAAAACCTATGACGACGATACAATCGGTATCTCATAATCGACCGACGCCAATTAATTTATGCTGCAAAAAGAGTAGGCAGAAGCTTCGAGAAAAATATCGCTTCCGCCCGGTTTTGAATTCCTTCGCAGCCGGTAGTCGTGCAGCTGGCTTCTGCATCGATAAAGAGCCCGATGTTACGAAACGGTAATTCGCTACGAAAGAGAGATACATTGGGACGATCCCCTCTTTCTCTCTTCGGGAGTGAGATGGCAAGTTAAGGCCGTCGTGACGTCGTGATTGTACTGTACAATACCTACGTGCATGTTGAAAAAGATAGGTGACTACGGCGAGTTGATGTTATGTTTGCGAGTCTCGGTTGATGATTCGGTGTGCGCCTCGCTGTCCGCCGTTCGCAACTCGTACATTATTATCAAGAAATTATATAAGGAACGGCTTTTATTATGAAGAGCATCCGCGCTCCTCGACTTTTCGTGCTAAAATATCTTGGATTTAAACTTATATTGCTCGTAACGTCGCAGATAATCTGTGCTACCTTTCCTTCGGTTGGTTTGTTGGCCTTTTCGTTTCTAGTTACGAAAGCTCCACGAGATTTTGAGATTTTTCAGCTGTCATGGGCGAATGAAAAAAAAAAAAAAAAAAAAAAAAAAAAAAAAGAAAAAAATAATCAATGATTTATTTTAGAGATAAAAAATTATTATTATTTATCTTAATTTATTCAAGATATTCGATATTGCGAGTGCGCGCTTCTTTCGACTTCGTAATACATAAATTTAATTGGCCATATTATAATGAAGGAATTCTTACGAATAGAAATTAATGCATTAGGATTTTACATGTGAAATAGAAATGCTTTTCGAAGACGAATTCTTTTTTTCTTTTCTTTTTCGTTTTTCTTTTTCATCAATGTTATTTTTAGTCAAACAATCATCATGGCTATTGAAAAACAAAGTTTTTATAATATAATCATTTTGCGCTACAAGAAAAATGTATAAAATTTTGATAACCCATTTAAGAATGAGTGATAGGTACAATACGTGAAAATATACGTGAAATTTTTATTTAAAACAACGGTATTTACATTGAAATATTCATTATCATTTTATTTAAAAATTCATTTCGCAATTAATTTTAAATATTAATAATGACCTGTTTACTTGTACTTACTTCGCTTAATACGTTGCGTATTCAACTTTATGACTAACAGTGAAATAAAATGATATCAGAATTTCATACGCTAAACATGTTATTGTCTATAAAAAATATTTGCTTAATTATATAACTAAAAATGCCCTATGCATGTTATACAAACTTCGACTATGTAAATATATATTTTTGTAATTGTGTGCACTTTTCTGCCTTTGTACGTACGTCCATCGAAAAGATAGAGTGAAAAGTTTAAGTCTACAAGGACAATTTTAAATAATTTTGTAAGAGTAGGCATACGAGAGGGAGAATAAATTTTTCACGTGGGATTATTATTATTTTTTTTATTTTTTTTTCATAATAAACGCCACTAAGAGCATTATCCTGTTCTATGGATTCGCAATATTTGTGTGCGCGTGTGTGTCTGAGGGTGCGCGCACGTAATCGATATATTAGGCTATATTGCATTGTTTGCAATATTGCATTACTGAATTACATTAGTAAGCTACTGTAATTGAGTGCAGAAAGCAAATGAATGATTTTCTTCTGCGTGATTGACAATTCCTCGCTCTCGTGACATTTCCTCGTATACAGCGGCGTGCGCGTCTTTCTTATTTTGTTCGGAGCACGTTTCGCCTATTCCGTGCCACTTAATCAAGGTTAATATTATTAACGTAATCGTTGTTCTGAGAAGCCTCGGACTGACTCTCTCTCTCTCTCTCTCTCTCTCTCTCTCTCTCTCTCTCTCTCTCTGTATGTGTGTGCGTATGCTGTACATAGCTTTGAATCATCGGTGCATCGGTGCGGGCATATGCGTGTATATTATAATATAATGATGGCTAGCTTATGCAGATCAATGATTTCTTCTAATATTATTAGTTATGGATTTTGTCTTTATTATATTAATTTCATAATAACGGATACTGAATTAGAAATTTATCCATCACTTTTGTGATAAATTTTTTTTCCTATTGATTACTTACGTCGCGCTATAAATTATCATTGCAGTGAACATTTATATAAAGATAGCCGATTGTAATCAACTTATTATTCAAAGAAAAATGTGCATTTGGAATGATATTAACGGAAATTTTATTATTAAATATTATGAATTCTCAGGCAAATATGTAAATAACCATTCGATTATATATTTTTTCGAGCATCCGCAGCTTGTTGCAACTGCAGAAAATTTTAATGAAAATATGAGGCAATGGTGTTGCTAAGTTATTTTCTTTTTCTTTTTTTCTTTTTTCTTTTTTTTAGATACTCGTATATAAGATTTATAACGATATTCACTTTAAAAGACATTTAATGTATTTAAATATGCTGATCTTGCATGGAAAAAATTATTTTTTAATATTGATATTATTGGGATAGATTAGGGAATATCTGGATCGATGACTAAAATGAAATTTCATTTAATAACTTAATTCAAAGTTTAATCAAATTCGCCCGATGGACAAACTCTTGTAAAATACTTCAACGTTTTAACATTTTTAACGTGTGCCAATGCCAATCTTACGCATGCCTGTCAACCATTCAATTCACAACAACATTCAATACTAAAATGACTGCGTTATTTTATTTTTCGAGCATTCCATCGAGTGCAAAGGGCGCGCATAAACTTTCATCACAGACTGCCTTTTAGCCCTGTGACACCTCGTCTTTCCCTGGTTTATTGTGACCTACATTCGACGCAGGACGAAAAATAGGTTTGTGACTCGGGGTGTTGTCTTTATTCTCCCTTACCCTCGGCTTACATTTTATCTTCCCTTCGTCTTCTTTTGGTGTCCCTTGCTTTAACGTTCGTGACCAATAAGCGCGATTCTTACGAAACATCGGTGGCGAAGTTCGTGGTGGCAAAGTTTGGAGTGGAGAAGTTGACGGAAAGGTGTTGGAACTATTTCTGGATTAGAATTTACGTTAGCGCTGTCAGGTGGAAGCAAATTGCTGTTAAAACAAAAACAAACAAACAAAAATAAAAAATAAAAAGGAAATTGCAATCGGTAAATAATTTTCTCGTTTTGTTAATGAATATGTTGAATTTTCAACTCCTCATCGATATTTTCGGCATCTTTATTTCCAAAACTTTTTCTATTGCTAGTTATAATTAATTTTCGATATTACTTTTTGTATCGCGAATTATGAATTCCCAAAAATATACACACACAAACACACACAAACACATATTCAAGTATAATTGGTATAATAAAATAAAGTATACGTCATTGTAACATATACAAAATAAATATTTTTCTCACATTTAACTGATATTAAAAAAATATCGGCCAGTGCGCTTTATATTTACTTTATCAATATATCGATTAAGAAAGTTTAAAAATATTCCTTTATACTAAAATAGCTAAAAGACATGACTAACAGATGTATTTTACGTAATTTGGTTACAAACATTATTTAATATAAATTATTTTATTAATAATAATATGTTGAAAAGCAAGAAATTCTAGACGCCACAAAACTCACTCTAAATCACTCCACTTAACTGTCCGTCCCTCTTCCTAACATCTAAAAATATCCTACTTAAAAAATATTCAAGATATCTATCGCATAGCCAAATCTAAAAAAAGACACCTGCAAGCAACGTCGTGTCTCTCTTTGCCTGCTTCATTCGTTCCTCTGGACATATCCTACCATCGTCACGTCTTTTTACATGCATATACTTTCTCTCTTTCGTCATGATATTTCATGGCTTTCAAAATACCTACCAATCTCAGCATTTTATCACTCACATTTGGTTAATAAAATTAATTACAAGCATTCATTCATTATTATTAATAGATAATATTAATAGGCTAGATAGTAAGTTGGTATAATATTAATCAATAAGTAATATCAAAGGATAATCCTCATCATTGGGTGTATCAAATTACATGTAAATTGCGTATGAGCAAAAGTTCGATTTTCAAATTCTGATGTAAAATCATAAAATGATGTCTATTCTAAATTTAAATACAGACGAAGAAGTTAAGTGGTAGTTTAAAAACTGACTCGAGTATATTAATTTCGTTAAGCTGCTGAGAATATTTGCCAGGAGTATCAAATATCCGTATTACCATGACCGAGCATCACAAGCCTTTCATTTATAACAAATTACCGGCTCCCGAGTGCATTTATGTTTTTCTATTTTTTCCTCTCTTACCGTCCACGCTAACCTTTCATTGTATTGGACATAGAGCCGAGATTTCTAAAAAATCGTTCACATACTGTCTAAAGCACACATTTCTAATGCTAATCGACACTCTCACTTATCAGGCGTGCATTGATACATAGTCGAACGATCGATCTCCTACTCCTTCTCTCTCTTTCTTTTGCTCTACTAGCTTTGGAAAGGATTTCCCATAGTCAAATACGCCTTGGCAGACTGCTACGGCGTAACGCATAATAAATAAAATGCAACGAGGTTACATGCAGTGGCATGCACGAATGCATCGCCGCCATGCGAATGGAGCCACAGCCTCGCCCATCTGCGTGTCTATTTTTTTTTATTCACGGGAGCTCCATCTGCGCTTTAAAGGGGATGCGCCACTATATTCGAAGCCGCCGTCCGTCGAGGCCCGAAGGGGACGTTGTGTATATTCGTAAGAGTGCCGAGTGTGCTCATTGGCGTGTATTGTCTCTCGAAATTATTATATGGTTTTGCCGTCATTGATTGATAATGAATAAATATTAAAGTATTTTACGGATTTGTCATTCGGTCGCTCTGCGCTTCAATGCTTAAATGCGCCCTCTCCCTTTACATCATACAATGTCGCGGTGAAAAGAACTTGCTCGACAATTTTACTTTTGTCATTAGATTATGAAGAAATCGAGTTTAATCGAGAGACAGATGAGCATTAGGCTGGAAAATCTTATAATAATAATTATCATTGTAATTTTTTACTCTTACCTATTTCAATAGTTTTGATGCGAGGCACTTTCAATCGACCCGTCGTCAATTATACTTTATATAGAAGTTCACGTTTTTGAAGAACATACTCGATTATTTATGTTGGAATGGGCGACACCGGATATTCAATGAATATAAATGGACGTACTCACTATAGCTTAGCCATAATCAATTTGACTTAGTTACTGCAATCACTAAAGTGTCTGTCATTTGTGTATTTATTTACTTCACGAAGGCTGGCCGGCCTATCGTTTTTGTTATCCCAACCTATCTCTACGCTACTTTCCTATGTGTTTCATAAAATTTTCATCACGCCCCAAGTCTCTTTTATGTCGCGCGAGCACATGCTATATTCAATCAATGCCCGAATTTAATCATTTAATCTTGATGGCGTGAAAAGTGTCGTTTTTTTTGCATTGAAAGATAATTATTATTACAATGTTATGTTTTTTTTTTTTTGTTTTTTTTTTTTTTTTTTTTTGCCACGAATTTTCTGTCGCTTTTAATAACGGCGCAGTTGTAAATTCACGGTAGCGAAGCTGATCCCCAATCATCACCTTCGAGAGTCGCATAAAGTAGATGTAAAGTATTCGTCATCGTACGTCCCTTTTTCACGATACTAGTAGACGACGCGATAATTGTCTATCTCTCCTCGTGTCGAGAGCCGTTCCGAAAAATTCCTTTTCCTCGAGAGCTCGTTAAATAACTCTCACGAGCCCCGACCGCAACCCGAAATTTAAAACGACAGATTATCGACGATAAATCGAAATCTGCATAATACTCGGAGAACTTTTGAGCAGAGTCACAACGTCACTACGCGCTGTCGAACGGAAATTACTCGGCCATTCCGGTGCGCGCATATACGCGACGTAATTAAACACGATCTTGAAGCATGAAATTGAACTCATTATCGATGCCTCGACGATCACAAAATCATGTTTCTCCTCGTCTGTTTTCCATTATTTCATTCTTTCTTTCTCTCTTCTTGTTTCTTGTTTCTATTTTCATTTCATTTATTTTCTTTTCTTTCTTTTTTTGTTTTCCAATCATCATTTATGACATTCTAAAAACAATATG
Organism: Ceratosolen solmsi marchali; assembly: GCF_000503995.2. Classification (NCBI taxonomy): domain Eukaryota; kingdom Metazoa; phylum Arthropoda; class Insecta; order Hymenoptera; family Agaonidae; genus Ceratosolen; species Ceratosolen solmsi. Next base: position 4,605,951 of record NW_011948414.1, on the reverse strand, counting down.
ATTAAACAAGCATTTATAGTAAGGTTATGTGCTTTATACTATTAATTATTTTCGTGAAGATTATTAAAGTTTCACTTTCTTAACGATTAATCGCTAAACTTTTCATCATAACTAGCCACATATATTGTATTTATAAACCTAATACATTCCTAATAAGAATGTATTAGGAGAAAATTTTTTTTATTCATAAGAATAATCATTGTATAATGCTTATATATTTACGAATAACGACATAAAATTGCATTCGTGTTTACTTTCGATCGGGAATACAATAATTGTTACGTTATGTTCGAATGCGTATAGTGGTTCATTTAAAAATAAATTATCATTCATTGACTAATAAAATATGTTTATCGATATCCAACTATTTCTATTCGACAATTATAATAATAGGATTAAGTCATTTTAACATATCAAAAGAAACTTGAAAGTTTTCTCACTCGGGAATTCATTATTTACAAATAATATATTATTTATAATAGATTAGATTATTTAGAAAAGATAGGATTAAAACGATCGCATATTATCCCTCAAAGCTTTGTAGAATACAATTTAAGAATTTTGTTTAGCGCCTATCAATCTAGTCTGAACTCTCGTCGGTCTACAAAGGAGCAATAAAAAAGCACAGGTGGTTACCTTAACTTACACACACGCTTTTATTGTTTTGCAGTAAACAATTTATGGTTATTCGGTAATAAAAGTAATATGTAAAAGAAACATTTTGCATTATGCTTTCCATCCTTTTTTATTTAAAGTATCAATGATTAAATGAAAAAAGTTTGTGAATCGTACAATTAATATCATAATATCGTACGAATTTGTCATCTGATATCGTTATATAGTTTAAAAATTTAAAAGGCTTAAATTAATATTACGTTATGTATATATAATATTAGTATAATATATGTTACTATGTTATTAAGTAATATATATATATATATATATATATATATATATATATATATATATATTGGAAAATTTCAGTATTAAGAAAAAATGAACAAGTACTGTAAAGTTAGTACGAATAACGGGTGTGTGCGTGCGTGCGTGATGACGTGCCGCACTTTGGATGTTTCATCGCATACGCAAATCAACAGTCTCATAAATAGAATAACTATTAACAAGTTCCACACACTATTTTTCAAAACTAACCAACTTTCCGAATACCGAAGTTCCAAAAGTGTTTTATTGACTTAAGAGCGCAGGCTTATCGACATTGATTGCGCCATACGGTCATAAAAAAATTAATAAATAAATTAATTAATTAATCAATATATATATATATATATATATAATAAACAACAATGACAAAGCGTTAATTACTCACCTCTCTCGCATTCCATGGGGTAAAAATTCAGCCGGTGTTGCGACCGGCTAATTATTTAATCAATGCTCGCCCCCGCACGCGCGCGCGCGCACTCCCTCCTTATCAGCAGTGGCGCCCCTTGCGGAGGGTGACGAAGATCCGTATAACCAAGGGTGCTTTTGATTAAAACGAATCCGTGTGCCACACCCCGGCACTATCTCGCTCCTTCCGTCTCCCTCTCTCTCTCTCACACTCCCTCGGCCGTTATTTTTCATCGCCCTCTCACTCGATCATTACATCGATTGCGTTACTTTTCTTCCGTTCTTATTCTTATTGTTGTTGCTATCGTACTATTGCTTATTTGCCTTTCAATCAGCGCAACTGAGACAGTTCAAATATTGCAAGGATTGGAGGGTGGAAAAAGTATTAGCCACAGGTATATAATCGAATTTTAACAAATTATCATGAAACAAACAATGCGTTCGCCTATGTTTGCATAGATACGATGAATTTTTAATTGAGAACACGTCTGTAATTCTTATGAGTCCCTTATTATTTTTTATACGGGTTAGTTAATTTTATATAACTAACATTTCATATATTCATTTTCTAATGACTATCGCATCTTAGCAGCTGACATAATTATTATCTTTTATTAAAATAATTGTAAGGAGTATATTCATAGATGGTTTTTTAAACAAAAGATTTTTGTTAATTACGTAAAGGGTGTGATGCAAAGGGTACGGTGTAAGAAAATAATCTTAAAGTATTATAAAAAAAATATATAATTAATTATTTATAATAATAATAATAATAATAATAATAATAATAATAATAATAATAATAATAATAATAACAGTATTACTATCCTATTAATATAATTCGATTTATTTAAATACAAAACATCGTCTGTGGGTGTGTTATTCTCTTATGTACGTATTGTCTTGCATTATTTATTATCCGTACGATATGTTAGTGAATTAGCTTAGAAGACGTAAATGAAATGCTAATAAAAATAATAATAATAATATTACGCATAAAACAAATTGCAATTTGGAATACAAATGCTTGATGATTAAGAGTCGGGAGAAGGAGTAGAATTTCAACTAGACGAGGAAAAATGATATAATACGTAATAATGGTCAGAGTGAGGATTATATTATTTGTTTGAATACCGGTCTGATAAGAATAGTTTAAATATCTCGGAGGAATGATAAATAATAAAAATAGAATAAAATTAGAACGTTAAGAAAACATAACGTTTGAGAAATGCGCCCGTTTATATTGCATTCGAAGGAAAAATTGAAATTCCTTTATTACGATTACTCGATGGCTTTTTATTTGTTAAAGATTATTATTTGTTAAAGTTTTATCGACACTGATATTACTTGTAATTAAGCACGTCTATGAAATACGGCCATTTATATAAAATGCGAAGAAAGTAAAGAGGTTGACCGTAAATTCGGGGCCAACAGAAGGAAAATAGCGAGCGTGTAAAGAATTATATAAGCATGAACTAGATATAGTTTATACCAGTGCTATACTCTACTCAATATGGTAATAACAATTAAATCGCCTAGATTAAAATGAGCAGATTATTAACTAGAATGGAGCATGAGAGAGTAGCACACGGGATTCTAGTGCAAACCACATGACACTGAGGAGCATCTAGCATACGAAATTGGAAATTAATAGATTAGATTATCTAAAAGTAATGCATAATCACATGTTATATTACGGATTTGAAATTAAAAATGTAAAATCCAATATTTATTACGTGAAAAGCTCTCGAATGAATAGTGCAATTCTCGATAGTGATTATGACTGTTAAAAAAATCACAGAAAGTGAAAAATTCTCCAACATACGAGAGATGTCGATATTTTGTATTTTAGCCCGATCGATTTTCATTACCTTTAAAACTGTTCGACCTCTCTCATTTTCTCCCTCTCTCTCTCTCTCTCTCTCTCTCCCTCTCTCCCTCTCTCCCTCTCCTCTCCCTCTTTCTCTCTCTCTCTCTCTCTCTCTCTCTCGATTTTCCCTTTTCATTTTCAGTCCTTTCACTTTCAAAATTTTCATGCTTCTCTACACATTCTCGGTACTTCTCTCTTAAATCCGTGCCTTTTTCACATATTACTTTCTCCATTACTGGCAAACCACATGCTCATACCTTTTTTTTTTTTTTTAATTTTATCATTTTTCACTAATTCCAATTTCCTTTTCTGTTATTTCTTATATTTCTTCCTTTTTGTTCGTGTCATTTGGTAATATAACTCATTATTTTCCACGAGGTCTCCCTCTTTCTTCTTCACTTTCACAAAAACAAAAATTGATTTTAACCACCTTCTCTGTCTCGTCTTTGATAAAAATCATTCGCCGTCAGGCTGATTATTAGTGAACACCCGAATACGGTGACGTAGCAATCATCCAAAACTATATATTCCTGCGATTTTACACAATCGTACAATTATTCATTTTCCTCGTATATCGAACCTCTTGAGGTTTGCATTTTCTCTGCATCTCATCAATCCTTTTTCCTACAATATCATTTTAGCCAGCGTTTGCGTAGCTTCTTTTCTTATAATTTCTAATAATACTCATAAAATGTTGTAATAAATGATATTGTTTTTGATTTACTTAAAATTCTCGATATTTTATATATAGATTTGGTATTATAGAGTATCATAATTTGAAAATCTGACTATAAATTTTAACAAACATCGTTCAATGAGTGTTTAATAAGATTTTTATACAAATATTTCAATCACTCCAAGATAAATATAATTATTACTTTGAATTTAATAAGGTGTAATTCGGCTTAAAATAATAAGTCAATGATTATTAAAATAACTCTACCTTAGATTGTAATTCTTATAAATTATCATATATATATATATATATATATATATATATATATGAAGGCATGAAAATATATGCGAAATAGAACCGATGATTTATTAGGTCAAGTTATATCAATAAGGTCAAGAATGTTTAAAATAATGTGAGTATAATCATGGGAATAAAAGATTGTCTGCCAAAGATAAAGTAACAATTACATGGCCGCATTCGGTGCATAAAATGTCCTGAATATAAAGCAAAAATTTGTCTCGTTAAGTGGCTAAAAGGCTATAAAAGACTTGGTCAAAGTTCACCGGATAAAATAGATAGCGTATTTTTACAATATTTATAAGTACATATATACATACTGCATTTGATTAGGCGTATATTCAATTTTTCTTGCCAACTATTTAAAGTTAAATATTCCAATTCCCAGTGCTCGGTGTTTTCAAAAAATAAAAAATTTCTACAGTCATAATTTAAATAGGATTTTCCAAGCTATATAATTCATACGATCTATCATTTTGATAATAATAAGCTTAAATTTCATTGCTCTTCTCTCTTTGTACATGCGCTTGCATATACATGCAAACTTTGCATTTCTCCGAAGTATATATATGAACAGGAAGAAGGAATTATGTGATCTAGATTTCAAATTAAAACGAGACTGAATGAACGTGTTTCTTGTATAGTAGTAATGATCGTCTGTATTCTATTATTTGTTTTATTTCTATTATTCATATGTAATAATAATGTAAGAAAAATCATAAATCCTTAACCACGGAGATGGGACGTTTTATCAAAGAAATCTTATTAGTATGTTATAGTATGCGTATTAGAAATTTCTGAAAAGTATACGATTAATTGATAATATAATAGGGATATATAAATATTACTTGATATGGATGGGGGGGGGGCGGGAAGTGTAAAAATATTTCCTATCAATTTTTTAAAAATCACATGCTAATGCAAACTAACTTAATTAACATATTTGAGAGTTATCTTAAAATATATAGTAAATTCCAATTATATCTAACTATTGTACACACTCGGTTCAAATATTATAATTCAATAGAGTGAAATTATTAACGATGGCCTATTTAAAAAAAAAAAAAGAACAAAAAGTGAACATTCGATCAATATTCGTCATACGTATATTAACAATCTATCTTTACCTAATCATATCGAGACTTTATAAAATGAAAATAGCCATTTGATTTATTTCAACATTGACAGAAATTATAAAAAATTAATAAAAGTTAAAATTCAAAAAAAAAAAGTATACACAGAAATATAGTTTTATAATTTTTAATTGATGTATTTACTGTATTAAACTTAATTTGATATCATTTTTATCATTAGTTTTTTAAATATACTTATTATTTACAGTTTTTTCGACTATCTTTACGTTCATACAATATATAAAAGATATTAAAACTATACGTAATCAAGATAATCATTGGAAAGAACGTAAAGAAGCTATAAAGAGAAAGAGAGAATATAAGATTTCTTGAGACTATATAAGATATGTAACATTATGTTTAATTTATCGATTCCATACATATTGATAGAAATATACAATTGTTGTCGAATGCTTTAGAAATGCGCGTCTTGTTTCATACAAAATACAATAATCTATAATTATAGATATAATTCGAAAATCAAATGTAATAATTTTTCTCATTGAATATTTTTAAATATCGTTTAATAAATCATATTTTTATCTTGAAACAATGCCAAATGCCTAATTTTAAAAATTTAATTTTATATTTGTTATAGCATATACTTTATTATAATAAAATGAGAATAAATCATCGTTGGCTTATTGTTTTCTCTTCCTTTTTTTTTTCTCCTTCTGTCATTATTAGTTTTATTGTCAAACTGCCTCCTGCATTTAATTATAAAAATAATCCAAACACAGTTATCATCAAAAAGTCAAATGCTAAATATAAAAGTGCAATTTTCGATCCTATATTATGTGACCTGATTTCCAGTAATAAATAAATCAATATTTTAACGTGTATATATATGTGTGTGCGTGTGCGTGTGTGTGTGTGTGTGTGTGTGTGTGTGTGTGTGTGTGTGTGTTTAGTAAAATTTGTCGCAAACTTTATTTTACAATACCCGTTCGGGTTAATAACCATAGTATTTGAACGAATTTAATAATATATCTCCTGAAATTAAATCTTCAAATCTCATTTGCCTCCTTTAATCGTAATTAATCATTGGCAGTCTTTTTGTTATTGTTTTGTGTTTTCATATTGCCGATTAATATCATATTTCTTGATAATCCCTTTGTCTTTCGAACGTAAAAATTCTAATTTCTCTGATATAAAGAGGACGTTTAATGTACTATCCTCGATAAAAATCATCCAACGATCCAACTCGTGTAAAACTAAACTTAATAGTATCGTCCCGTATTTATCAGCCTCTTCAGCGCCTTAAAATCAAATAATCATTCGTGTATTATTCTGCAAACGATATTGGTAATAAGGTCGGATTAACTTTTACTTGACAACAAACCATATCATGTACCATCGAAACTTGGAAAACAATGAATCTTCATTATCAAACGTCGTCCAAATAATCAAATGCAGAACATCTACCACCTGCCATCCTACCGACTACGTAGATTCTGGCATCCCTAACATTACTCTCGCTTCTGCTTTCCCAAGGGACGGGGACGAAGGACAATGGGGATGAATCGCGGCTCGGCCCTTTGCATGTCATTATAAACGGGCGTCTTCGGCAATGGCAGCCAGCCCACTTACATCCATAGCAGCTGGCGTGCTGCGACTAACGGCACATACTGTATACTATCGGCTTGAATGGCCCATTTTACAGCTCGAGCCACGTTAAAGGAGGCCCATATACGATCAACGGGCGACTAACGCATCATCGTCGTCGCTCCTAGAGCCTTCTTAGTGCCCCGGGCATTTTTATTAACGCGTCTCTCTCTGCGCGATCGGTTGTCGATCGCAAGCGCACGAGCTCTTGTTGGATTATCGATGCCGAGGACGAGACGGGGCGTGAGGATTTTTCTCATTCTCACGCGTATTAATAAATAAACAAATAAGCAGGCTCGAGGCAATTGTTTGCTCTTGCTGTGGTGAGTGAGCGTGCCGAGCTGCGGCCGAGAGATGCCTATACCAAATAACGCGATATATTAACAATAATTCGGCTGTTTATATAAGCCAGGCAATGTTTTTTTCATTTGTTTCGTATTTCGTGCGCGTTCTTTTTTTTCTTTTTTTTTTCTTTTTTTCTTTTTTTTCTTTTCATTTGTTCTTAAAACTGGCCAAGTCCATTCTCGACGAGGTATGAATAATTGCCGTCGGTCTCCTCGCCGTCTCCGATTAATTCGCAAATATAATTTCAGCATTCTTATGCGCACTCTAGCACGATGATAAAATTACGCACGTACCAAAGGCATCTAGTTGTTAAAAATAAAGATCGGGAGAAATTTTTTTTACCCTCAGGGCTATTATTGTGCAGATTATTTAGCCCTCGATGATAATGGTATGAACAATTTATCCCGGGCACATTTCAAAGTGAAAAGCAAAATTAATTTAGCTGATGAGGAATATAGGCGCGAACGAGCAGTAAACTTGTAGTAACGTATGCCTTTGGCACTATAAATACACGCGTATAAATGTCACTAGCCGCAAATAATAATACCAATGTAAAATGTAGTGAAGTAAAAATGTAAGTCGATTGGCTTGAGCGCGCAACTCCAACTCTTGGTTCGACAATTGGCTCGAGTTGATCATTTTTTCCACGCGCTTAAATCATTTCTAACCTCGGATCCTTTGTCCAGGCCATTCGGGTGTCCCCTTACTTACGTAGGAAGCGATTCTTCCGAGGTCTCGCCGACTCCGGGTACTCAACCTTGTGCCCACTGCTGATGAATACGAGCGATGATCTACGACGTTTATTGGCTAGTGGGAAAATTGCTCCTACGCTCGCTCGATCTTCTTTACTTTCAGCTCGCGCACTTGGCCGCTCGGGATCTTGACAGATATTCTCTGAGGTTAGGCCTAGAGTATATTTAAATTGTCGAAGGCGCATTGCAATTTAATCTTTAAACATTTAATTAATGCAATGTTAATTAGTGAAATGTTAATTGTAAATTATTGATTATAAATTATCGATTTGAGAAAAAAGAAACAGAAAAGCACAAATACGAACATAAAGGTAATGTAATTACATAAAGGCTGATGTAAATTAAAAATTCTTCTTTCTTTTGTAAATGCGTTTTCCTTTAAATTATTGTACATAAATGTCCTTAATGATGATGTTGCGTCGAAAGCAATTATTATGGAAAAACGATAATATCATTATTTATGACACTTGATGACAAAATGAGAAACATTTTATTTATCTCTCGAAATGTCATTAAACTTCTCTAGCTTTTGCTGCAGTTTTTTAATGTTTATTACTGTCACGATATTCTCTTACAACATCTACCATATGAATATTGACGTTACAAAGGAACAGATATATTATATCGGAATTTTAATCATTAAAAATCGGCTGTATAATTCTTTTTAATGAAAAAGGAATTATCATCAACGTTAAAATAATGTTCACATCCCACCTCCCCAACAATCCCCCGCCCCCAATTAATCAAATACATTATAGTATAATATATCCTTAGTTATTTCAAATGCTTCGTAAATATATTCTTATTTAAAGATTCGCGTATATATTATATAAGCATATTTGAGAAGTATCTGCTTATTTATTTATTACCGCCATTTTTTATAAGATCATCGAGAAGAAATAATGTAGCTTATATATTGTCAATGACATTGGCATCTTTAGTGACATTAATTTTAAGAATATAATATAATGCTCAAGAGCTCATAATGCTACACAATACCGCACAAGACTTAAATTATTATTAAATTGGATGACGGATGACAGATGACAACCATTCCTTAAATATCAGAAAAAACATATTTGTTTATATATATATATATATATATATATATATATACACACACATCATTTTACGTTTCTGTAAAAATACAACGAGAAAACATTTAATTAAACAGCTTAATTATAATTAAGCAGATAATAAGTAATAAATTGTTATCGCTAATTATTATTCTTACAATAAATTTGAAACGAACGGTAATGGAATAATTCAATTTAAATTTCACAAAATATTTGCATTTAATGGAGATAAATTTTTCATAGCAACTTCCTCGTCAGGCCAACGAGCAACCAACCGACTTCTGAATAATACTTATCGATTTGTGTTTGCTTGGAAATTCGAGCCATCTTTCGATATGCTTTTTTCATCGGCATTGTTGAAATTTGTAAATTTTCTTTTAAAATATCTCAGCCTTTCAGAGAAATTCTAATCATTCGAAGACTCGTTAAAATATTTATCTAAATTCGTTGCTTATAAAATATCGATTTTACAAAACTATCTAATCGCATTGGATCCTGTCGACTTAACATACTTTGGAAGACGATTTATGAAAATACTTTAAGAATTTACGTAAGGAAATGCGAAATTTAATATTCATGTAGCTCATTTACTCTCACAACGGAAAATTGAAAAGGAGTGTTTATCGCTTAATTGAATTTAAAAGAAAGAGAGAGTAAAGCGGCGAATGTGGGCATGCATATCTTCGGGTGAGGGAGAGAGAGAGAGAGAGAGAGAGAGAGAGAGAGAGAGAGAGAGGAATTGCAAGCGTCGCAAGGTCAGACAGTGGCCTCCAACTTCCGGTGTTCGGGCGTACGTCAGCAAACGAGCGAGAGCGATACGAAGCCAAGAGTCGTAAACGTGCGGCTTGCCCCCACCCCACCCACCCTCTCATTCTTTTCCCGCTCGCTCGCTCGATCTCTCTCTCTCTCTCAGTGTCGCGATCGCTTCGATTCGCTTGTACGAAATCCCACAAAGCCTTCCTCGGCGATCTTACAAGCGCTGCTCTATCTTTGCCTTGTCTTCGTACACTTTTGTCTATATCACGCTGTGAGTGCTTGAAATTTTCCGCGTTTATCAGTGTTTTCCCCGAGCTCGGCAGATACCGTTATCGCTGCATTCCTTGGAGTGAGCGTGCGACGCAAGCGACACTTGGAGTGCCACGATCATAATAAGTTTTTTGTTTCTTTAAGCGCGATGCCGATTCTACACTTGCGAATCCGTCTTCGAACGGGGCACAAACGAATTTATATGGTTGATTCGCTGAATTCTTCGTTACTTGGCAATCTGCAAGAATATGCAATTTTTCTGGCTTTTTCATCAATTTGCATATTCTACTGTTGTCCGTGCGTGACGTTAATCGCATATGTTTTTCACACAACTGAAACATTGGTATTCTGCGTGTAATTTTTTTTTTTTTTTTTTTTTTTTTTTTTTTTTTTGAAAGTTATTATTTCAACTCGCGTTAATTGAGTACGAATCATGTTATTCATATTTAAACTAAATTATTACTTGATTATTATTTGATGGTAAGACACAAATATCGAGCACTCGAGATGAATGAAAAATAACGATTTTTTCTACAAGGCAAGCAATTTCTTACGGCAAAATTATTTCTTCCATAATAAAACCTAAGAAAATAATTAGACTCTATCTAAATTTTCATTTAGAAATATAAGAATTTAATTTAATTTAAGAATAATAATTTAACGTATCAAGAATTTTATGATAATGAAAATGAGAATTAAGGCTTGTAAGTCTCATTGTATGGTAACTCGTAATTCCTTGGTATTTTATTTCAATACATCATTGCCCGCTCGTATGTTCAAAAATGTAAATAAACTGTAGCCCAGAGTTAACTATTTATATAGTACGTTTCCTTAGTTAGGTATTATATCAATAGACTTAGTACACTTTTTCACTACATTTCCAGGCCAATAAATATATAACCATAAAATGGAAAATCTTTTTCTCTACAATATTTCTCACTATAAGCAGTTTACTGCTAAAATCTTATTCTCAGACACAAAATAACAATATTTAATTAACATAATATATTTTATAGTTTGAAATATTTCTTCAAAGCTAAGCTTGCACAGCTTTCACTATTCATTACCAAAAAAAGTTCACTCGAGAATATTACATCGACACAGGTGCTGCAGATAACTACGATTGAAAAACTTTTATAAAAATGAAATAGACAGTTTTCGCTTAATACTTCGCTGTTTATCATTTTCGCGTTGGTTTACGTATGATTTTGCAATCACCACACGTGCGACAATCGCGAATGTGCAAGAAGGCACAAATTGCCGAATTAAAAAAAGAAGAAAAATAGATGTGAGATAAAGTATTTTTGCGACACCGTGTAGTTAAATTAATGAGACGAACATAGCGAAGGCTTTCTTCGCTAAGTTATGAGAAATAATGTTTCATTTTACAGGAGCGAACTTGAAATTGTAAAAAGTCAGTTCGACAATAGCAGAGAGTGAAAAAGAAAGGAGAGTACATAGTTTTTAGCGCATGTAAAGTCTAAAATAAATTATTTTTTTATTTCTATTAGAAAAATTAGTATTTTAAAAGTACTATTTTTTTTTTACATTACGTACTCGTCGTACATGATATGCATTTATACAAAAATATTGAACGTATATAATTGCCTTTCAACTCTCCCCATATTCCCAAATATATATTAATGTTCTATAAAGTAATATATTTCTATGATATGAAATATTATTAGAGCTTTCTAATAGCTGTACACGTTACCACAAGCACGCGCTGTACAAATCTTCTAAATACTAACATTGAAGGTTAAACTATTAGGAAAAGTTTTTCTAGCAGAAGCAATATCACGCTGTATAATAGAAAAGAACAGGGGATTCATATTATATTACATGTTTATAAATATAAACTTTGAACTTTACTTCATTCCCTCTAGAGGGCAAATATCGCGCGAGGTGTATCATATTACAAGCAGCCATTTAGTATTTTTTATCAATAGCTTTATATTATTATTTATACAATCAATAATTCATTTGAATTCAATGCGATCGTCATTGCTTATATTATTTATTTCAAGATTAATCCAGATCATTATAGGTTTGCCTTAAAATTACCGTCACTCACATTTGAAATTCCCTACTTCCTGAATAACTCGTCAACGCCATGGCTCTAAAAACTTTTTCCTTGAAAAAATAAAATAAAATCTACCCGATTAGTGAGAAAGTAACATTGATATCAAAAAATTAAACAGCAATTATTAAGCAATAATTTTTCGTATGAATCAATGGCACTCGGAGTCCTCGTTAAAAAAAAAAAAAGAAAAAGAAAAAAAAGAAAAAAAAAAATTTTGCATCAACCAAACGAGCAGTGAATGAAAATACATCAGAGTGGCTTGTTTCGTGAACAATTTATTACATCTTATCAGCCGCTCGACAAGATAGCGATAACTAGGTAGAATAAGCTTTTTTCTCTCTCTTTCATACGTGAAGTAATTTACATGTATACAATAAAAAATTATTCTTCTACCATCGGTTCGTCAGATCAATTGCAGGGTGAACGACTGAATACACACAATCGGGGGGAATCGGGGAAATTCATGAATCCTAAAATGGTTACTAATTGTGAATAAAATTATTTATGTAAATTTATGCGGATTCTCGAATTTTGCAAAATATTGTTTTCAAAATCTGTAAAACGTATAATAATGTTATCGTGCGATAAGAATTGCTCGATTTGAACGTAATAAACAATAAAATACAAATAATAAAATGAAATTGAACATAAAAATTCAATGATTTATGAATTGAGAGGTTTATGACTTATTATGCTTTTTACTTTTAACTTTCTCTTTCCC
>NW_011948414.1:4567827-4593004 GCF_000503995.2 Ceratosolen solmsi marchali | reverse complement strand
CTAACTTTCGATCTTAGGTAGCATTTATATTTCGGTCAACGTAAATAATATAACAAATAATAGAAAAATAAAAACAAAAATTCCAAATATTATCGACAAGGAATAATAAAGTTAATATGTCATAATATAGACATATATTATATAGATAAATAATATATAATGATAAATAATATTTTTTAACCCACGAGACATATATATCTTATATATTAATTTTATTAAGTAGACTAATTTCATGTTTAAAATTTAGGCGCCTATGATGAATTGGCGGCAAAACAGGGAAATAATAAAGTAGGTAGTCATTTTAATTCAAAAAAAAAAAAAAAAAAATATAAAATTCATGCCGAATTCATTGAAATTATTCATTACGCATATTTTCCGAAATGGCGGGTATGGACAAGGAAATATTAAATATCATACACAACGTTCTATTATGGTTAAATAAATACCAAGTTGGTGGTAAATATTTTTAATATTTAACATCGGTTATTCGCCACTTTCGTACATAATACAAAATACTAAAATACCGAGCACAATTCGAGACAAATATAAATTACAAAACTTATTTATTATCAATATCATCCAACCCCGATAAAAATAAGAAAAGCCACTGTCGGCACTTTAAAAACTATTTTTACTGCCTGGATGTTTTTTAATTTTAGTAAAATCAGTAGAACGTAACATGCCCTTATAACTAAAATCTCCTTCCTAGGAGATGGCGTGCACGCGACCCGCTTTATACTTTTTTCTTTTCTTTTCTTTTTTCATTTTTTGTTTTTTTTTTGTTTTATTTTTTTGTTTTATTTTTTTGTTTTGGTGAAAATAGGTCATTCTAAAGGTCGAAAAAGTCTGCGTCCCTCAACGATCAAGAGAGGGAAAAGTGATGAGTCAGTGAAATACGAAAGAGGTGAAGCGCTAAGTGCTGGGAATGATAGATAAGATGAAAAAAAAAAAAAAACGACCTCAATGATTTGTATTCGAGTTCGGGAGTAAATAATGATACTGGTTGTGCTTAATAAAGATCCCGTTGGGTTTTAGAGAGATTTCAAGATTACGTTACATCAGCTAGGAAAGTAAATGATTTGAAAGGGACTTGAACCAGTGAGTTGGATCATTAAGGCGGAAATTGTTTAAACTTTTTCTTCAGCCGCGTGTTAATAAATTTATTAAAATTATGAAAATAAAATGTTTGACTAGACTTCCTCGGACTTTGCGTGTGTATAATTGGAAATTGTAAAAATACTTCAAATTATTGTTCGAAAGTCAGGCTGCGCTGTTTTTTTTTTTTCTTTTTTTTTTTTTTTTTTTTTTTTTTTTTTTTTTGTAATTGAACTCTAATACTCTGTAAGGACGACGTCTAATTATTTCACATCACATAAAAATGACACGGTATTGTACAATATATCTTGGACAGTTATGCTTAATGCTAATTACTTAAATTGCTGAGAATCATATCGCGGGAATTAGAAAATGAAATTATAAAGTTGAGTGAGATTTTATTCGTTTTATCATAAGGTGAATAAGGTAAATTAGAGTGAAGAAGGTCTGCTTTAAAAGAAATTTATAGTACCCCTGAAAGTTGGAAGGAACTTAGCCTTGAAATAAAAATCCATAGAGTATGATGTAAAATTGATCGGAAATTTGCGGAAGTTAGATTGATATATTAGTATTAATAAAAAAAAAAAAAAAGGGGAAAAATTTGAAAAAAAAAAAAAAAAAATACCATTCTAACGTGTGACTCGGCGAGTGTTCCACTTTTTTCTCAGCGTTGTCTTCAAAATCTTACTAACCAAGTATGAAGAGAGACATTGACTGACGAAGCTAAAAAGGACAGAGAGGATAGAAATATATCTATATATATATATATATATATATATATATATATATATATATATAGATGCGTGGTGAGGGTGAAGGGGAGAGAGAAGGCAGAGAGAGAGAGAGAGAGAGAGCAAGTGTGCAAGTGAACGAGTGAGCGAGCAAGCAAGTAAGCGAGATACCGTGAGAGAGAGAGAGAGAGAGAGAGAAAGGGAGGTCAGTCTTTTATGCCGCGGGAAATGTTTCGGAAAAAAAAAATGAGGTCATAGTACGAGAGCGCGAGGCTATTTCTAAGCGCCGTTCCCGTGTTCACATTTTTCGCTCCCTTGCCCCAGCAAACACGTTCCATTTTTCTGATTTATTTCACTAATCACGTACTATTCTCAAACCAAGGCAATTAGCATTACATTTCGCTGTGCCGAGATTTTTCTTCCTTACCTTTCTTCTTAGTACGCCAATTACCGATTAGAAATAAGCATTAACGTACAATTAATAATGTAGTATTGCGTCGGTCAAACTACTTACCGTTCCCACTTTTAATCGAATTTTATTATTCGAGTTTGTATTGCCTATTGTTTTTCTTTATGAAATATGTTGTTATATTTCTCAATGGATAATCAAAGTCTAGACATTTGCACATTACAAACTGCCAATTCTTTTTCGCATAAAACAGTAGCATCTTTACACGAGAGCTTATATTCTGTAATTCTAAAATTTCCTTCAATATGATAGTTGAAGAGTTTTGCTGAGTTATATCAGCCTATTTTCATTGTGGATATTATTTTATTAATGCATTAATTTTGTTGTCGTTGGCTTTTATAAATATGGAAAAGGTATTTATTTATTTGCAAAACTATTTTCATTGAATTTTATTGCTTAATTACTTAAACGTGATACACAATGTATAAATAGTAAATTTAAACTAATTTTACGCCCAAAATGTGTTGGATTATGACATTTATTCTGGAATAATGCGATTAAAGATTAACTTTATTATTAAATGGAACCAAGTATGGAACCAAGTGTCCTTTAAATTATGTTCATAGAGTCTTGCATTAATATTTAAAAAGAATTTAAATCCTCATTTAAGCTATAATTGAGTAATATATGTGCAAATATGTGTGTATATTGTGCAAATAAACATATAATTATGCATGTAAACTATTATATTAAAAAACGAAAGTCAAAATATCGTATTTTTAGAATAAAAATAAAACGACTTTTTCCCACAGATATGTTTATAAAACCATCACGAGGACATTAATTTTTTCCTCTTATCTTTTACATTATTTTAATAAACATTTTGTTAGCATAAGTAGCTTAGTTACGGTTAAGATTCTTTCAGCTTTTCGAAATGAATTACATGTACAATTTATTCATACATACAAACTAGATATTTTCATCTTCCAAAGAGCTTGTAATCTTTTTTTTTGTTTTGTTTTTTAGCTTTAGAATTTAGATGCATATGCGCAGTCGAAAATGTAACGTTTAAAGTTTCAAGGATTTTTTTAATCACGAGAATCGAGCATCGACCATCGATCTTATCTCATTCCTTAAAGCACCAAAGTATCTCTAAGTTAATAATGAAAATTTCCTTGTCTTAAATACTTTTGATTAAAGCACAAATGATCTTAAAAATTAATAATTAAATATCTATGATAAAAATTGAAGGTAGTAGCTGTCGACGAACGTTAATAAGTCGAATTTTTTTTTTTTTTGTTCTTTTCGAGAGACAAATTCAAAAACAATGCCTGCCGCCCGACTCGTGTATTAATAACATAAAAGGATTATATAAAATTTATATGTCTGAATATTAAGTTATAATATTATATCATTATAACGTATCGTAAATTGTGATAAGCTTACATTGCGGTAATTGATTAACTTTGAGGTTTAGCATTAAAGAACGATCATAGACGATGTTATCATGTTTACTAAGGAATATACTGAATATATACTGTATACATAGATTTTGCTCTTCTACCTATTCTTTGAAAAATAAAGTCATTGTATCAATAATTTCATTAGCTATTATTTATTTTGAAATAAAGACGATTTTTTTTTTTTTTTTTAACAAGATAACATTACCGGCAGAACTAAAGAATTATTATCAATTTACTAAAACAACATCTACCCAAAATTAATACCATTAGTTTTTCAAATTAATCTATCAATTACACGTGCCTGAAATTATGATCATTAATATTTAAGAGCCGAATTGTCTTAAAATAATATTTAATATTTAACAATACGAGATACAAGATATTGTTCTATATAATTTCAAGTTAATCAACGCTTGGAAATATCGTACACGGACTTACATAATTTATGTACATTATTTTAACAAAAAGTAATGCCGATCTGCCGGGATAATTTAGACTTGAAGAGAAGAAGGCATAAATTATTCAGTTACTTTGACATTCTAGGAAACATACTCTATTATTGGCTATAAACATTGCATTTCACATTATCGAATAGGGATTGAATTTTCACTACTGAATTTGTTTTGTAATTTTGCCATTGATTTGGATAATATAAGCTTTTATTCAAACTGTAGCGTTAGACAAGTTTTATAATATTAGTCACTCTTTAATTGATAATTATTTTCATTACATTCCTCTAATTAACTCCTTAGTACGAAGTGATATTCGTTACAAGGTGCCGATGATATTTGCAAAATATGAGATATTCAATCTTGCTTCTCTTTAGGACGTAAGCTGAACCGACATCAACATTTCCAAAATGCATCCTTCCAAATAATATTAATAATGCAGAATCGCTGTTGGGAATTTATTGCCACGCGTATCCATATCCCGTGGTACGTTACGGCTAATTCCATTCCATCTCCATCGCGCAAAAAAATTTTTCTCTTAAAAATAATGGTCGTAAAGAAGAGAGGCTCGTTATGCACCTATTTTCAAACTTAAAATGTATAATTGGAAAAAAGTCGATGGGCTACTTTATCGATCCAACCGTCTAAATACCTTCGATAGAGACATCTAAAAGCAACTTTAATAAAGAGCGGCGCTGCCTCGTACTATTTACTCGGAGCTTTTTCAAAGCTCGCTGCCCGAAAGTTACGAACGTCCTTCTTCAATCCTTAATCGAGGCGAATATACATGAGATAGTTACTCCTCGATATCGCGCCAAGTGCAAGGGTCCTCGTCGATCGCAGTGATATGATCGTTCGAGTGCGTGCGATCGATGACGATTGTAGCTCGGGCGTCGCCGTGAGATACGTCGAGCCAAGCCTGTGGCAGCAAAAGAAAATGAAAGCCCAGACTAATTTCGCCGGTCAGTGGCCGTTGGCTCAGCCTTTTATCGAGCGAGAAAAAGGTCGAAAACACGCGGCCCACGCGCGCGAGGGGCGAAGTCCTCAAGGTAGTCGGCCGAGAGGGTAAAGGACGAGAGAAAGTTTCGACTTTGCTTCCCCCACCTCTCTCTCTCTCTCTCTCTCTCTCACTCTCTCTCTCTCTCTCTCTTACTCTCTCTCTCTCTCTCTCTCACTCTCTGTGGACGACGGCACGAGGGGTTGGAGGAGAAGGGAGGTGGCGGCGGCTGTGGTGATGGCGGTGGCGTGGGTGGTATTCGCGCCGGCGTGTTTTGCGCGACCCGCCCGCCGGCTATTTACTTGTGGCGCGTAGTGGGGGGGGGGGAGTGAGGGCAACAACTGGCATGCAGGAGAGGAAAGTGCGATGCACCCGAGGCCGTCGCCGGCGACCGGAGTTCCTTGCCCCAAAAATCCTCTCGCCCTCTCCTGCCGCCTCGGACTCCCCACCACGGGGAAACGGCCGCTCCTCGTCGTCATTCGCGGGTGGAGATATTTTCGCGCGGGAAATTCGGAAAAGCCGGGCTCCTCGACCGACGTCACGTGAGCTTTGCGTGCCTCTTGGTTATCTAGAGGCGAAGGAAATTCTTTGGTCCTCCTTTAACGACGGAGTGGCGCGTTATTATTATACGGTTGCCCCTACAATTACGTGGCTTTGGTGAATAATTTTTTTCTCCGTACTTCGTTTCAGCTAAATTTATTTGTTAGTGCGTCGAGTCGCTTGACTCTCCGCCTCCTCCCACCCCACCGCCACCCCTACACCCTTAGGACTTTCGAATCGTACGTCGGATATTAAGTACCGCTAATTGCTTTCAACGTGTGTTGCATCTCATTATTAGTAGCTTCATAATTTTGAATTTGGCTATTATTGATGATTTATCGCGCGAATTTCCATTATCCGCTTGTAAATACTAGCAGTCGGACGTAATTTACGCGAGGCTGAAAGTGTCTCACGGCCAGTTCAGTGCGATTTTCACTTCACATCAGTGTCCCTGACCTGAAACTCGCTATTTAATAGCAATTAACGGAGGCTATCAGTTTGTCGGTTACGCGGAAGATTGAAATATCCCGAATAGGGTGAAAATGACTTTGGTTAATGATAGCGTGTAATTATCAATTATCGCGATGTAAGCCTTTGCACGGAGCTAAGAATTATTTCTATTACCTTTGGATCCGAATGATTCATTTGACGATTAATTTTTATTCCGATGTAATTTAAATTCGCCTAGATTAGGCATTTAGATAATTGGTCATTTACTAATTCTTCCATAGTTCATGTATGTAACCATTATTCCGTAATTTTTCTATTTGTTGGGAAAGCTTATTTTTTTATTTTTTATTTTATTTATTTTATTTTTTGTCGTAGCGCAAATTTTCTATCCCATGGAGAATAAAAATCGTTCGGCAATTTTAAATGACGACGAAGCTGCTCCTTGGAAATATTAAGATACGAGTAAGACACGAGTTTAGAATTGTTCTTTTGTTATGTAAATTTTTTCTTGTCTTGAGATAAATCTCGACTCGTCGTGAAAAAAAATATTTGGAATAATGTTCTCGTTTGCAGCACGTACTGATTAAAGTGCGAATTCAATGTTTAATAAAAATTAAAGTAAATTTATCGTAATATATAATCGCCATTATACTCGCGACTATCGGCTTTAATAATATCAGAAACGCTAAACTTTAAGGAATTTAAGAAGCCAATATATATTTTTACAATATGCTTAATACAAAATTTCAACAATTAGTTAATTGTACGTTTTAATTCAATAATTGTTTTCACAAGGAGACATTAATTGTATTTATAACTTTTATGATAATCTGTAATTTTAAGATATAAAGTCCGTTGAAATTTTCTGAAAGAAAATCTTTCATTATAATTTCTTTTTTCTTTTCTTTTTTTTCCTCATTGTGATTGACGGACACACGGATATTGACGAGCAACTTAAACGCATAAACGTATCAATATTTTTAATAATACTCTATTCGACTATTATTTATATACATAAATTTATCGCTCGTATAATTGATATATCGATATTTATCGGAAAAATAATAATGTTAGATCGTTGAATGGAATTTTGACTTTAATATGATGGAAATCTTTTGAAGGTATTTAGAAACTTTTGGTAAATTATTATAAATTTATTATACTATCGCAGGGACTTTTAAAAAACGCAGTTACTAATATATATTATTATATCATATATTTTTCTCTCATACTCAAAGAATAATCTTATTTTTTTTATTTTTTTTTTTTTTTTTTTTTTTTTTTTTTTTTTGTTTTATTATTTGAACCACACGGCGATATTAAGGAATTAAGCATTATCTCTTTTTTCTTTTTGTTTGTTTTGGATTTTCAATTTTAATACGTAGTTACATCCCCGTCCCAGTCCCCCTCCCCGTAATCTTCTACGATGTTATTAATTTACAAATCATATATCATTTGTAATATAAAAATATTACATTCATTTTATAAAATTGACTTATCAAATATTTCTTTAAAGCTGACCGTATAATAAACGAGTATGCCTAATTAAAGCGGGAATAGCCGATAAAAAGAAAGAAGAAAATCATTATGGCATTACTCTCTCATGAAATCTGCCATTATTATCAATCTCATGAGCATAAATATAAATAGTTAAAAAGTGTGAAAAAATTGCCGTGTACTATGCATTGCTTTTCCAAGCGAAAACCCATTGCTCTCGTTCTATTAAAAAGTGCAAGTTCGATAAGTAAATTTTAAGGCGAGGCGAGTCGTCGAGTCAGTCAGTCAGTCAGTCATCAGCCAAACGAGTCAGTCAGTTGTTCGTTGGATATTTGGGTTCGGGCAAATGGACAACGGACTTTGTAGTAACGCAGCTACGTATTCGCCAGCCGGATTTTATCTTCTCTTTCAAATCATTAGATTCCCTATCCGTCTCAAACACCTGTTTCCTTCACACATACAAGAGTATATGGCCGCGTTTGCTTGTGTCGAAGCGAGGCTCTCTTCTCCATGGTCATGTAGCACCGATGCTTGAATACTTGCTGAATGTCTCGAGTGTTTTGTACTTAAAGGTCTTAGGCGAATGTACATTCGAAGGCAAAGGGGATTCGTAAATTCGTCTTTCCACCCTAGCATGAGAATGCAAATCCTTCGAGGGAAATTCTCTCCTAAATTAACGACCATTGAGTCGACGGTGATAGTTGTAGAAATAATGTAGAATAATACTTGAGATTAAATTCACATTGTTATGGAAGATTAATTAAAGAACTTCCTTAAAACTGATAATTATCCAATAGATGTGCCTACCTAGTGTTTGATTAACATTATTGATAAATCGTGGAATGGTATTTAAAGATGATATGTATGTATATATAATAGTCGTTCATTATCGGCTATAAATATCTAGGAAATTATTATGGTTTAAAGACATGCATTAATGGTAGTAATGCATATGTGCGTTCCGTGAGAATGGATGATTTTTTTTTGTTTTTTTTTTTTTGTTTTACCCACATAAAAACACAATTAATCGATAAATCGTGAGAGTACAACAAAAGATATAATATATATTAGTTCATTCGGAGGGAAAATATTTAAGAATTTAGTAGGAGAAAGTTCTTACGAAGCCCTTCAGTTGGACAATAATGAGTAGTAGATTTTTCCGTAATTGGATTCCAAAGTGCCACTACGGAGACTTTCATTTAATGAAATGGAAGAAGTCGATGGCAATGAATTAGATAATCATAGACTTAATCGTCAAACGTTGGAAATTATATGGCTCGACTAGTCTAGGGCGAATAATTGTTTCTCACGACCTTAAAAATTGTGACTACTATATGGCATGTTATATATGATTAGGTACAAAGCAACTAATGACAAAACCTATTTATCCTAATGTGAATTGCAGTGTCATCGAACTTATCACCATAACGAAATTCTATATAAAATGAAAGTCTCGATAATGTTCCTTTCACGCTCACAAATTAAAATGGCGCAATCACCAGTCGGTAGAATTAATAAAATATTGCCATTATGATTATTCATATGGAAATAATTATCAAACCGATTTCTCAAGCGCGGTTCAATGGAATTCTCATCAATGCAAGCCGTAAGCTACCGTTAAATATCGAAAGTTTATCGCCACAAGGTCACTCGCATCTTCAAAAAATATACTTTAAATAGCATAAAGAAGCAGGTAGCCGAGCCGAGGAGAGACTAAAATTTTCTTACATGACGCATGGTTTGAAAATAAATATCTTTTCTGGCGATAAAAGAGCTTTACTTTCAAGGACTTGTCTCTTGCTTCAATCGGCAAACGTCGTATTATTGGTTATTTTGAAGAAAATTAATTTTTGTAGGAGGTGAAGCGTCTGTGAAATGCTGAGGAGTTACCGCATAAACCACGGCGTAAGCGTATTCCTAACGCGACATTATTAACGCACCGATTACGACAAGGATGGATGTAATTAGCGATACTATTTATAGGTGGTAAGCCAGTGGGCAAGTAAGTTTTTTAATCGGACAAGAAGATGGTTTAGCAGCAATTGGCAGGTTTATTCGGAAATAGATGGGATTTAGAAGATTAACGAATGACATTGACAATGATAATGATGATGATCATCTACGCCGTCCTTTAATTCATAACTTTTAGCTTTAGTTTTGGCTGAAAGAAGAGAATTCGTCGTTAAAAATGAAGACGCGCCGCGAAGGCAATGTATCCCACATTGGCGAATAATACCGAAGGTCGCCTGGCGAAATCTGTCATTGACCTCCGCTCAAAAGTTGCTGAATGCACGCTGTGACAATACAGAGCAACGAGAGTGCCAATGGAGTATAATGAGGTCGCGGGACGGTAGTCGGGAGGGGCGTTTGAGAGTGGTGATCGCAAAGGTCGCAAGAGGTCGGGAGGAAGGAGGATGGGTTTGTTGGGAGGATGAGGTGGGTGGATGAGATGGTAAGGAGGTGGGGGATGGGGGAGGAGGAGGAATTCCATAGGGCAGCGGGAAGAAGAAAGATCAAACGGGCCGTGAGGAAGCAACGTAAATAATAGTAAAACTTTTCCCGCGTTTCTCTTCGCGGCTGTTTTGCGTCCGTTGTGTTTGGTTTGGCTTACACTCGGTGCGTGTCGCTGGGCGAGCGTGCTTGCGTGTTATGCCGTTGTCGTGGGAGTCGGTTGTGATTGGCGTGGGGCGAGGGACGAGGGGCGAGCGGTCGGTCGGTCGGTCGGTCGGTCGGTCGGTCGATCGATCGATCGGTCGATCCCCGCCGGTGGAGGGGTTTGCCGGGAGCTGAGCGCGCGCGGGGGTGGTTGCGGAGTCACCGCCACTAATCAAGCCCAAGTAGTCGGCCAGAAGAGCTACGTGGCTGTTGCGTGACGTTGCGAGAGCGAGAGAGCCAGAGTGCCAGAGTGCCAGAGAGCCAGAGAGCCAGAGAGAGCGGCTGCGGTGGCGGCATGGACGGCTGGCGCGTGGGGAGCGGTTGCCGATAAGGGGGACAGTGGCGGGCGGGCAGTGGGGTGGTGCGACGGCGGCGCGAGCGTCGCGGAAGCTTGAGGCAGGTCGTCGGAAAAATGGCCGCCTCGTGGTTGCCATGGGAACGGGCAAAGGGGCGTGCCACGAGGGTAGCGTTAAGGGGCGGAGACACGAGGCGGCGGCGGCCATTGCCGTGGGTTTCCCCGAGAGACGTCGCCATCTGGCGAGGAGCTGGCGAAATTCTTCGGATAGTCGGTCGCTCCAACGCCAGCTGGCGCTGCGTGTCGCAAAAGCCTATAACCAGCGGAGCCAGCCGAGGCGCTACAACCTTTTACGATCGCCTTTAATCGTCTTGGGTCCTTCTTATTTTTTATTAACCATCGATTCCCCTATCCCATACGCATTCGACTTTAAATTTTGCTCAGGGATTTTCGGGATCCTAATTATGATTCATGAGCAGGGGCCTATTGGCAGGTCGGTAAATGGATATTATAATACAAAAAGAAATGGGGCCGCGATAGCAGGGAGCTGGACTGGAAGGAATAATATACATCACCGGTTGCCCGAGGTTGTTGCGCTAATAATATATTTCGTGGGCTCCGTCGGGTAGCGATGAAAGTTGCGCTTTCGAGCGCACAAGTTTTTCTGCTCCGAGGAGGAGCGTCATTTTTCCCGATAGAGATCGTATTGGATAATTCGACGATTGACCGACCGGCCGCCGATCCTTCAACGCCATTCGCGCACGCGTATTTGGAGAAACGACGCTGTGACGTGGTGGGCGAGCGCAACCCCGCTAACCTTTGCAAAACTTTGCTACTTCCGCATAATAATAATAATAATAATAATAATCTCGCGAGTTGGGTGCGTTATCTTATTTGCAAATGCTGATCTATTTTTAAATGGATCGCCTTAGAAGAAGCGTTTGCTCTTTTCCACATTCCACATTGAATTCTCGATATAAAAAAAAAAAAAAAAAAAATAAAATAAATAAATAAAAAAAGTCGTATACGACTTCGGGCGATGTCGTCGTAAACAACGCGTAATTCCAGTCGGCGTATTAATATTAATATTCATGAGAAGTCGACAAGGACGGAAAACGTCCGCGTGGACAAAGGAAAAAAAAATATCCTAGCACAGAGCTCATCCATACGAATGCGCTCGACTTTAATTGTATCGCCTCTTCCCCCGCCTCCCTCGCCACTCATCTCGACGTTGCTGATGCTGGCGATGCTGTTAGTCTTCCACTACCAGAGCGGCTTTTACCCTCGGCTTTCCGTCTGGGTTCTCGGGGATCTTACGGACAGGAGCGTTGCCAGGGAAATCGTAAGACATTGTTTGCGAGGGGCAATCGATTCCGCGAGTAGCAACAAAACCCTCCGAAATGGGCTATTCTCTTCTTTAGCGGGTCAGGGGGATTGGAGTTTGGATGGGGGAGGGGGTGGGGGAGGGGGTGGGGGGGGGGGGGGGGGGGGGGGGGGGGGGGGGGGGGAGGGACTTCATTAAACTATTTGTATGAAGACGTACGGACGCGAGACTTGGCAATTTACCGACTGCTTCCCTCTTATTGCGATATCAAATCAAAGAGGATTGTAAGAGCGTGATTATGCTGGCCAACTGGCGACGTACTTTTACTTATTAAATATTAGTAATTAATAGCCTTGCGATAAGATTGCCAATGTAAAAAATATTTGTGAATTTCCGTTCGATTTTCATTATTTATTTCTGTCTTGCCTTTTTCTACGGGTTTTTTTTTTTTTTTTTTATCTCTTTATATTTATGTTTTTTTCTTTTTATTATTTTATTTTATGAGCTCGATATCCGAGGAAGAGCCACGAGTAGATTTAAGTTATCCAATGACATTCGCTTACTCTCAATTTCATATTTAATCTTGCGGTGTGAAGCCAGAGAATATAAACGTTCATTAGAGGCGTAATTTAATTAAATATCAAGAGCTATTGAGCGGATTGGCTAACCGAGATAGCGCCAGTCAAAGCTAATGTAAAATATAAATTTTATCTTACTTTAGCCGAGCTATTTAAATAGTACAATGTAAGGACGTTGATATACCGAAGCTAAAGATATCCTTCCATTAATGTGCGCGTGCGGTCGGGGCAGAGCATTCAAATATTTATAATGACGAGTGGCGCGCGAACGTAACGATTCGAATTTATATTTTATATTCTCGCTTATCGTGAGCATTTAGATCGGTTACGCGGTGTCTTAATATTGTATATATGTGCGTGAGACTTCTCTCTCTCTCTCTCTCTCTCTCTCACTCTCTTAATTTCCAATCAAAAGTTAAACGTAGCGATTAGAATTATATGTCGATCGTAAACGGCAGACCCAAGAATTTTGCAAAATTTGTGAAAATCGTGGACAATTTGTTTACTTAAACGGCACGAGAACTATGGCCAGCCAACGTATTATCGCGTTTATAATTTCCTGCGATTAGATTCGCAAATCTAACTGTGCATCCCGTATCCCGACTTTCCGCAAAAAAAGCATGGAAGATTTTTTTTTATGCAGTAGCGAGCGAAAAAAAAGTGACGCGGTTGTTCGCTGTTGTCAGAGATCGTTAGGGCTCTTCATCATCCAAAAACTATATTCTCAACGTTTATCGAGAAAGTTCGTTAACTTGCGTCGAAACTATCTTATAGAAATTTCGACGAGTTGGCGGAAAGTTCGTGGGTGCATTCCACGCAATTCGTCCGGAATGTTTTCGCTTCGATTGTTCGATCGACATTAAAAAAAAAAAAAAAAAAATCGTTAAGCCAGATCGACTTTAATCGCGTTAAATCAGCGTTCGTTAAATCTCCCCCGTCCACCCGCCGTCCCTCCCTACCATCTACGCGTAGCCTGCCAACGGAAAAAGCTTAGTCGATAGTCGCGATTCAAGTGCAAGGTTGAGCTTTTTCGCTACTCGTTATCGGCGCCGATTTAATTAAGCGGCCGATTAAATTAAAGTCCCGCGCACGTGCGTCGTCGTGGCGACCTTCCGCGAGGCTAATCCGCGGCTACGAGAGAAAATCGGCTTTAATGAGAAGGGGCGCGCACGTATAACGGTCAAATCGTCGGTAAATTTTACAAGACTGGCTGATTTTGCTAAAGTCACGACGGCATAACATCGGCCTAACTACCGGCTAAATGCTGCCACGTGTAATACTTTTATATGGGTTAAGCGCGAAGTTTGCTTAAGTGGCCGAGTAAATTTCACTTGGGTAATGACGCCAAGTCCATGTGAAAGTGCCGCTTCGCTCCACGTCTCCTGTTGATTTTACATCTTATCGAGTGGACGAGTCGCTTTGATTAAAGTCGTTTCTCCCTTTAATCTGCGAGCGCGCGCTTACGGTACCACAATATTCATAATGCGTTACACTCGTCGTTGCCGTTAATAGTTAACTTTTGCATTTTTGTCCGCCTACGTGCCCGTAGCCTAAATGTATTAATGCAAACTCTTCGGCTTAATTGCATAATGATAATCCGTGAAAGTTTTAATCTGCCAGAATAGATAAATAAATGCGTGCGTAAATGATTTCTTTCCGTTTATTATTCTTGGCAATTGGAATAATTTAGTCATCCTATATCCCGTGCATTAATGGTAAATTGAATATACTTTTTATTTCAATTCTCATTATCTCACTGCTAATGTATAGATTGTGGAATGAAATTTTTAAAATAGGTCGGAGGTATAATTTCTTTCGCGCTCTGTGCGATCGACTATATTTATATTCAGCGATTTAATTATTTCGTCCCTCTCGTTTTGCCTATCTCGACTTTCTAAGTCAATTTATCGAAATAAAATATTAATAAACTAAGAGATTAATCGCATTGTTAACCATATCGTATGCTTATTATTACGTTTATTTGCTCGATTAATTATTGTTGCAAATGACGTTAGCACTTTCATTCCTTTGCAAATTAATTAATAATACATTTTAGATTATTATTTATGCAGAGAAGGTTGTCCTTCGATCGAATTCCTTACATACCAAACCTATATTTCGCTCAGCTCGTTGTTGCAAAAAATACAAATCCCAATCGAATGACTTAGTGTTCTTAAGGATAAAGAGCTTTATCGTTAATAAATATTTAATCATTGAGCAAATATAGTTGGTTCGTTGGCTTTTCACACAAGGATTAGGATACGTTAGAAGGAGAAAAAAAGTTTAAAACAAGAAGAGGGGAAAATACGGAGAACAAGACAAGAAAAAAAAACGTTATTTTTTTTTTACTTGGTGTGGTATTGGTGATATTACTTTGGTATTACTGGTATGGTATTACTTTTTTTTTTACTTTTTACTTTCTCGATGTGGCAGAATTATTAAATTTTATCGATCGATATTTAAAGACTGTTCATGAAAATTTGCTTGGGTAAAATTTTGGAATTTAATAAGGTTTTTTGATACTTGAAAAACGAAAAAAAAAAAAAAATAATAACAAAACAAAACAAAAAACAAAACAAAATAAAGAAACCTGAGGTAATCTGAACCCATTGAGAGACAAGTTTTACATGAATTTTTAATGCACTTGTAAGGAAGATTTGTTGGTAGAGAAAGACATCATAGAAATCTCATACTTAGACTCGAGAGTCGAACTTTCATTTTATTTCATGTAATACAAAGTAGTCGTGTTATTTAAACATAAAATCGATAATGTCCGTACGTCAAATTAATCATTCGATTCGACTTTATAATTTCAAATGAAAGCACAATGTGAAAAATGGCAAATCAATTAATTTCGCAAAGTTTGGTGGGGGTATTTTCGGTGCCGAATTTGAAAGTAAAACAAAATCGAGTAAAGGAAACTTTTTTGTTTTTTTTTTTGTTTTTGTTTTGTTTTTGTTTGTTTTTTTTTTTTTTTGTTCAAGTCTCGATACCCACAAAAAAGTAGAGAGCGTATTTTCAAATTTATCCAGGAATTATTAATTTCCAAGGGACCAAAGAGAATAACGTTCACGTAGCCGCTACCAAAACGTCAATTTAATGCCAACGGCAAAATCTTCTCTCCCTCCCTCCTTTTATTTATCCTACATTTCAGTGTATTTTTACTCGGTACTCCATCGACGAGTAGCCACTTTGCTCCTCCATCTTCTATTTAAAATAGACAGTTACTGTTCGCTCCTCTCATACATTAAAATATAATGGGCCATTGTGACAGGACAGTTTGGCGCTATTTCGGGAAGGACCTTTCGTGCCAAGAATTCACCGCGCGACATAATTAATTGTTCTTGAAAAATTATGAATAATTGCGTGGTGGTGGTAAGGGAGAAAGGGTAATAATGGTAAGCGGCTAAACAGCCGGTTTTCTCCATAACTTTTCGGCTCTTTAAAGAATGCGACACCTTCGCGACCTTGCCATATCAACAGTTTTATTCGTCTCGCTCTAAAACTTTAATGCGATACACCAGACGTGTTATCATTTTAGCAGAGGGGAGTATAAAAAGTCAATGTTTTCTTCGTTATCCAGCGTATCGTAACCCTTTACCACCCCCCCCCCCCCCCCAAATGCTTTAACGGTATTACTCGAGCGGAATAGTAGCTACCCACCCTCGGACACCCATACCTTTTCAATGACAACGATATATACACCTATACACGCGCACCCGCTTGCCCCATGAATTATGCATAATAATAATCGCGATTATACTCTTCATACTTATTCATGACAGCGTGACGGCTTTAATTCTGAGTCGCGCGCGCGCGACCTCCACGCCTTTACCCAAAGCTAGTGAATTGCACACACATTTGAATTCTAGTTTCATGTACTCTACATTACATTATAGTTTCCATAGCCGTTACCACCTCTTCCTCTATCTCTCACTCATCATTCGTTCTTTCATACATTTATTTTCGCGATTATTAGGCAGCTAGACAATTCGTTGCTATTATCATGATCGGACAATTTGCGCTATTCCCTTATAAAAATTAATTGAATATTTTTTATTTTACGCTTCGGTCACTTCGACAATATGCGTGCATCGTCACGTTTATCCATTATCCTTTATGAATCGTATCAATTAATTTTCGCAAATTCACGATGTCACTATTATCATTGATAAACTTCGATAAAGAAGAAAAAAGAGTATTATTACGCTGCTACTTTGTTTTATTTATCTGCCCGCGCGCAGTTTAAATTAGCGTTAAATTTAAGGACAATTACAACTCGCATGGCATTCAAATTCACTTTCGCAGTCTTTGGACTCTTGAAAATGGCTGCGTATTTAAATATTTCATTTCCAGCTGCATTGACTTTAAATTGAATTTTGAATTTGCCAGGATAGCTGGTGCAACGATGGCTGGCGCAAGAAGACAAATAAATTTTATAATATCGTTATAAATACAATAATGAGGTCATCTTTCGTATAAGGATGCCAATTACATAATAATTACATACTTCAACTGATAATTTCTACCGATCGAGCCCATCACTCTACTCTCTCGACATGTAACTTTACTTTATTGTGGCATAAATATGCGTCTGACGAACTATTGACATATTTACGCTCGTAGCATTGAAAATGCAGAAAGTGCAAGTTATCGAGCACTTGGGTTCTCGGACAATTAAGAAGCTTGACCTGGAAATACGAACCTCGAAGCTCCAAGGATTTTCACTCGTTTAACTTTAATAAGCGTAAATGAGCGGCGGAGGCGGGGCGACGAGAAAATCGGCTGCACGAACCAATTCACAGATATGACATGAGGAAAAGTTCGTTTCTCACGGATTTTCCTCATTACTTCGCCTTGCTCCTCGATTAGTTAAAGAAAGAATGCGATGAAAGAATGATCGTCACCGCGACCATGAAAATAGGAAAATACCTTGAATAATTTATCCACGCTAAGGCGACTTTTCGCATCGTCACTCTGAAATTGCGCCTTCCCCGTCATTTATCCACCCTCCTCGTATTAATTAAGAAGTTCCGAATTTCCTCTCTCCCTCTCTCTCTCTCTCTCTCTCTCTCTCTCTCTCTCTCTCTTTTCTCCCCATTCACACTCCATCTTTTACCTCCCTACCTCCCTACCTCCCTACCTACCCCTCCCCCTCCCCCTCCCACAATCCGTCCCTCCGCCCATTTCAATCATTTACACAAGATTGCTCCGTGATGGGTCTAATGCCTCCTCCCAACTTCTCGCTAACTGTCGTAAATGAACGGTCAGCCTACGACATTTCAAACTACGGTCATTTTGCAGTAGGAGTGTCCAATGTGACATTAGAGTGACTTACGTAGACCGAGTCGATGACGAACGCGAAAGTCATCAATAATGACAAGGAGGCCCTTGTGAATGCGAGCCCGAGGAAGCCCCGTTTTCCATAAATCCATGAATCTTCGCACTAACGGATCCGCTTTATCGGTGCTTTTTCAGCTGCTGGTGGAATACGACGACGTCGAGTGGCAGAGACGCGAGTGGCTGTCACCCTATCGGGATGCCGTCTTCTCGTTCTTCCTCGTGGAGAAGGGTCTCAGCTGGTCCGAGCGCCCCGATCCCAAGCACACGAGCCTCATTGCCATCGATCATCACAACAACGCCGCCAACAACAATCACCACCAGCACCACCACCAGCACCACCACCACCACCACCACCACCACCACAACCACCATCAGCAGCAGCAACAGCATCAGCAGCAGCAGCAGCAACAGCAGCAACAGCAGCAACAGGAGCAACAGCAACAGCAACAGCAGCACCACCATCATCACCATCAACACCACCACAACCAGCAGCAGCAACAGCAGCATCAGCAACAGCAACAGCAGCAACAACAACAACACCAACACAGCCATCACAACCAGCAGCAGCAGCAGCCGCGCATCAACGGGAAACCGTTGCGCGGAAGCCAAGCCGCCGCTTGCACCGTCTCATGGCCCGCTGTGGTAAGTCACGCCCTGTTTTTTCCGCTTTTCCGGAGTTAGCCCCAGAGTCCCAAGGGAACACGCACGCCGATGACTAATTAGCGCCGCTCGTATCTTCCCTATTTGACAGGGTATTTGACACGAGCTACTAGGCGGCTTTCCAGCTTCTATTTTGGCCCCTATCGACTTTTCCGCTACTTTTCTCTCTTACATCTCAAGGATAACGAAGGTTGCGCGCTCACGAGTGCCATCGTCGTTTCAGGAGGCGCGTTGTTCGCACAAGGGGCCTTTACCATTAGGCCCTCCGAAGGACATTTGTCGTTTGATCGATCGAAGATGGCTTGGCCCTAGGCGCGTAAAATATTCACTACGCATTGTAGTCCTTTTAAAATATTCGAGCTATTAAACATCCTTTATGAGTACTTCCTTGGCCAAGTTCGGTATGTCTGGGGGATGTCTGCTCTGACGATAAATGCGCTCCTTCAATTACCTCGAATAATTACCTTTTTTTTCTCTCTCGAGCGAGAGAGGAGACTCCTCCGGTTCAATTAAAGCCTAAAAAGTGAAATATATATATATATATATATATATATATATATATATATACGAGTCGGGATGATTAAAAATTTATTTTCAACTGCCGATATTAGAACGGAGAAATTCGATAGTAATTAATAAAATGGCTAGTCTAATTAATACGACAATTGGATAAATTACATTTTATTGGGCATTTCTTGTTTGGCAAATATTCAATCAACGTTAAGTTTAAGTTTATGCTTCGCGATCAATTAATTAAATGAATAAAAATACATACGTAAATAAGGTACGTGAGTAAACGAATAAGAGGAAAATGAATAGAAAGCAAGTTAAATAGAAATTCGGTCTCCCTAATGGATCCTCTATCTCGTTTCGGTGTTTGTCAAAATATAAATAATTTTTCAATCTTCAACGATGTGCCTCGTGTTATTATTCAGTCGCAACGAGGCTGCGTTAACAGGCCATTTAAGCGAACCGACAACCCTCGTCCTCGTCAATGCTAATCGTGCAAAAATCTACAAGAAACAAAAAAAAAAACTCAATGATTTTATAAATGGCGAACGATTGAAGCGTTGCCGCGCGAATGAATGTAAGGCCTGGAAAACGCGATGTTCAGCGTGAAACGTCAACCTCCCGTTTTCTTATTCATTTGCAGACATTCCTTCCTCTGGTGGCCCGTGCCGAGCTTCCAGAGGATGCAACGCCCATCGAGTTTATGCAGGACAGGAGGCTGGAGTTCGTTGACTACTCGAAGCTCAAGCCCTTTACCGTAAGTACTCTCGTATCACATTAGATAAGCGGAGGCGGGATAACGACTAGCTTGTAAAAAGTACAAATTGAAGAAGCATTCGTGCCTTTGCCGCATTGGGATCAGATTTCCCGGACTCGTCGTTGCGGCTTAAGGGCCTCGCGGGGTCATATTGTCTTTCGAACCTCGGTAATTGTCAATCAAAATACGCTTATCCCTTGGAGATGAAAAAGCCCCGCTCTGGGACGACAAGAAAACATATACGCGTGCTCGTGTCTA
The DNA here is from genome assembly GCF_000503995.2 of Ceratosolen solmsi marchali. Lineage (NCBI taxonomy): Eukaryota > Metazoa > Arthropoda > Insecta > Hymenoptera > Agaonidae > Ceratosolen > Ceratosolen solmsi. The sequence continues at coordinate 4,572,993 of NW_011948414.1, read as the reverse complement.
CTTACGTAAGCACACATATACACCGACTAATCGCTAAGCGAGTATCACGAATTTTCCTACAATCTATCCCTCTTCAACATGTTTAGCCTCTGTGTGCGAAATATCTTTCCGCCCACGTCATTTGCGCATGCGAGCAGATGCGAGTTGCCTGTTAATTAACGATGAGGCCGAATAGAACGATGCGCAAACTATTCGATTTTTGAATAATAGGCGGAAGCCTTTTAACAGCCCCTTATCCACTACACTACCCCCCCTCCTCCTCCTCCTCCTTCCCCCCTCTCCCCGCCCCATCCCCCAAAACCCTTTCATAACCTTGTAACGTTGCCTCAACAACCCGACTACCACCAACGTCCCTCCGCACGATTACACGAGGTTGTTTTGGTGGGAAGTAAAGCGAGCCACTTTGGCTAGAACGTTCCCTCGCGAGGCGCTTCCGCTTTACGACTTGCAAGTCAAAACTTACTTCGTTACAAACTTAGAGAGCACAAACTGCCCGTCTAACTCGCTCTCCCCGTCTCATTTCCTACGTCACCGTCATCTCTCTCTCTCTCTCTCTCTCTCTCTCTCTCTCTCTCTCTCTCTCTCCCTCTCTCTCTCTCTCTCTCTCTCTTTGTATCTCTATCTCTCACTCTCATTCATTTTCCATCCTCTTCCATTCCTTTATACCTCACAACTTGCCAATCTCACCGTAGTTATAAGAGAATTTTCCTTACTGGGGAAAGTGCAAAACTTTGTCCTCGAGTTGGTCGGATCAAAGCTTTAATACAATTTTTTTCAAGTTCAACTTGGCCCGAGCCATGAAAAAGATGAAGCAAAAGGTTTTTAATGCGCGCGTTGAATCATAAAATATGCCGACTTGACACTCGACTGTTTTACGTAAATCTTTCTCCTTCAAATGTACTTTATTGAAATTTAATGCTCCGCCATGAATAATATCATTTACATATATATATATATATATATAATCTTCGTTTACTATCTTAATTAAAGAATAATCTTCATTAACTATCAAATATTTATTTGCATTCGAACGTAGAGATATGATTTTGGCATTTATTAGCCGAGTCAAGTTTAATCGATTAGCGTGTATACAGGGATACAACAGTAATTGTTATTATCGAGAGACAAGTTTCCCTATGAATAAGTCATACTCTAAATAATAAATTTATACGACGCTGTAGTTCATAATTGATGTTACTTAATATAATTTGATTGACTGTGAGATGATTAAAACTATAATTAAACAGAACGGATAATGAGATCGTATTTATAAATGTATTTTATACTCTAAACTAAATTTAACACAAAAAAATGAAGAAAGTCTCGCATAAAATGCTTTAGTCAAATCCATTTATAAATTATATATTAATTTTGTTCGGAATTTCTGAAAGAATATTGAAATTGTCTCTCTGGACGGTAAAACGAAGCAAAAACATGTGCGCTCTCAAGTTGAATTAAAAATGTAATCTTATATTACTTTAACCTAACGTGTGTCATTTCTTCTATTCGGCGCACATAGAATTACATGTACACGTCGCATCTCTTTTGCTATTATATTTGTCATTGTAAAAACAAAATATTCAAATTTGCTAAACGTGCGCATTATTCAACTATTATATAATACATAACACGATGAGCGAATCTTAGTATTTAATTTATTTAAAATTATTCTTACCCTTTAAGTTCTTTATTTCATCTTTTTTTGTAGATACGTTTTGTCGTTACTTTTTGTATTTCAAGTACAATGATATTGCACCTTTCATTGAAATATTTTCATTTAAAGTAGAAATTAAATTTTGAACAGGAAAATTCCCAGTCGATTCTTATATTAAATCGGAAAATTTATTACTTTTTTTTTATTACTATTTCGGGATTTAATCCGATATCGTTTTTTCAATTCAATAAGAATAAAGTGAATTATTCCAAGTTTATTTTTCTCGATTTTGCATATCAATTTATTCAACAAGGAAGGAGTACACGTTGTTGTATCGCTGTTAATTTATGGTTTGCATTAAATATGTCAAATTTATCAATAAAACTACATTGTCAATTAATGGCCATAAATCTGTAATATCTTGTCGCAGGGATGAAAGAGAGAGAGAGAGAGAGAGAGAGAGAGAGAGAGAGAGAGAATTGTTGGGAGAAAAAAAAAAAAAAAAACAAAGGAGAGAAACATACAAATGTTTATCACAGCAATAGCTGTTAATAACGTTATTGAAAATTTAATTAAAATTATATTATAGAGGATTTATTCTCATTGGCAATAGAGATTGATTAAATGTTGCTCATATTTAAAAGGACTTTGAACTAATTGAATTATTTTACTTTTCCACGGCCGATTGTATTATTTCCTTCCCATTATAATCCAGTAAATGAAATTCAACGAAATTTCAATGTTTTGAATTATCATAAACAACGATTACCTCCAACCTTAGCTTATGACTTATGACTATCGATAAATATTTTTTTATTTCGTAATATTAATCGACCAACGCCTTACTTTAACATATGCCAATATTGTAATGTGAATAGGGACCGAATGACAGATTTCCGAAGCAATAACCGAACGAACAAGCAAGACGACGCTGACTTATTTATACGTACATCCTTTCGGCCTTATTTAACTTCAATTAGACTCGCACAAACATCGTTGCAATTATGACACGTTTAAATCGATTAAATCGATCAAATCGTTTAGAATCTCACTCTATCGCAAATATATATAAACGGCATGCATAGTCAATTACAGCTTACCACCCTCGTCACGAATCTCTACAAATCATCACCTCAAGAAAGTAATCGTGCGAACAAACATTGCTAAATACCGGGCTCGTAATTTATTCAAGTCGATCGATTCCATTTGTCCAAGTGTCGCGGCCATCGATACACTAGACAAAATCGCGATGTTAGCGAAGCCGTCGACGAACGTTTGGCGAATGGGGGAATGGGGTGACGGGTAATGGGACAGGATTTGGGGAGGGGCGGGGGAGGGGGAAGCCAAAGCCAACGCAATAATGATTCCAATGATTATTGCCGCTGCTCGAGACTCTTTAATTACGCGCCAATTTTCCTGCCTACCCTCCCCCCCCCATCCCCATACCCTTCCCCATCCAATTCCCCTTCCCGCTTCCCGCTTCCTCGAGAGGTTCGGGCAAGCAGTGAGCCGCCCTTAACCCCGAGGGCCGGCAAAACAAAAGTGCCCAGAGAATTCAAAGAGTCATTAAATGAAATTGTAAGGTACCCGCTTTTCATGGCCACCGTTCTCGTCCTCCGTCGCTCCAGCGGCCCACGAATTGTTTCCAAGTAATTAAACCGAGCGAACTTTTAGCGTTAAGACTTGCCGTGCACGCCATGTGAAATCGCAAGTCGTTTGGCAACGCGGACGCGGTCGAATAACCAAGGCCGATTGCGGTGGCTCTCCGACGTATGTGTTAAATGCGTACTTTTCGCGGTAGAAACTTTTTAATTGCGCGCCCGATGCTGGTTATCCGTCTTTCGCGATTGTCATTAACATTGTGCGCGTGGCATTTTTATTAGGAGGCGCGAGTCGTTCAAGCAGGTGCTCGCCGATTACGATGCCGCTGCTCGAGTCACGACGAGCGCAAGGATCCTCCGTCTCGTTACTCCGATTGATGATTGACGCGAGTTTACGGCGCCTCGGGCTATTCGGCCGATATTAGCGCGTCAATTTTTCAATATTCAATGTGACCCGACCTAATTCCTCGAATTAAATGCCTCTGGAGTTTTCATTTAGGCTGGGCGATAGATGCATCGCCCGTCGTGACAAATGTAAAAAGGCCATTAATGATTTGATGAACGGAACGTCAGTCCGATCAGTGGGTACGAATTTATTCAAATTATAAGAATCTACTATCGCCTAATGATATTTTATTTTATGGAAGGCACATTGATTTTTATCTTTATCTCGAAGCGAGGATACAGTCTTTCTCGAAATTTATTCGTCTACGCTCTTAAGTTGAGCTATTGTTTTTAAAAAGAGACAATTATACTTAATTTTAAAAGCTTTGACGTGCCTCCCTCCCCACACTGATTATCACTTAATTCATTATGAATGGCATATTAATACGTGAACATTAGTTGCCCAACGAAAGTTATCTGTTCATTGTATATATATATATATATATATATATATATATATAATTGTTATAAAAAATATTATTATACAAGTGTTGGAGAAGAATGTAAAAAAAAAAAAAAAAAAAAAAAAAAAAAGCTTTTAATACTTTTTCTTCTTATCGTATTGGTTATAAATTGAAAGTTGCTGTGTATAATACAAAGATTATGATTGCTATTGTTCCAATATCGAGGATAATGTGTCGCTAAAAATCAAATAAGATATATAGTAGAGTGCGTTAAATTAAACATGTTGTTACATCATTCATTATTATTAATAAATTGTTTTGTCACATTCACATTCACTCTACAAATTTACTCTCAATAAGTTTCCCGATACTTTTAACGTACTTTAGTGAAAGATCCTTTTCAGAGAATAAACGAGCAAAGCAAATATCTCGCTTTATAAAAGAATAAGTTACAGAGATGTTGAAGGTTGAAAGTTGCTAAGAATTTCGCTTCGCCCATAGATGTATTTCTTATAATATAACTTTTCACTTAAACGAAATTACTTGTCTCGCTTATTTGGCAACAACAAATTATAGAGCGTCGCGATAATAATTGAACAAATTTGTAAATACATTATATATTCATTTTAATGGAACTTGCTATTGTTTTTATCGTTTTTCTTCCTTCGATTTTTATAATGCTTTTCTCATAAAACTTCTTGAAACAGAATTTACCTACATTTATCAGTTTTATGATATCTAATCTAATAATCGTTCTTATTATCAACAATTCGATGTTAAACTGATTTTAATTAATCATCACAGATTATTCTTCATCTTTCGTAATTACGCTTGCTTTCATCGATTCGAGTAAAGATTTATAAAAATAGAAAATCTAGACGAATTGCCGAGTCAATATCGCGAAATTGCAAAGAAATGATTAGTATGAGCGAATGGTAATGCCGATAAGAAGTTATTTTTAAATTGAATAGGTTTCCGCCGAACCACAATGATCGTTTCGATATGAGACTTAAACGTTGTCTAAAACCTTGTTTGTATTATCTATAATTTATAAATAACAATC
>NW_011948414.1:4564962-4565308 GCF_000503995.2 Ceratosolen solmsi marchali | reverse complement strand
AACGTCGAGTATTATGTTATAGGGGCTCTTGTGGGCTGACCATAAATTAAAATTTGAATTGCGCAAGGAAGCGCGAGATCGATCACGTTACTCTAATCAATAAAAATGCTATAGCAAATTGCGATGGTCCATTTGTCAAAATTTAACACAATTAACATTTTACAATTCCACGCGATAGATTGTGCGAGCCTGTTAGGCGTGAAAAAAAGACATCAAAATTATCAATTTCATTAATGCACTCCCAATTAAACGAGCACAAATAAAATGGGAATCTTGAAATTTGCATTTTATCGACTGTTCGATAAAACCTAACCGCGATAAGAAGACTCATCAACGCATTACCACT
>NW_011948414.1:4562347-4564952 GCF_000503995.2 Ceratosolen solmsi marchali | reverse complement strand
CCCTTCTCCCCCGCCCCCCCCCCCCACCCACCCACCCACCCATCTTTCACACACACACGCGCACGCACGCACGCGCACGCACACATACGCGCGATGTTTGATTATTCTTTCCCCCAGTGAATTTCTCATTCAATAAAGACAATCTTTTTGCTGAATTTGCTGAATTTGCTGGAATAAAACATAAAAGAGAAGTGGGAGGGAGGGAGGAGAGGGAACGCGCAGTGTTTTATGAGAGACTTACGAGAACTAGAAGTTCTACGTGTCCCGTGCAAATTTTCAAACTCCATTATTTCAAAAAAATAATAATAATAATAAAAATCTATAATAAAGCGACCATCGCGTAGCCCTGTATATCCCAAAAGATATGAAATTTAAAAGGAAAAAAGGGGAAAAAATGTGGAAAAACAAAATCCAAGTTCATTTTCATCATCCATAAGCGTTGCCAACAGCGTGTTATTTCACGGTTTAGTCCCCCTCTTGTCTCTTTCGACGCTAAATGAGCAACGAGGCGGTAGAGAGAAAAAAGGTAGGAGAAGAAGAAGCATGGAAAAAAAAAACAAAAAAAAAAAAAAATACAACAACGGAAAACACCGAGGATCATAAGAACGGGCTGATCTACATTTTCCCTTTATTACGGTTGAATGATCGGACTGCTAACTCGTTTCTAATTGACATTTTATTAACGCTCTCTTTCTACTCTCCGCTTTGTGCTTTGCACTGCGGGACCGCAGCCTTTTGTTATACTTTATCGCAGCGACAGCAGTCGACGATCACGTAATAATTCCGACGTAACCGCAACTGCACACTGACGTAATTCCTATTGTCAATGCTCTGTTACACGACGTAAGACCGAGTGCCTCTTATATGCTGCAGATTATCGGAGTATCGATTACACCGAGGCTGTCGCAGACATGTTCGAGCTTCGAATCCATACGTTTCCTTCTTTTCGCGACGACCTTACTTACATTTTGTCGCCCTTATCCCGTGCCTTACTTTAACGGCCCGAGACGCGCAGCCAGCCGCCTTTATTTATTTATATTTCAAGTATTGGCTACGACTTTACATTGATGCCCGCGACGTTCTTAATAGGGCCAAACGGAAAATCCTGCGTCCGCATTCTCCGCCAATAATGTGAAAAGTCTATATTTGTGCAATTGTCGTAGATAAAAATGAGGACTGGATGATATGATTTTATGAATTTAAAGTCCGATGTTTCGTGTGGTAAATTGATCCGTCAAATTCAATTAAAATTGAAATTAATTTATGGAAATTCTTTATTGTTTATGCAAAAAAAGATAATAGAAAAAAAAAAGAATATGAAAAAAAAAATTGTCATAAACTGTTACAAGGAATAATATTGACAATTAATATCGAAATTATTATTTAATTAAGATTGACAGAATTTTCATGAAATTCTTGCGACGAAGACTCATGGAAATCTATTTTCCATTGACTAACAAATGTGGGAACTGTAAGAATTATCTCTTAACGTTATTAAAAAAAAATAATAATAATAATAAATAAAAAAAATAAAAATTATTCACTTCAAATTTTGCTCTTCGATTTAATTTTCCCTTTTTGTGATTATAATAGCATAATATTCACTTCCAATGATATAATTGTGTGGATTTTATATTTTTCTTATTAATGTGAAAATACTGCTGATTCCGTGTAGGAAGCAAATGAATTATTAATTCACCGATTCTAGGCTCGATACTTTCATTCTCTATATTCATTGTAATTTTACATCAATAATTGAATTATCAACAACTTTCAATGAAGCGTTGAACGCTATTTGGATTTCAAAACGCCATTTAAACTTCGTTAATTCAAGAATAATTTTATACCCATCTAACGCATTTAATAACCACGCATTAATCAAATAAATTGTTGCTTACAAAGACATGAATAACGAACTGTGCTATTACGCGTAAATAAACAATAGTGAATAAATAATAATTGGTAATGTAAGCTTTGAGATTTCGTATGGTCCAACTACCGTCGAATGGACTTCATTTCATTTGATAGTTAAGCAAAACATTGAAATTAACTTTAAGTTTGAAATGGTTTGAAATTTAATCTAGCGTACTCTAAGTAACATCGCCTCTCTATTTTTCTTTAACAAATCCAAAACAAATCCCCCACGCATTTGCCAAGAAGTATTCTCTATATTTTGAACTTTCATCGACACGAAAATACAAGCTTACCACTCGATATTAAAATCGACTGACAATTAAAAAATTTACGCGTAACAAAGCAAGCCAAACCCCCGCCCCCGGCTCTTTTGCGCCCACGGAGGAACTTTCCTAGCAAAGTACGATCTCTGCCTCGCTCAATCTCTCTCTTTCTCTCTATCTTGTTCTCTATCATGCCGGGATCGTCCGAGTGTAACGCTCTCGTGAATTTCCAAGCTCAAACTTTACAGCTTATAACTGTGCAAATGAAGTTTCTGCAGGGGAATGCGTAGCACTTGACTCTATAGATATAGAGTCTGTGCGCTGGGGCGAGAGACTGAGAGTTCCCCGCTCTCGGTATAATCGATAAGGGCGGGGTCTCTCTGTCTACCCCTCTCTCTCTCTCTCTCTCTCTCTCTCTCTCTCTCTCT
>NW_011948414.1:4551021-4562240 GCF_000503995.2 Ceratosolen solmsi marchali | reverse complement strand
TTTTAGTGAGTCACGGTCTCTCTCTCTCTCTCTCTCTCTCTCTCTCTCTCTCTCTCTCTCTCTCTCTCTCTCTATTTCTCTCTCTGACACACACACGCGCGCACACAAGCACGCACGAACGCACACACAGAGAGAGAGACTATCTCTCTCACTCTCACATTCTCCCTATCTCATGCTTTGGTGCGCATTCAACGTTTCTGGCTAAAGCGATCCTCGCTAAAAGAGAGAAAGAGAAAGTACGAGGGTTTGCAGGTTAGGTCGAGCGAACTCGAGCTATACTTGGGACTCATCGAGTCTTTTATATTTAAAGCCACGTCTCTTTGCCCTCGTGTAATCGGCTTTCTTCGTAGTATCTCCGCATCTTTCCTTATACCCTGTATTTTTATTTTGTTTTGTTTTTGTTTCTCATTCGTTACCTTTTCGACTATTTTCTATCCGTCAAGGCTTTTCTTCTTGCCGCGCGATAAACAATCACCTCCCTGACAATGAAACCCTATCCTCATTGTACACGATAATTACGTTAGCATTAAGTAGATACGTAATCTCATATTGCTTATTAATTGAAAAGGTGATTTTATAATTCATTGCGCGTGAGACATATTAAGACTCTTAAGGTTATTATCATACGAGTCGCGATACTTTAAAAAAAAAATGTATTTTTACCCGGCAATTCCCGATATTAAGGATAAAAAAGATTTTAAGTGACGATGGAATGAAGAAATAGCCGAATGGACAATTCGTTAGGATTTTCGTATCGAGTTCGAGCCATCACCACCGATCATGACGACACGACACCAAATTCCATTACCATTAGCTAACAACTTTACGAGCTATCGTTTAATAATAATCCAAGATTAAAATAACTTCCAGGGTATTTATTTTTACGTGAAAATGATAATTAATCCGAGTTGGGAATTTCACCGCGCCAAAGTCTTAATTTTCGACTTTACGAACTTCTTGGGCTTTTGAATTGAAATTGCCAAATTATGTTTCTAATGCTTATTCCCAGTGACATTTACCCAATGGCAGAGTAATCGATCCTCGTTCTTCGATACATTACCGCGCGTCCATCACTCGCCAATTAAACGGACAAATATTCATCAACGCTCGTTCGAACATTAATAACCGTATCCCGAAATTACATTCAACTGGGAAGTTGCGATAATGATAGCTATAATGATAAAATTTACAATTATTCAATATTCTTTGCTTTACATTGCAGCAAGATTGGGAGATGACGAAGGGCTCGTCGTCATGGGCGAGCGCAGTCAGGCAATGGGCCGAGATGCAGGACGGCCAGAGCATTCTTTTGACGACGCCGAGTGTCCTCGTGGGCTTCAGGGTCGAAGTCTATCGGGCCGAGGGTACTACCCAGTGGTACACGGCCGTCATCGTCGGATACAACGAATCTACGAAGGTAAGATTACTGTATACCTGCGCTCATCCTCTCGCGGTCGGCCGGAGCTCGGCTTTCCTTTATTATTTCGTCCTTCTTTTCCCGTTCCAACCGACTGCCACTCTGCAATTCTAAAGTGGCCGATAAAGGCCACTGAGGATATTTCACGTGCGTTATATGTACCAACACCACCGCCACCACCACCACCATCAGCACCACCACCACCACCACCACCACCACCACCACCAAACAACCACCATTGATTATAACGAGCATTTTCGCATTTAACGATCAACCAGATGAGAGTCGAGGATTTTTATTTCCAAGTTCTCGCAAGTCGAATGAAACGACGGACGACCGAGATCTCTCCTCGATTATTCGGGCATAAGAATTTAACGCTTTTCCCATTTATTCCGTTCGTTTCTCTTATATCCTCGTATCGCGTTTTCTTTCGTATTTTTTGCCGTGCAAGTTTTCTTCTCGCAATTGGAATATCCCGGCCCATTAAGCCGCGCACCGTTTCCCTCAAAGTACTTGCATGAAAATGTAATTCTAATTAATTAAAGCGTTTAATCAAATGCTCGAGTAATGCTGTTGCCCGTTGGTTGATTGCTGGACAGGTGAAAATATTAATTTGACCGTGAATTACGATTTTTTTTTTTTTTTTTAACTATTTCTAGCGATATATATATATATATATATATATATATATATATATATATATAGAACTAATAGCGATCATTGTTATGAATTTTCCATTCAACGTTCGCATTTCTCTTATGCCGTAATTTTTATAAAAATAGAAACATATTCTCGACGTGGAAGATTTCATCGCATTGTACCTAACTATTTGTTGCTGAATAAATTAGGCGTTTTATTATCCAATTTGCTTTCTTGTCGTGGTTGTTATAACTGTAGCACTGCCATTTAGAATTATATCCGCTGAAGGGCACCGAACCTCAAAGCGTGAGAATATCAAATTCTAAAATCTTCATAAAACCCGCATCTCCAGCAGCTTTTTCTAGCCAATGACGAAGTAAAAATGTTGTAAATAATATCCAACCTATTTCTCTTAGCACATTCAAGATCCTCGTTCGGTGGAGTTATGTTAAGCCTTTTCCTCCAAGGCTCTTTAAACTCTTCTTCACAGTTGACTTCCGCACTTTACATCCCATTTTGACATTCGAGAATATTTCAACTCTTCGAAACTTGTTCCATACTTATTTTATCGCCCATCGAAGAGGAATTCGAACTTAATTTCTCGATCAATTAACTCGTATTAATAAAAATTATATATATATATGTTTTTTCCTTTTTTTTTCGTTTTTCTTTTGCTACTAGTTAAATAAATCATGTATTTTATACATATTGATACATTTTAATAAAAAAAATTACATTTTTAAATCTATCAAATGAGCTTCGTGTCTAGATTTTCTCTGATTTTCTCTGATTTTCTCTGATTTTCTCTGATTTTCTCTGATTATCTCTGACACTCGATGCTATTGCTAGAAGATATCTTACGCTTACTTGAGCACTCTGTGGCTTTTTGCATAAGATATGCTTTCTATATATAATTTTCTTGCTCGATCGCAATATTCTTTAAGAAAATTTCAATAGTGAATCGATGAATTGTTTGAAAAGACAAAAAGACACAACACAGTCTATTGTCATTGCTCGTCATTGCTTGTCATTGCTTGTCGTTGCTTGTCATTGCTTGTCATTGCTTGTCATTGCTTGTCATTGCTTGTCATTGCTGTGCATAAGTAAATGTCGCATTTATCTTATTTATCTAATTTAGTCAATTAAGATTAAAGTAATTCCATCATTTTAAAGTCAAAATTGTTTATTTCATTATACATTTTAAGGCATCACATTGCATTAGACAGCCAGAAAATTATAGAGATATTATTTATATGGTAGAAAAAAAAAAAAAAAAAAAAAACCCAGTTACTCTTAAGAAAGAATAGTATTGGAAATAAAAGTTCTTTTATTGTACTGTTAAAGTTATCGAAAGTACTTTTCGGATATTCTGATATCGTAATGGACACGTGCTGCTAAAAATCGTGCTCTTTATTTTTTCATTTAAGAAACGAAAATATGTCCACGTTTGAATATGAAGTATTTTAAAATTTATTTATACGAGCGCAAACGGAACACTAGGAGCAAAAGAATTTACATATATTCTCTCCATTGTAATAATGAACATTAATGAATGTTTAAATTGTATGCACAAATATATTTTTATTATTCACCTAAGTGAGGTTATTAATTTTTCTTCTTCTTTTTTTTCTTCAACATTGTGAAAGATATTTTGAAGGTCGCTATTTATTATACTTTTTCGTCAAGTTTTAAGAGTGATTTATGTTTTTAGAAAATAGATTAAATATATAAATTCTTACAGACGTTTACCGTTGTATGATAAGAGAAGTATTTCGCATATTAAAACGAATGGTAATACACTTGAATATATTAATTTTATTAATATTGTTTATAGCGATACTAGCAATGTCATACCGATACGACATCTTTTTCGTATAATTTTTTTATTAAAAAATTTTTATCTCTCGCTTCACTAAAATACGTTCGAAAAATTCAGCTAACACTTGTGACATGAACCTGATAAGCTGTCTTCGCTCGATTACGATCCGATAAATTTTAGTTGAGAATCTCGTAACCAGTAAAAACCATATTGTTACATCTTGCTAAATATAATTTAAAATCGTGCGGGAATTGTGTTTCTCCATTTGGAAGATTTCTCTTTCAATTCAATTCACCGTCATATTAAATCTGATTATTATTATTTATTATTTATTATTTATTCTTTATTATTTATTATTTATTATTATTATTTATTATTTATTATTTATTATTTATTATTATTTTTTATTATTTATTATTATTTTTTATTATTTATTATTATCATTGCTATGGATATTAAAAGAAAAAGAAAAATGTTTAGAATGTTAATTACACAATTGATAAATGCTACCAATGTCATTTGATTCATATTATTTTTTCTAATAGTCAGAAATTTTTTTTTTTTTTTTTTTTTTTTTTTTACGTCTCTCTCACTCTCACTCTCCTTATACGCTCTTAAAATATCGATTTTATCAAATTTTTCCAATGCTTCGTACGCAAGCTTTTTGAAAATTGACAAATAATGCACTTCCGTAATTCAAGCGTGGCTGGCCATGAGCGCGCACACGTTCGTCGAAGTAAGTACTTCAATAGTTTTATTGGAAATCATTGGAAATGTAATCATTTTGCCAAATTTGGTACATATAATGCCGTTAATCATTATAATAATCACCCATTTCGCTTTATACAAATCAAGAACATTTCTAAAATGGGCAAAAACCCAAAGCCTATGCATTATTAAAGTGATAATGTTTTATAAGCAATTAAATACAACTTCGTTAGTGAAACGAGCCGTTGGCAAACTACAAAAAGAACTCCATTAATAAGGCGGCTTCTGAAAATCTCAAGGCTGTCATGTGAATTTCCCGCGCTTGTGTATCGAGGCGTTTACATCACATGCAAGCAATGTATGTACAATGTACATAAATTAGCTCGACCAGGCTTGCGCACTAATACCGAGTTCTAAGTATAACCTGCGCCACGGCCTTCCACTTTCTGTCCACGTGCCTCTGCTCATGAGAAAACATGCGATACTTGTAATTCATTCCGTTTCTCTTGCCATCTTTTTAACGATTTTAATTTCTACGCCTTCACGGCCAGGGCTAATTAATCGTCGTCATACCGATTCGAAATGCTTTTCCCGCGCTTTATGGAATTCTTCCACCACCACCACCACCACCACCACCACCACCACCACCACCACCACCACCACCACCATCCTCCCGTCCCTCGACACGCGCGCAACGCTCAACGTTGAAGTGCAATTTACGATTGTGGCTCATTGATACGGCATTTTACAATTAATGGACAATTTTGTAAGAACAATATTCGAGGCTCGAGCTGCAATCGCGTAATAGTTTTACTTGTTTGAGCTCGTAGTATTTAATAGACATTGGCCATTACTAGCGATTTATTGAGCTCAACAATTTTATAAATACATCACTGGCCATTAACAATTATTTACGATAAGAGCCTAATGAACTCTTTGGTAAATGAATTGCTGTTATTGACTAGATTTCATCAAATTAACCATTAATAATATTGTGGGAATTGCAAAAATAATATTTTTCCAAACTATCATTAAATTATGACTCGTCTTACTGGTTTTCATTCTTTCTTTCTTTCTATTTTGTTTTTTTTTCTTTCTTTCTTCTTTTTTTGGCCTTTTTTTTCCCTTTGTTTTTTGTTTATTACTCGTGTTTTCATTACACATGAAAAGTACATAAAACCTTTAACTAATGAACTTTAATGAAATTCCACCATCGGGCGGAAAAATGAAAAATGCTACTTTTATACTTACCTTAATTACAAATATTGACATGGAAAAATAAAAACTGATATATTCATCAAGACTATTTGCTCGAATTATTAATACAAGAATTATTATCGAAAAACCAATTGAAAGTACTTTAAAAGTTTTATTTTTAAATATAACATAGATATCAGAATAACAAACGTAGAAAATTTATTATTAATTAAAATAATAGTAAAAAATGTTACACAAAAATTATTTTAATATCAACAATTTTATCATTACATAAATAACGAACTTTCTATTATTGTGATTGTACTATTGTGATATTATTATTTACCCGTTTATATTGCAAATAAAATGAACTCACTTTGAGCATTGGAAGTATTGAAAAATCTTCAATGATTCTTTGTTTCAGTATTAATTATGGCGATGAATGTAAATGAATTCGAGGATAGTCGAATACTCGCTAAAAAAATGTCTTCCGTTAATCTTGAAATTTTAAATATAAAGTCTAACTGCTCACTTAATTACCGACTACTTAGAATATCTAGTTTGAAGATTAAAATACAAAGATTGAAATTTTTTTATAAAAATGCCATTACGCGTAGTAGATCAGTTAACAGTATATTTGTTTAAAACCATTAATATTTGTATTATGTAAATAGTAGAGCAGATTTGCTGGTAATTAAAACAAACAAACAAAAAATCCACCTTATTATATTAAATGATTGTGTAGTATGAAAAGAAAGAAAGAAAAAAAGAGTGAGAGTGAGAGAGAGAGAGAGAGAGAGAGAGAGAGAGAGAGAGAGAGAAACGACGTCGTAGACAGAAATCGTTAACAATCAATCGATAACCTTTTCTATAAATAATTATCTTTTACTGTTAATTATCCAACTATATAGTGCTAGATATAATAATAATAATAATGATGATGATGATGATGATGATGATGATGATGATATCCATTTACATTCTATATGTACCTAACATGTGTGTTATCATTTAAGGATGATTTAAGAAAAACTTTTGATAAATTGTAATCATCAACTTTATCATTTCAAGTATTAACAAACGCAATTCATTGTGATATTAATCAAATAAGATATATCAGCTTTTGAATAAATGGCATTAGATGAGAAGTGTACTTATATTAAATAATGTAAAACTGTGATTAATGCTAAATACTTGGAGATACTTGAAAAAAGTGAATTACACATTCGTTTGTTTCGGTATTTGAATTTCTATTATATTGATTTTTTATTTAATATTTTTTATATCAATTATATAATGATGTATATATTCAATGATAAATGGTAAATTAAATTTTTGCAAATAATAATTAGGCAATGAAAATATTTTTCTAGTTTCATTTAACAAATCAAATGCGATAAATGAACGTTTATTATATTTCAATTGTAAGAAATTGTTTACGCAGTTGAGGAAGTTTACGTAACTATGCGAGCCGAAAAAAAAAAAAAAACTATTGATTAATAAAATCTATCTTCATCCATGCTTTTTTTTCCAAATATTTCATTTAATTCTTTTCTTTGGGTTAATATGTAAATATTCGTATTCATGAATTGGTGAAAGAAAAATTTCAATTATTGAATACCGTTAAAAATAATTCAACTTGTGTAACATTGAAGATCGTACGTTTTAATACTGTAAATTTTTTTTTATTTTTAATTATAATTGGAATTTTTTTTTTTTTTTTTTTTTTTTTTTTTTTTTTTTTAATGTTAAATGAGTCACTAATCGGTACGCAAAGCATTATTATTATCAGGCTCCATTAATCATTCGAAATAGGAAAATGATTGAACTCGTCTAAAAATTTGTTTTAATAGTTTTTCGTACCTGCAAAATTTACTCGCAAGCATGTTCATATTATTGAACTTACTTTGTTTCCCAATATTATATCTCCAAGTATTATAAAGCTCGATGTTTATTGGCAGTAATGGATATTTATTATTTCAAAAGCACATCTTATTAGAATATAATTAATCATTTGGCACATTATTTGCGACATCGTGTCATGTTATACGATATTGATTTGTTTGTATGCTCGAACGTATGGGAATTTATCGAATCTTGCATCTCGTTAAAAGGAATTTTTCTTCGATGCTGTGTTCGGTTTACATGATTTCCTAGCTCATGAGAAATTATTCGTATGTCTATGTATGGCTATTGTAAGATCCGGTGGAAAGCGGTGCAGCGAAGCAATGGCAATTTTGACAATTTTAAATCAATTGTAAATCCTGTATACCGAGATAATTGTACTTTTGAAGGAAGAAATTTCATACGTTCGGCCCTTTAAACGAGTCCATAGAGTCTCCAGTATTTATTTAACCAGCTCGCATATAAAAATGCTCAACGCCTTTCAACTTATTACTATTATCGAATAGATAGATAAGTTGTTATTAAATAATAAAGCTCAGTCAAACGTCATCAACAAATATCTTCAAATTCCGTATGTCAAGCACATGCTGAATGTTTCTAATTTGACGACGCGAATTACGAGAATTTTCACACGTGCTGCTACATTACACTTGGTTAACACTTATTTAACTCACCAAAATCTGTTGTTACAAGATATCCGTGAATTTTCTAAAGGCCCTTTGATCTAAAAGAGATCTTCGCCCTAATTCAAAGGGGACATGACATGGCTCGAATGAGAGACTAACGAGGAATCCGTCGCGGGGGTGGGGGGGGGCGCTCGCGACGAATTCGGCAAAAATGCTCCTCCAAAAATAGAAGCCACGAGACTAAGACGCTCGACTTTACTTCTGATTGCAGGATTTGACGGTGACGGACGACACTGTCCTCGAGGACCACAATGAGGATCCGTGCCTAGTGCAGATGCGGCTAATCGGCGACGGAGGTAAGTCACAATTTGGATTATCGCGAGTAAAGTTGCGTTCGATTGGGCAATTATTAGGCTCTGATCGACCGATCTAACGTGCGCGTAACTTTGCAATTATTTGCACGTGAGAAGATCAGCCTTGTGAGATCTATATTATCTTTATTATTAATGTCGTGGAGCTTGATCCGATGTAATTGTTAAAATACGCTCGTAACGATCGATCGTCATCGTCTAGATTGCTCTCACAGTTTTAAATAGTAGTGACATCCGAGAGTGCTGTATGTCCTTATAATTGAGCGTATACTTGTTTATTGGCTTTCTCTTTTATTTCTGTCATATTCATTTGCGCTCGTTAAGTTAATTTAAAAAAAAAAAAAAAAAAAAAAAAAAAAAAAAAAAAAAAAACCCCAAAGAATCCCAAATAATTTTCAACGATATAAAAATAAGAGAGATAATGGAATAGTAACGTGAATGTACGAAATTTCACTTAATCATTCATAATGTAATAACCGAGCAATTTACTTTCGTTGCCCAATAAACAATATTCATTTTGACCGGAATAATCTTTTAAATATGCACTTTTTAATAAAGCGCCTAGATTATAGACCGAAAATACGTATTATTAAGTGAATAAATAATTCTTTAGCTTCCCGTTGATTTACTTTTCTTCATGTTTTTTTTTCTTTTCTTTTCCGTCACAGTCGTCGAGAGCATCATGAGGGGCGAAAACGTCGGCATGACGCCTAGGAGGTCGAGGTCATCGACTGCTCTGACGCACTCCTTGGTTATGGTGAGTAGTAACTTGAAATAATTTGTTGTCTTAAGACCATTTCGCTTCGCACTTCCAAATGGAGAAAAAGGATTCGCTCATCTTGCACACATGCTTTTTGTAACATTTTAAAGTCACGTCGTTGTTTCGGAGCTGACGGTTTAAAGTAAACAAAGCACTTTACCACAACAATAAAAGTTCGTTGAAATTCAAAAATTGAACTCTACATTATGAAATTTATTTTAATTTTATGCCCGTCATGTCGATAAATTAACGACACTCTTCAATAATACATAACGCGCCATAATTACACTTTCTAACCGAGAATTTTTTACAACCCTTGACTTTTAGATTTTAGTTATTCCGCAACATTTTAATTTCTTTTAATTCTTTTCCGTTTTTCGTCTTCATCGTCATCATCATTATCATCATGTTCTTCTTCTTCCTTTTATACATGTATGTGCGCGTTTTCGAAAGATACGTTTAATAATATAAGAGGGGATAAGTGCCAATTCGATAAAAGTAAAAAAAAAAAAAAAAAAAAAAAAAAAAAAAAAAAAACAGGTATTTAACAGAAAGCAGGAGAAACGTAAATTTCTTCAAGAGTTTCCGCAGAGCTACCTTTTTTAAGAGTCCCTATGTGTTCTGAAAAGATCACTTAAATTGTACGTGTAGAATTTACTTTACAACGCCCCCTGACTAACGCATATCAGTAAATGAAAATAAATATACTCTCCTACATTTGACGAATATTTTCCTTTTCTCTTATCACATATAAAATAGATTAATTTGTTCTCCCGAATGTTTCACGCAGTTTGCTACCTAATACAATAAAAATAATAACAATAACAACAATAGTAATATTAAGGTCGCGTTGGATAATAATTACAATACAATATTATGGCACTTGGTCGTTATGGACTCTAATGTTATTGTTTTGGTACTAAATGCTCGTACGACTTAGTGTTGTACATACACACGCATCCCTGAGACTATATATATATATATATATATATATATATATATATATATAAATACGCGCGCGCGCGTGTGTACATGCAATACGATGCAGAGGAATGTATTGCGCTAGAGTCCAATGCTCCCTGAAGTGCTTGGAGCGAAAGTTATCGAAACACAATATTTCGCTGCATATCGCAGGTATTTCGCGTAAGCGGTTCAATTACCCCGGGCGAAGGCGCTTGCTTACACGATTGCGCTCATCGCCTCAAGAATTACATGAGCGCGTCGAAGAGCAATCGCCGGCAGATTTTCGGAGTTTATCGCTATTCTCGATCTCGCTTCCTTTATGTCGATGCCGGGTATGCGGGTGCGCGACATAACCGCCTCGTCGAGTGCGTCTTCGTTCGTACGATATACCTTGCCGAGATAAAGTCGAGAATAGAAGCCCGTGTCCAGAGTAATTAAAGAGTGTTTACACTTTATATAGGTAAAATAAGGCGGGGCAGCGGTGAGGGGAGGGAGTTTATCGGGAGAAAAATGAGGGGGCCATGCGTGTGCACACGCCAGTGCAATCGATGACTGGGCGTTCCGGCAGTAGTCACGGGTTTTTTCATCTTCTTCTTCTTTTTTCTTTCTCTCTCCCCCTTCCACTCCCCCCTCCCCCCACCCCCCACCCCCACCTTCATTCACTATGGGTTCTTTTTTATTTTTAAATTTCGTGCGAATGGCGTGTAAGCGCATCGTGCATCAGCGAAGCGGGCAAGTATTGTGTTACCAAACGATGATAATGACTGCTGGAAAAGATTATCCCTCTTTAATATTGGCCGGCAATGCCGATTAT
>NW_011948414.1:4547467-4550989 GCF_000503995.2 Ceratosolen solmsi marchali | reverse complement strand
GCTTATTTTTGTATAAGAACGGCTCGTTGTAACGGTACGTGCTCGACGCGCTTTTATCACTCGCCTCGGTACTTAGCGTGCCATTTACACATTTTGCTCGTTTCAATAAGCAATAAAAGGGCGGGGGGGGGGCAAAAAAAAAACAAAAAGCTCGTACACATTTTGACACTGGGATCGCTGTGTACAGTGGAAAGTTACGGATAATGGATGTAACGTTAACGTTCTCCGTGCTATTTATTTAGATCGATTATTATATGCTTATGACTATAACTCTATCGAGTCTTTCGTGACGAGTTAGTTAAATTATTTTCCAAACTCGATCGCCCGTCCAATAATTTTACAGCCAACTATACTCATAAAATTATTAGCCTAGGCCGTTTTAATGGCAATTGATAGGATAGAAAAATGATATTTATAAACTCGGAGAATGAAAGAAACATCGAACGCTTCTCGTACTACGACCATTCGTTGAAATATAATATCCAAGCTATTGAGCATTAATCTATTCGATCAAGTATACGAGTTGCGATAGTTGCCAGGAAGAGGGAATAATTTAAGCGCGATCCATTAAAAAATCAGCGTGTAAATAAGAAAGTCATTATGACATTTTAAGTTTGTGGGAAAATTCGTATCGTAAACGTATCGTTGAACAGATGTTGAAGCGATTCGGACAACCGATCGATTACATCATTTATCAAATCGAAATATCGTCTGAAAAACAACAGCGATTAACGTGTATTCGCTCGCGTGTGAAACTACTACTTTTTTCTATCAATGTGGCCAAATTTTCCTTTAATTCATAAATATATGGACAAACTATATTGGATCGATCGATCGCACATTATTTAATCTTTAATTATAATAATACTGAGAATGAAGTTGAGTATCGTAATTAATACTAGAACGATACGCAAGGTTTTACCGATACTCGCGTAATGGAGAGTTAGATATATATACACATATATATATATATATATATATATATATATATATAGAGAGAGAGAGAGAGAGAATCGTTTTATAAAAAGCAACGTGTAGTCGATTGAACGTGTCAGTTTTGCCTTTGACTGATCTAAAGTTAAACATAGTTTAAATAGTCTATTTTTGTGAAGCATATGTAGATAAAAATTGAGCCCTTTTGTGAAAAACTAAGTAAATATTTGCTTAATATGATAATTGTAGGTTGAAAATGGCTCGATTGTTAATCGAGAGAAATCAATGAGACAAGAGCGTAATCTTAAATTCCGTATAAAAGTGTGTATAAATGTATGAATTATGTAGGTCTTGATCGTTTTCATAATTAATATTCAATTTAAAGTTTCAATGATAAAAGTCTAGTAATTTATTAAGATGTTTGAGGATAGGTTAAAAGTAACTAGGCTATATGTCCAAAATTTAATTTGCTTTCGTGAGAACTTTCTCTCTTTGATCCCGAGAAACGTAATGCGAAAACTTTAACAAAAACTTTCTAATGCCCTTAAAGATCAAAATAACGTATAAACGTTACCAAATGAGACTATAAATGTATAAAGGAACTAATATATATATATATATATATACGAGGAAAAAAGGAAATGGTGATAATAAGTTTTATGAGAAAATTACGTATAAAAAAATAAAAAAAATCAAAAAAGTAAAAATTATTAGAAATGAAATAAAGATTCAGAGGTCTATCTATTTTTTTTTGTTTTTTGTTTTTTTGTTTTTTTTTTTTTTGAGATGAGTATATTAATGGCATTAGTCTCCCGAATACGTGAATTTACATAGAAATCGTCTTATTATCTTAGACGATAATTCGTAAATTGTAAAAATTAAATTTCTCTTCATATGGAATCAGTAATATTAAATTAATATTTATTGTTTATTATTAATGACCCACATATTACAATTATGAAATTGTTAGCATTGAATTTCGTGAATCTGGATAGAAAGAAGAAACACCGAGTGTATATTTAAATTTTACAGTTGACTCTGTCTTACAGTCGGAGAAAAAGTCGACCAAATTAATCACTGAAACTTGAAATGAAGATTCATTGTACACAGTGACTCAAGAAGTTTCAAATTCTCGTCTCTTACATACTCCGACAATTATTAGGACTTTTTAAAGAAATAACTACTTTTCTCTTTCGTTTTCAAGACTTTGCCATACAGTTGAGAATCCCCGTTTTTATTTTCCCCAACTTTATTCCTGTCCATAAAGAATAGTTTGACAATCACGTCTAAGATAAATCCAATGGATTTATTCAAAGCTTCATGTATTTTCAAATTATTGAGATCTTTCGTTGGACTATAAATAGGCCTAAGGTTAATCAATATGATGTAAAGGGAGGAGGAGGACTTTCATGAATAATAGGGCTTATATTTCATTGGGATAGAAAGCTAGTGTAGTGTAAGTGCACGCAAAGTATTATAAACCTTTCTTTTCTTCTTCTTTTCTTTCTTTTCTCTCTCATTTTGTTGTTGTTGTTGTTGTTTTTGTTGTTGTTGTTTAAGGTATTCAGTCAATATCACGTTTAAGTGGCAAAAGCATGAAAACTTCACGAAAAATAACGACTTTGACTGACAAAGTTGAAGATTAAAAAATTCAACAATAATGCTAATATAATAGTATATCGTGAACATTTTGCATTTATTTAAACATCAAGTGAGTCACGGTAGTTTACGAATTAAATTAACTTTTATAGTTGATGAAGAAATACGTTTAATAAGATCAAGTTTTTTTTTTTGTTTATATGTATTATTATGATTAATAATGGATTATTTTGTAATTTTGTCGTTGTCAATTATTGAAAACATAACAATATCGTTCGCGGTAGTTAACTTAATGTAGATTTATCATTCTAAAAGTTTCGGCCAATTCGTTTGCTCGGCATCGCGTTTACAGTTTCGGTTGTATTTTACTTTCTAAGGTGACGAATCTCATTGAGCAGGAAGCTCTCGAAAATTAATGTACATTTTAATAAGGATTATAATCAAATAATGGCTTTCAATCGTAGATATCACGAGTTTTGTACACGCGCCAAGTGTACGTAGTAACATTATCATTCTGTAATTAACTCGAGCTTGATTTATTGATGAAATAAAGGACGATTCGGCCCTTAAAAACAGACTATTCCACAACGTAGATGACGGTTTTGATATGCAATGTGCCGAAAGAAGCTTATAATATCATCATCTCTCTTTTTACTTACATCCTCGTTATATTTGCCAGAAAAATCATAATCATTTCATTGGGATACCATCTCTTCCCATTATAAGCTGAAAAGTCATGGATCGCGCAGATTCTCGTTAATTATCATTCGCGCTTGGTTTCTTTAAAAGGGGAGAACGAAGCGAACGCGGGAATTAATGAGAAACCTAAAAACGATCCCCCTTTCGCGTTGCGGATTGGTGAGAGTTGTCGGGCAAGGCCGGAAGAGCAACGGCCGAACGACAGCTTCCCTTTAATGCGGCAATCAATATGAAGTTGCCGTGTTGTGCGCAGCCTGTTATCTCTATCTCCCTTCTCTCCCCCCCCCCCCC
>NW_011948414.1:4542208-4542426 GCF_000503995.2 Ceratosolen solmsi marchali | reverse complement strand
GGACCTGAACTCTACTTTAGGGTGTAGAGGCTTACGCGCCGCAGACTTTGGAAGAAGTTCGTCGAGGGATTAACTTGCAACTGCTAAAGCGTAATGGAACTTAGTTTTGCTTCCTCTCTTCTTCCGCCTGTTTCTCACTATCATTCTCTCTCTCTCTCTCTCTCTCTCTCTATCTCTCTCTCTCTCTCTCTACATCTCACCCGCCTCTTTTCCTTTCT
>NW_011948414.1:4536251-4542198 GCF_000503995.2 Ceratosolen solmsi marchali | reverse complement strand
TTCTTGTCGATCGCATCTTTACTTTACTTTTATTCTATTGTGAATTATTTGATCGAAGGTCAGTTTAAATTAGTTTTTTTTCTTGTTCGTATTTGATTGCTTTTATTGTTTTGTAAATTGAATAAAGTCAATTTCTACGAAATAAAAATACAATTGTTTTTATGCAAATAAGTATTATTTAATACAAGCATATATCATTAATGAAATAATAATTGAAGTAAAGTTCGAGACTATATTAAAAGTATTATTTTAAATACATTCTGTGTGCGTCATAGTTTTGTCGCTCATAATATTATTTGATATTATATAGTGTTCCAACACATACAAGTTTACACGATACGTTTTTATTATGATTATTAAATGTAATGCTTGTAATGGTAATGGTTATCGAGCGATTGGAAAAATTTAAATTTAAAATTTGAATATTCGATATTCAAAAGAATTAAAATAATTTTATAAATAATCTCAACTTACAATTTAGATTATCAATTAAGTATTATTTAATTTTTTTCATCTTTTTTTCAAGTTATTAAAGTCCTTGATATATATATATATATATATATATATATAATCAATTTGCGCCTATACGTAATGCATTTAAACAATTTAATTTCAACTTTATTAACAAATAATTTAACATCATAATAATAAAATAAACAATTATACAAGAACACTAAAAATGTTTTTTCTTTCACTTTACTTAGAATGCCGTTCAAATTGAAAATAAATATCCTATTGTATGTAATATGTTTATCGATATGACTTACAAGATGGTAGTAATTTTACGTCTTTTGTGAGAAGAAAATTTTCCCTATATATTCTATTAGGGCTAGATATGTTGTTAATAAATATTACAAGTCACGTGAATATAAGAAATAAAAATAAAAATATTTCTTTGTAAATTATTATAGAGTTTGAACATTTCATTAATAGCTCAATATTGTAATATGTAAGTAAATATTCGTATGAAAGATATAATATAATTAAGCAATAAAAACCAATGGTTTTTACAACAATATCTTATAGAGTCATATGGATACAAATGCAAATATTAAAATTTTGATTTTGAAAATAATATTGCGGACAAATCAATGTGAAAAGAATCAATTTTAAATCTTTTTTTTATAACTGTATGGAATAATAAGTCTCGATGCTTGGAATGCAAAATTCTAGAGCACGATGAATCAATCTTTCTCGACTAAAAATATATCAAATTAATATTTAATTTGTATGTGGAGCAAAATTGACGAGTCGTGTCGTTACAACGTAATATAATCTTACGAAATCGCTATAAATATTCATGCAACATCACTCAAGGTATTTGTAATTTTGTCTTCGAAAATTCGAACGTATCGGAGTTACGTCTATTTTAAATATCAGCAAGGCAATTAGGAATTGGAAATCTTTAGGGAGCTCTCTTGTTGTCGTGTGCCAAATTTTTGCTTATCGAGCATAAAGTAAAATTGGTTTCCGTGAGCGAATAATAATTTCAGTTGTCAAGCCAGACTTTTTAACTAAATCGAAAGAGAAACTAATATCCATCAACTTGATTGGCCACGACAGCCATACAATACTAATCCCATTGAAAATGTGTCTGTGCAAATAAAGCAGAAACTTCAAGGAAGATAAATATTTGCTTTGTATCAGCTGTCTCAAAATATTCAGCGAACGCGGCCAACGTATTATCGCGCGAATAATCCTTCGTACAAAGTCTATCGTACGTCACTATGACAATTAATTATTGTAATAGATAGTAATTTAAGAAGCCTCAATATCAATATTTATTACATCTATGCATCTACACATATATGCGCGAACTTGCTGCTTTTCTTCCATTGGATTGATTTAATAAACTCGCAATACCATCTTCATACATTGCACATTCAAATTCATATTTAATTGCAGAACATTAGGCGACGCAACACTCAGTTATAGCAAGTTATATCAGAGCAAATATTATTCATTTCAAATTGAAATTCAGTAATGCAATGCAAAGTTTTAATTATTAAAGAACGCAGGCTATGAAAAAATCGTAAATCTCCATGTATTTTTCGTATTTTTGATATTATCGCTTCAATGAAAATAACAACAATAATTTAACCGATATAATTACATTATTTTCCATTTCGATAAGAAGATGAAAAATCAGACAAACAAAAACAAAAACAAAAACAAAAACAAAAGCAAAAACAAAAACAAAAATAAAAATACCAAAATTATTCGCTATTCTGTATTGTATAATTTTTACTTTTCCTCACGTTTAATATCGAATCAACAACGTTGATTTTGCCTAATTTATAATTTGTCGATTTGTTGAGATAGTACTCGGAAAATGGCTTTTAAGCGGCTTTGAAGATTCCATTCGGAGAATGCCTCATTGTGTTTTTAACGATCTTTCCGCTCGTACTTGAAAAACCGAAGAAAATAAAGGGAGCGAATTCTGCAAATTAACTGCCGTTGTGATGTATCAAGTCGTATTAAAGTCTTATGCCGAGTGTTACGTGTATCCACCTGAAGTCTTTAATATCACGTGCACGAAAATTCAATTCAATGTTGTAAATGACGTATTAGAAGCTTTATTATTCCGTTTCGTTCGCTCGTTCACACTCTTAAGAATAAAAAGGAAATTAAGAAAGAAGGTAAATTAAGAATTTACAAGATCGCTTGTGGAGTTATTTGACAGAGGGGAAAATGAAAGTGAAATTAAATTTCTCTTTTTCTATTACGAATTCCCTGACACGGCGAAACTTTGTCGCGATTATGCCAAGCTTTTGAAACTATGTATTTTAATGGTTAATCGAGCTTTATCAGTGCTTACGCATCTCTCTACATAATGTCAGAATTTTCAAGCTCGTCAATTGATTAGGCTAGCTTAATGATATGTCTATGCTGAGTTTGTTGGAGATAAACGTATCTCCTAAGCATTCCTATGCGTGTGCTTTCGTTGCGTACATTATAAATTAGCCAACGGAATGATAATTAAACATAGGCGCGTGCATCCGCGGCGCGTGCGTGTACGTACGCGTGCGTAATTAGAGCGAAGTGGCGAATTGTTTAGAGAGTACCAAAAGTATGCGAAGAGAGGCGATTGTGTGCAATCGGTGCAAGCTTACGCGAAATATCACTCTATGTAATTAAACAAAGTGTCGAGCAGCTTAAAGTGGACATGTCAGTGAGAATTGCGAGTGCTTGCGCCAGACATTCCACACGCGGCACTGAAAAACTCACTCGCTTTTGTATCGTCCGTCTCGCTCGGCACTTAAAAGCCAAGTCCAATGTTGCTCTACTCGTGTTAAAGAAAAATAAAAAAAGAAAGAGAGAACGAAAGAAAGAAAGAAAGAAAGAAAAGAAAAGATAGACAAAAAGAAAACAGGAGAGAAAGAAAAGGTAAACATGGAAAAGACGACAAACCGAAACAACAACCGAGAGTAGGCGTTCGACATCCCATTTCGGCCCCTTCATCCGCGGATAGCTAGATATAACCGGGAGTACGGAGAGAAACCGAAAGCTAAAAGACCGAGGCCGGGGCCAAGGGGAGTCGAAAAGATAGTGTGAGTTTGGTGGGCGGGCGGGGGTGGGGGTCGAGGGTCGAGGGGATGGGTTATCCGGGCGGGCATCAGCACAGACGCGCAGATGGAGTAACGTCGCGTCGTCGCCAGCATCGGGACTACCACCATCAGCGTGTCAGTGAGAGTTGCCCGCGTTAACCCGGCCAGCGTGGCCGGGGGTGTGTCTCGCCCTCTCGAGGCTGAAGAGGGAAGGGAGGCGGCTACCGCGCGCAACCCCTGAGAATCAATACAGCTACCGAGGCGCTCGGAGCCACCCTCGGCGCAGCCGCCGCACCCCCGCCTGAGCCAGCGACCCTCCTACACTACTACTGGCAACGCATCCTGAACTACTAAAGCCTGCAACTACCGACGCCGACGCTTCGGCTTTCAATTTTAACTCTTTTATGGGCCGGGATGGCGCGGATTCTCTTCACTGCCTCGCTCTCTCTCTCTCTCTCTCTCTCTCTCTCTCTTTCTTTCTCTCTCACCCTCCCTCTATCACGTACTTACTTACTTACTTGCTTACTTACTTACTTACTTACTTACTTACTTACTTACTTACTTACTTATGGGGGAAACGAAGACAGCCTCGTGTTTACGGGAAGTGCGCCAGTCCACGACGATGACCACTTTCTTTGGCTCCCGAGTGGAAAGTGACCGGAGAGATTGAGCAACTTGCGAGTACTTGGGGCTGTCTTGCGTAAGGAAAGTTGACGTTTTGTATATTATTGCGATGCGACGATACTCGCTGATACGTAAAAATTTAACGCTCGTCTGGCCGGAGAATCTACGGGTAACGACTACTTCTGTCCAGGACTTTGCAAAACTTTTGAAAATTGAGACGATACGGACGGCATGAAAGTAGTTGCGTAGAAAATGTACTTTTAATCGTCTTGGCTTTCATTGCCGGACGCACTTGTTCCTTTTCGCTCGAAAATCTATCCTTAAATAAAGTGTTCGAAATACCGCAGTTTCAACTTGTTCTAGTGGCAAAGTTCCACAGCAGTTGATCTAATGTAAATTATTAATCCTTTAATGATTATCGATTATATTATACGTTTAAATAGTAATGAACAGGCCATTCGTAATTGGAGTAGATTATTCTTTGCCGTTGCTAATTCTAAAATTCTGTGTCTAAAATTCTTTTTTCTAAATACATTTTCTAAAAATATATAATATCACGCTCTCGTGTAATCATTATTACGACTTACCGGAATTATTAAGTCTAAATTTACTCGTTAAATATTTTATTATAAATAAAAAAAACTTTGATATAAAGACCCTTCACCACGTACATGTTTTCTCTTCAACTTTTACACCCATTCTGACGTGCAGAAACGTATCCAAAAAGCTCTTTATCCCCTTTTCTCACGTGCTACTTTCTTTTTCTTCCCTTTAACAACACATTTCGCCTTATTTACCTTAGATTTTCTCTCACTCTCGTTTTTACCTCAACGGTTACATCGCCGGTCTATACCTCTTACAGATCTACGGTCACGCGTGCGCGTGTTTATCGAATCAATTATGGATGTTTATTATCGCGTAGATTTCTAATTAAATTTATCTTATTGTGTGGAGGGGTTGGGATGGGGTGTAGTAGGGTGATTATGATTTTATAGATATTTCTCATCGCTGAATTTACAGAGATTAATGACGTATGCCTCGCATATGAATAAGGCACAAAGAGAAGTGGCAACTCTTTTCGGTCAAAGTAGTAAACTTTAGATGGATAAAAGTTTATTGCCAAACGAAACGCCTGTCGGTTACACGTACGCTCGCTCGATTTAGAAAAATAGTCTAGCGAAGTAAGTAGGTGTCGATCGACGTAAAATAAAACTAAACGAATATTCGGAATTGTCGATCGCGACATTAATATCGCTCACTCGCAATACATAGAAAAACAAACGGTATAAATAATAGTCGCGACATTTTAATCGATAATTGCACGTATCGGGCTATCAGTTATAATTAAACCGAGAAATAGATTGGAAAGTCTGTCGAGGAATATATTCAAATATTGTCCCAACGTGTACCTGTATGAATTTAAAGCCTAAGACCACAAGGCGAAGGGAGAAAGCGTGCGCTTTTGTGTTTGCGAGCGCAATGATTAAGGACAAAAGGTAAAAAGAATTTTTGAAGAATTCCATGTTGCACGCGATGTGATATGAAGGGGTTGCAAGCGCACGAGCCAACCCCTCCTGCCAGTCGCTCGACCGTACATAGCAGGAGTTTATTGCAGCGTAAGGGTGCCGGTGTGTGTACGAGAGAGCTAGGGGTTGGGTTACGGATGAGCGGGGCGGGCGAACGGGGGGGGTGACGCGGGGGCGGTGACGAGAGAGAGAGAGAGAGAGAGAGAGAGAGTGAGAGTGAGAGTGAGCGAGAGAGTGAGCGAGAGAAGA
>NW_011948414.1:4528067-4536169 GCF_000503995.2 Ceratosolen solmsi marchali | reverse complement strand
TGAACGAAGGGAATGAAATTGCCGGAGCGACGGTGGGACAAGAGTTGACTCGGCCTTGTAAATGGCTCGAGCGAGTAATGCACTTGGAATGGATGTACACCTTCCTTAGCAACACATGTCCGTGTGACAACATTTACATGTCATAAATAGACAGATATCGCGGAGGCATACGCTTCTATTTTCAAATGCTCTGCCTCTTGATTAATGATGCCGATGATTGATTTTCTATTTATAGTTAAAGCACTTTCAAATCAGCACATAATGGGCCTCTTTCAACGTCACTTATATTCCTGATACTTCGTTACGCGGTTTTTATCGCACAGCCGCTCGATGATCTAAATTCTATAATATATTCCCGTAATAATGTAGCATATGCGTATTTCTATGGTATTATTGTTTTGATTGTTCGTTAGTATTGATTGGCGTTTGTAGGAAGGATGAACGATGATTTTAAATGGCCAAAGGGCCTTAGTTTTACACTTTTCATTATCTTATTAAATCTCAATACTTTTGTTTGCAATTGACGAGGACAGTGAGTGTTGAAGTGTATGTAGATATCAATGGCGAAAGCGATAGTGGAAAATAGAGGTAGACGCTGGCAAAACATAGTTTTTGAAAAATCATTAAAAACACAGGGACCATTAAAAGCTAAGGATTGACAAAAGAAGATAATGATTAATCACGTGTAAAGGCTAACATTTACAATTCCTAAAGAATTTCTCTTTTAAAAGGATCGGCTGGTCGTAAAAAAGGAATTTAGAGCCGCTGCCTACTGCATATCCGGTATTGCAATGTGTGTTTGAAATCGTCGGCGCGTGTATACATGCCGGCAGGTGCATCCGTCTCTCTCTCTCTCTCTCTCTCTCTCTCTCTGTGTCTCTGTGCGTGCATGTCCACATGTATGCGCGCGCGCTTGCGAGAGATAGGTAGAGAGAGATACCACGGCAGGGGATGCATGGCAAACGTGGGGATATATATATATATATATATATATATATATATAGAGAGAGAGAGAGAGAGAGAGAGAGATAGTGAGAGATTGGCGTGTAACGGGTCATGGAGAGGTCATTCGCCCGGATGGAGGGCGGCTGGTGCGTCGGACGAGGTCGTGGAAGGCAGAGAGAGATTGCGCTAACCGTGCATACCCGGAAATCGGGGCGCCCACCCTCCACTAGTTGGGAGGGAGGATTGAGATGAGACGGGAAATCGGGGTTCACGCTCGCTACGGCAACCCAATCCCCTCCTCCCCCATCCCCCATCCCCCATCCCCCTTCCCATTCGCTCACGCCAACTTGAACCTGTAGGCCGCCCATCTCTTGACCTTTTATGCCAACCCTTATCGCGTCGATAATTAATTGAGCCGCGCGTGGCATTCGTCGTGTATATGCTTGGTCATTGTGACCGCGGGTACATTATTAAAGGCATGTCGGCCCGACACTCGTTCGCACTGAGATACTGAGAATTTTGTCGATCGTTGGGACCATTGGGAATTCCGTTCGGATTTCATCTCAATATGCCGTTGGATGATTTTTGTCAGAGCCGTCGGTTCGGCTTTTGTGCGCGCATATGAAATGTCTAGGGTTCGCGACTGACGGGCGTTTTCCCAAATTTTTATAGAACGTTTATTATTCCATGTTCGTCTTACATCTCATTCAGCTTTCTATCGAGTTTTCTTGACATGGACGATAATAATTCATAGCTTCGCTACTTTATACAAATGAATTATAGAACGAATAATAATGAAATTTTTAATAACGAACACGTCTAACGGAATATCGTTACGTTGTAATGTAAACAAATACAAATTTATATATTAATTATATAGTGTTGTTGTGTTTAATGAGAGGAATATGTATAGAGGGAGTTAGCTGTAGCGTCAAACTTTCAAACAGTTTTTTCTCTATTAAATAAAGTTACGAAACCACATTACTGTTAGATATACTAAATGAATAAGTTTTATGATTTAGTCTCGCGGAGAAGGATTTCGTTTAAATGAATTCTGTTGCTTCTGCGCGGTAAAGGAAATGTTAAATAAGATTCTTTTTTTTCTTCTTCTTTCTTTTACACATACTCGAGATAATTGCCTGAATTTTACTTACGCCCCCCGATAAAAATACGCCATCTGTATTTAAATAACGTTAATTGAGATTCTGGCGGCGACTCTTACATGACCAAGTTTCATGGACCGTATGGAAAAATTACAAAACCGAACAATGTCGAACGGTGTATTATCCGTTGTGCTCGCATTTACTTATTGATAAATCTATTCGCAATTCGAGGAATAATATGTAAAAAAAATCATCGATTTTCGAATGTGTCTACAGGCATATATTTCCGAGCTTGAGCACATTGCTCGAGACTGAATCGAATGGAGCACATTTAGATAATCGAGAGTATCTCACGAACGTAACGACGAGTGTCTTAATCGGTGTTTCGTAAAAATCTCATAAAATTCAAATGTGTATTGGATGTATTGTAATGTAGCTCGAATGTAAAAATAAGTGAAGTAAAAATAAGTAATCGAGCTTCTCGTCTATCGTGAAAGTTTAATCGAGATACAATTGAATCGATACACCCATCCTACTTTAAATTACCTAATTATGTGAAATTTAGAACAAAAGGAGGATTTATTCAATCCAACTGATACGAATGTATGCGCATTAGTCCATCGTAATAAGGTCACGATGAGCCCTTATTGCGCTCTAATACATTAAAAACTTACAATTTCTTTAGACAATTTTTTACAATCTCTTACTTTACAATTTCTTGAGCTTATGAAATAATAAACCGAAACACAGAAAGCAAAAGAAAAAGAAAATTAAATGGAATTCCTTGGTGAAGCAACTATCGAACGTCCAGTCGATATATTTCAATCCACAGGTATACAATCGCAACACAACGACAGCTCATACATATACAAAACTCCTAAAGTATGCGCATACTAATAGAGTGAAACAAATGCAGCATCCACGTACGTACATCTGCTTTTTATGGCCAGAAGTTTTAACCGTAAAACTTTTACTTAGTCACGCGTTTTACTCAACACTTACACGATCTCGACACTGGGCTGCTGCGTGGACGGGTGTATCCCGTCCTTATCCGCGTACGTCTGCTCCTCGGTATTATCGCATAAATTACATTACTTCGTTTTCCCTACTAATGACCTTCGTTTCATTAGTAAAATAAATATACACACGTGGTTGGTTAAAGCCAGAGATAATGGGTCAACCGTCGGGGTTAAACATCGACAGTAGTCTAACCGAATATTATGAATAATTGAGATTGGCGAGTTAGGACGACAGATAATTGCATTGCGGTGATCATTGTAGTCGGTAAATTAAAATTGAAGTACTGTAAATTAATTTTCTTCAGTAAAATATACATGGAGGAGTATCGTGAATTTAATATTCCTGTAGTGTAAATAAGCGATGATATATTTAATATGGCTAACAAACAACTTCAATTAACGAATAAAGCAACAGGTAAACTCAGTCAAACTTTGTGTGCGCGTGTATGTTGGTTAAGAGCCTGAGTTACAAACACGAAATTCCGTCAAGTGCGATCTAATGTCAATTATGAAAATCAGTGATTCAATTGGACATTCGCTCCCTCGCAGTATCGTCCAATGATGTTCACGTGTTAGTCAGTTTTCCGGAACTCATATTATCCTTGATAATCAGTCACGATGATCAGGATAAAAGGGAAGGGAAGGGATGTGTGCTCATCTTTCAAACAAATCAACCAACTATTTACGAAGTGTTTAAGAATCGTCACTACTCCACTATCCCATAATACGGCTCTTTCCGACTACTACTTGCCAAAACCAAGGTAAACACTTTCTCACGACGTTACTAAAGTGCCGCCCCTCTCTCCTCTGCCCCTTAACTTCCATCTCGCGTAGTAGTAACTCTTGGGAGTCGATGCGGTAGTCGCAGCCGTGCGTCGTACGTGCCTCAAGGCGTCCATACCCAGTGGGCGGCGGCGGCGGCGGCGGCGGCGGCGGCGACGATGCTGATCCAGAGGAGTAGGGGCGACGGAGACGGGGGGGGGGTGGGGGGGGGGGGGGGGGGGGGTTGTATCCGCACGAGCGGCCGTTCTCGTGGCCTTATTAAATTTATCGATGTGGCCTGGTGTGCGTCCCTGATCTTCTTCGATTTTCCCGTGTTCGGGAGATGAACTTCCTAGCGATCGACCGTACCTTTGCGGGAGTGTGTCAACTTTATCAGCCGTTACGTTCTCTACTTCCTAGATGCGTATTTTTGTTTTGTTTTGATTTGTGTTTTTGTTTTTTTTTTGTTTGTTTTTTGTTTGTTTTTTGTTTTTTTTTTGTTTGTTTTTGTTTGTTTTTTGTTTTTCACGTTAACCTCGCGATAAATAAAGCAAGGGTCGTCGTCAACAAAGAGAGGAGGGCGCGCGCAATTTAGTTAATGCGAGCGACACACGCGAGCAGATGTGGTTGTTTAGGACGTTAGAATGGGAAAGAAGAACGACAAAGATATTATAAGTCATATTTGCAATGCAGATTGCTTGTTTTGTATTTCGCGTGTGCTCGGCGCAACAGATTTTCTCATTCTCCCCGGGAGACAGTCCACTAT
This sequence comes from Ceratosolen solmsi marchali, assembly GCF_000503995.2. Lineage (NCBI taxonomy): Eukaryota > Metazoa > Arthropoda > Insecta > Hymenoptera > Agaonidae > Ceratosolen > Ceratosolen solmsi. The sequence continues at coordinate 4,531,574 of NW_011948414.1, read as the reverse complement.
GGCATATGAGATTAGAATACATATCTGCCATAAATAATGTCGGCGAGGAAATATATAAATGAAAAATTTAGAGGAATCGAAGTATAAATCTCTGCCAATGTACGAACAAGTAGAAATTAGATTCACTATTATGGCTACGGCAAGTAGGATAATTCATTCTTATCATTATCCTTGTACTTGGGCAATTCTTCGATCTTCGTATGAGAACGTTCGTTAAGCAACTAAATCATAAGACACGTGCTCGACATAACTTTAAATGTTGTTAAAATTTTTATTGTTCTTTTGGTGTTTGTTGGCGATGCTAGTGAGATATCGAGAGTTTTAATCTCCCGTGTGAGAGGTAGGTAGGAGGATTATATTCATGATAGTTAGTGCGAAAGTCAAATATTCAATTTTATTCGAGAGGTTCATCGGAGTATACGAAGTTTGAAAACACACATTTGCACATTCGTTGCTAGGATATGCAATTTCTTTGTTGCCCGATCATGTAATATTTTGATAGAAACTGGTACTCTAGCGAGACGTTATGTTTCACATGATCAATCAAGAGTAGTTCAATCAAGAATGTTTACCTTTGTATGTATACGCGAGAACTTTATCGAACGAGAAACAGAAAAATTATGTAACAGCCCGCAAAACAATCAAGACCATTGTTTCAAATATGAAAGTAAATTAATTAATAATAAAATTCAATTCGAAAATGATGCGTGGATTTTTATTTCTTTTTCGACTTAAATAATCGCTTTAATCTGCATGATAAAAGTAAATTTACATAATTGATACGATAAATTTTGTATACGCTGCTTGTACTTTCCGATCTAATATCATGGCCACGCGAGTAGCTAATTTTAGTTAAAATCATTTTTCATTATATTCTAGATATTTAGTTACATTAATGTTTACGGTATGTTGAATATTAATGAAGAACATTAATGATATAATATTGTGTCGGTGTAAGCGATTATATAATTCTTTAAACGGTCGAATGATTCACTCGATGCTTGAGATAAATGTCATTACTGTTCAGAAATCGAATTGAATTTACTTTTAACGTAGAAGACATTGACAGTGGCAAGTAAACATGACACGATCGAATCGAAAGATGTAATTTTTGTCATAAAGCATAATCTGAAATACATCATTTTAACAATTTTAGGCTTGTTTATATGGTCATCGCAGTCCGAATAAATAAATCACGGATGTTTCATAATTATCGATTTGAATTTCGCTACCCTATCTGGTCGCTTTAATACTTTTTATTTTACGAGGTGTTCGTCGCTTACGACGAAAAGCTAAGATTAATTTACGTCAAGTAAATGAAGGAAAAGGTGAGGCGACGTTTCGTCAATTATGACCGCAGGAGACAATCACCGCTGCAATTGGATGTTACAGAAAATAAATAAAAACCTCGAGACAATGGACCGATGAAGCATCAAAATTTTGAAAATTAAGAGATAAGAAGGAAAGTCCGAGCTCCGTTACACATGAACGCGTCCAATGTCATCACATGGACGGTGGGCGGTAGGCGGTGGGCGGGGGAGAGGCAAGAAACACAAAGTGGCTCGTGTCGCTTTCTTATTTATGTCTGAAATAGTTGAGCCTTGGGAAAGAAAATCCTGATGAAATAACTGATAATATATTTGTCGCTAGAGCTTATTGCTTTGACAGCGCATTTGCTTGAAATCACTGATTTCGATTATATCGAAGGTTATATTATTCTCGACTTCGAATTGAGCTTTAATATAACTTTATAATTATTTTAATATCTCATTGTGGAGAGTGAGAGGGGACCTTCGATTGATGTAAGGCAAAGAAGCAAGAATAATGCGCTAATGGGATTTAAAAGAAGTCATGTATTTGAAAAAAATGTCATTAAATTAAAAATAAACTTGGCCGGGGGAATCTTATTAAAATAATAAAATTAATCGACGAGCTAATAAGTATATAAGCAGTGTACAACTTATCTAAATTGAAATTTACTTATTTGGCTCTTAAATTTATCATAGGCATAAATCAATTTTACAATAAAATTTAATCACCGTTGAAGGTCGTACGAATAATGTGATAAGTGGAGGATTTTAAGTGGATTTTTGTTTTTAATTTAAACTGAATAAACACTCGAGTGTACATAGCTTGCTGTTATCTATTTACACAATGATAAAGATAGCGGAGAAGAGTTAAAGACATCCGCTACTACATCATGAGGTTCGATATAAATTTTATTCAAGCTCGTGTAATAATAATTGATCTTTTAAATACAAAAAACATAATTATTTGAATGTACACAATCTGCCATAATACCATATTTTACAAAAAAAAAAAACAAAAAAACTATGTCAAGTATACGTATACATTCGCACTTATATGTCTTCTTCGCACTTATATATATATCGAACGAGAAATGTGTGAAAATATGTATTTTGGATAGTACGTGTGTGCCTGCGCGCGTGTGTATTTTAAGGAAAAATATGCCTAATAAGAAAATTAGAATTAACATCGAGAATAGTAGACGTCGCTTTGAAAGAAATGGTAAAAAATTTTTAGGTCACTGTTAGAGGCAAAGGAGATTTTTTTTTTCATTTTGTTCAAAAGAATGCATTCCTAGGCGTACGAGCCACTCGACGACGTGGATGAAAGGGAGAGACAGAGAGAGAGAGAGAGAGAGAGAGAGAGATAGAGAGATAGAGAGAGATAGAGAGAGAGAGAGAGAGCAAAGTCGAGCACGAAAAATACATTGGCCAGTAGGAATTTGCAAATGCGAAACATGGAAGTAACAAGAGTTGAAAAAGTGTTGAACGTCACATCGTAGACTTTGGCGTCCTCCCGCGGTAAAAGTCGCGCCAACAATCTTGACGTTCGGCGCATCCACACCCACGCACACATCGAAGGCTTCCCCGGCTTCGTCTCCGGGTGGGGACAACTCGCCGGCTCACGGGGTCGGCGCAGAAGGCGGAGGTGGTGGCGGAGGCGGTGACGGCTCCGGCGGTGATGACGACGGCGGTGGCGGCAACGGCGGGAGTAGCTGTAGAGCAGCGAGAGAGAGAGAGAGAGAGTGAGAGAGAGAGAGAGAGAGAGAGAGAGAGAGAGAGACAGGCGTCCGCGAGGCGGTATCGCCAGTAGACGGCAGCACTGCGCCCGGCGCGCATCACTCTGTAACCGCTCCGCGTCTCTGGGATCCTCTCGACCCGGACGCGTCCGCACCAGCTCGGCCAAGGGAGAGAGTGCGCGCGACGTGTGCGCGAGTGCGTGGCCCGGTCTCGTCGACTTGGAGCGGCGACGTCGGCAATGTAGAGGCGGCGCCGAGCTCGTCCTCATCGGGGGGACGTCGTCCTCGTAGAGGCTTGGAGCCGATGCCGGCGGCGACTCCAGGGATTGACGTGGAACTCGGCGCCACGTGATGAGCCTATGTCGTGGTGTAACCGTTGCTTAACAGTGTCATCCCGGAGGTGAGAGAGAGAGAGAGAGAGAGAGAGAGAGAGAGAGAGAGAGAGAGAGAGAGAGAGTGGG
>NW_011948414.1:4524875-4528057 GCF_000503995.2 Ceratosolen solmsi marchali | reverse complement strand
GAGGGGGGTAGTAAGGAGGATGAGAGGGAGAGAGATAGAGCGAGCGAGCGAGTGCTAGAAGGGTCGGGGGGAGGGGTGATAGCGAGAGCCGCAGAAAAGGCCGAAGGCTGTTCGACCTGCGCGCATCCTCGACGACGCCATCGATTTGCGTCGAGTAAGAGGACGCTCCTTTCATATTCATATATATTTCTGCGGATGTCGTGCGACGGATGGAGAGTTCGCGCACCGCGACTTTCCCAGCCGAGTGTCGCCGAGCTTTAGTCGACAGCGGCAATGGTGTTGTTGTTCTGTGTTAACGTGCCTGTCTGCCTTATTATACTATGTGCAATTGAATTGAGTCGATTGTCCCATCAAAGTGTCTCTCCATAACTTGGGGCCGCACTTACACGGATGACTTTTCCATTTGACGCACTTGAGCCGACCGACCGACCGACCGATCGACCGACCGACCACTCCACGAATTTCCACAATCGATGATATCACCCTAACCAGGCGCTATAGTGCTAATAGGCTATTTACGTGATCGGGAACGAATTGAAATTCCACAGCGATTCAAACTTGTATTATAATTACTTGCCGGCAAATTGCTGCGATGCTCGAAATTTCATTTGCATGAAAATGTCCGCCCGCCGCGTTTACAAGAGCCCCTTCCCACCGGACACGTACATTCGTATTCGTCATAATAAGCTTGCGACAATTATTCCTACGTGGGTGTAATGCCGGGTAAAGTATTGTATAGGGCGTTTGAGCTGCTTTACGCCTCGAAGTGAGTAAGTAAGGAAAAGTTTCGTCGACAACTCGCTCCGCCGACATTACATTAATAGATTTGAGCTTTAAAATCGCCTTGCAACTGCTGCTGCTGCTGCTGCTGCTGCTGCTGCTGCTGCTGCTGCTGCTGCTGCTGCTGCTGCTGCTGCTGCTGCTGCTGCTGCTGCTGCTGCTGCTGCTGCTGCTGCTGCTGCTGCTGCTGCTGCTGCTGCTGCTGCTGCTGCTGCTGCTGCTGCTGCTGCTGCTGCTGCTGCTGCTGCTGCTGCTGCTGCTGCTGCTGCTGCTGCTGCTGCTGCTGCTGCTGCTGCTGCTGCTGCTGCTGCTGCTGCTGCTGCTGCTGCTGCTGCTGCTGCTGCTGCTGCTGCTGCTGCTGCTGCTGCTGCTGCTGCTGCTGCTGCTGCTGCTGCTGCTGCTGCTGCTGCTGCTGCTGCTGCTGCTGCTGCTGCTGCTGCTGCTGCTGCTGCTGCTGCTGCTGCTGCTGCTGCTGCTGCTGCTGCTGCTGCTGCTGCTGCTGCTGCTGCTGCTGCTGCTGCTGCTGCTGCTGCTGCTGCTGCTGCTGCTGCTGCTGCTGCTGCTGCTGCTGCTGCTGCTGCTGCTGCTGCTGCTGCTGCTGCTGCTGCTGCTGCTGCTGCTGCTGCTGCTGCTGCTGCTGCTGCTGCTGCTGCTGCTGCTGCTGCTGCTGCTGCTGCTGCTGCTGCTGCTGCTGCTGCTGCTGATAATACGAGAATACCAATTGTCACGGTCGCCTCTTGCTCGTCCCTATCAATTTGGCATCGCAACCATTGAGACGAAAGCCACAGTCTACGATGTCACAGTCCATTTATCTCGTTGCAAGTGATGCGCGGTGGTTTCGCTTCGACTATCCCTCGAGTTTCTTAATAACATGGGCGTGAGCTTATATTCCAATGCGGTTTGTTATCCGCGTCTCATTCTCGGCTTAATGCACTTAACGCATCGGGGTATCGAGCTCGTGACTAAATTTGTTTGTGCTTGCATTATACGGATGCGTGCGCTCGACAGTCGTCATTTAGAATTATCATCAGACCTATTTGATTACAATGCTTTTTATAGAGCGATAGAGCGATAAAGAGAGAGAGAGAGAGAGAGAGAGAGAGAGAGAGAGGAGGGAGGGATGGGCTCGATTGTTTAATCAGGTCGAACTATTTGGATTTTATTATTATAATTATAGAGCTTCGCTAAGCGAGAGTGAGTAGTCTAGGATTATAGCGCAAACCTAACATTCCTATATAATCTTTTGCCGTCTAATGATTTTAAATGCTTCACACTTACACTTTCTTGATATCTTTTATTTTTACAAAGCTGCACACTCAAAGCACGTAAAATGCCTCGCAAAGTATATCGATGAGTAAATTGTGATTAATTTTATTGTAAAATTTGCATCAATACCCGAAATTAATATAATATTTATAATTAATATATATATATATATATATATATATATATATATATATATATATATATATATATATATGTATCCGAGGGCTTTGCTATGCGTTCCACTTGATGCGTCGCACAGAAACGTATATTATCGATACGACTTTTATCGTAATTTCGTAACGAAGGTCGCAATACTTTTTCGATTTCGTATATTTTTAGCTCTAAACAAGCTCGGGTCAGAAAGCGTATGACCTCATTGACAAGCTTGTATGCTTGAAAAACAGTGTCGACAAAAACAAGATAATTTTGTCGGTTTTGCGCGTTACAATATATTGAATCGAGTCTGTTAATAAAACGTTTGCAGAACGTTCAGAGCATTGTCGTTCAAGAATTACGCGCTCTGAGAAATAATCGTCTCGACTTTGGAAGTGGACCATAAATTAATATCGCAATTGGCGATATCGGCCATCAGTTCCGATGGGCGAATAAATTTGAAAATTGACGAGACGCGCGAGAGAGCAGCAGCACGTGCGATTGATCATCGCGATGAATGTCCCGAATGCATCGAGGTCGGACCGCGACACTCGCCCAAGGCTCCCCGGTGGAATTTCCACGGGTTGTGGGTATTACGTTGGGCTCCGGTTGTTCATCTGAACGCGAGCGAAAGTCAGCGGAGATAAACAAGGCGGGAAAGACAAGTCCGTAATAGTATATGAAATTGAAAATTTTTCTTTCCTTCTCGCGTCGTGATGTTGTTTTTTCTCAAGTATTATTTATGTGGATGGATGATATTGACACTTGCAAGCGGTCACAAAAATTTGGTTGGCTTTCAACGAGAGCCAATGGGTCTCTGGTCTGATTGAACTCGGAGCCGCGTCATTTCCGCGTATTGTTTAGCTTTATAAAAATTCTGTGAATAATAGCGTATTGCATAATTGCTTGTCATCACCGTCGTAAGCTTTGCAACGTGTGATGTGTCAAGTAAGCCTGTACCCCCCTCCCCCTCCCCCTCCCCC
>NW_011948414.1:4518053-4524851 GCF_000503995.2 Ceratosolen solmsi marchali | reverse complement strand
CACCACCTTTCCCGCACACACGCACACACGCACAGAAAAAGGCAACCGTTTTTTTTTCAATAATTCATTGTTTCCAAGTTTCACAACTTTGATAATGCACTTCTTAGTTCTTATTCTAGTTGCAAATTACATATATGAGTGCTATTAAACCGTAATTGATTATTAATAATTTTGAATAATTGGCTTTAATCCAATATAAGCTTTATTATTATTATTAAATATCTCTTGTTGTTTCATCGTAATATCTCAATCGTGACAAAACGAGTACATTTATTTAATTAATTTTGATAATTTTATTACGATTAAAAGCAACGCGCGCACCTATACCATTCCATTCTATTTTTTCTTATTAAATCGCCGCTCCTGCTCCAAACGTAATCCATAGTAATTATTCATGTTTATTAGACGTATTAATTTTTCTATTCCGTCGGGTGCATTTGATTGTTCAGATGATAAAATTCCGGAAATTCGTGTTATTGTAACGAATTCGTAAAAAAAAAAAAAAAAAAGAAAAAAAAAGAAGAAAAAAAGAAAAGAAAAATTTATACAATCGACTCAGTTTCTCTAGCTCAAATAATTTTACGAAATTCTCAAACAATAAAAAATAATTCGGTAATGTGCGTTACAATGTTATCTCCCTTGTGACAGAGGAACAAAGTACATTCATTGTTGGAATGTAGCGATGAAAGCAAAAAAGAACGAGTAAAAAGGACGACGCGCCGTAGCTAAAAAAAAATGCATAATTTCAGATTACATGCACGGAGGATAAAGAGGGAGAGTGAAAGAGAGTGAGAGTGAGAGTGAGAGAGAGCAAGCGTGATAAAGGAAACCGAATAGGGGGGGGGCAAACAATGCATCCACGGCGGACGCGAAGGTAAAGAGGGAAATGAAACGAGCGAAAGAAGCAAAAAAAAAAAAAGGGAAAAAAAAAGAAAGATATGGAGAGCGAGGCAGAGAAAGAGAAAAAGGAGCGGAGCAAAACATGCATGCAGAGAACGTCGGCGAGGGCAAATGAATTCTCGCTGCTCTGGCAATCCCCGGATAACCCACAAGGATCGATCGCAAATTTATAGCTACGGATTCGTACGTGTGAGCACGCACACGCGCTTCCACCTACGAACTTCATCCATTTTCAAACAGAGAAGGTCTATCGTATACGGACTCGTCTTCTTCCCCCTCCCGTGCTGCCCGACGTCGCTCCATCCAGCTCCTTTATTCGTCGACACTGATATTCCGTCGGACTGAAAATCCAGAAAGATAATTGATCCATGTTGGGCGAAAAGGAAAAGGCGCATAAGCCTCGTCCTTTGTTTATCGGCGCACTCGGGGCGCTAGTCACGACGCGGCAAACCGACTCGTTTATAACTTGATGCGGTCGTAACTTCATTGAGCATCTCGAGGAAATGATTGGTAAACAAGTGGCTCAATACGTCTTTTGATTACTGGAATAATATCGCTTATCGCGGACGTGGATCTCGCGTGAATCCCAGTGCCATTTATTTCTATTCAAATGGTTGTTTAATTATAAATTAGTTAAACAACTTGTAGCCGTATCCTATTCGATCAATTTCACGAGCCATGAGGATTTTATCAATGCCTCTTTTTCGTTTCTTCCTCCCTCTCCTCTCTGTTTGTTTTGTTTTTCACTATTAGAGCCTTGTTGATGCATTATGTTATCATTGATCGTAACTTAGGATCCTTATGCGTCATCAGAAAAAAAAAGTCGCTTAAGGAGGGTGTTCGCCAAAACATCCTTACTCCATTAAAAACGTGTTAAAAATACATTTATTACAGCCGTTATTATTCGTAAATTTACATATACGCGCACGTACCAAGATTCAAGATTATGGATTCTTTTTAATTAAGCTGCCACTGCATTAATTTTAGGTTGAAATTTGAAATTTAAAAATTAATAATAAGGCAACAGCAGCATTAGCAACCGCTCTCTCTCTCTCTCTCTCTCTCTCTCTCTCTCTCTCTCTCTCTCTCTCTCTCTCTCTCCTAGCCATTATTAATTATTTATAATGTAAAGTCTAATGCAGGCTTGTAGATAAGACCTTAATTTACGATGATTTATTCTCTTAAACGAAAGTACATCCTACGTAAGCATTGATAAATTTCCATCCTAGACGAGATAGATGGCTCAGCTATCGTATGGCACCTAGTCGATCGTACGCGGTCGATTTGCCGTTGACTAGTAGGCCACCGTGTCACAAAAGGGTTAAGCGAGCCGAAACTTCGCAGTTAGAGGAAAGGGAGGAAGGAAAAAGGTAATAGGAGAAAAGGAAAAAGTGGAACGGCGAAAGGAAAGAGAAAAAGAAAATAAGCCAGAGGCGATTTGGACCACCCCGACGATCTTTCATCTACGATTTCAGAATCGGGCGTCCGTTTCGTCCAGGCATCGCTCACATCCCCGCGTCAACGAGACACTGACACACCCAAACGAATCTCCATCTACACGTGCCCGATTAGCATACTAAAGAGCGACGGTACTTAGAGGAGTCCGATGCACTCCAATTAAAGTGAGGTGAAATGCCGGGGAGTGGAGTCCCGGAATCGATGAAACGGAGATTATTATCGAAAGGAGCATGCTGGTGGAAGATTAATGGTGGGTTACCATTGATTCCGCGCTGGTGATTGCCGCTCGTTTCAGGAGAATGAAATCTCGGGGCCATTCGCCCCGCATTTTGAGAATAACAATTAGCGTAAGGGCCCATGGGAGAGCGTTCAAATCTTTAAATTCAAATTCTTAGGCGAGGCGATGCTTGACGGTCGAGGAGGAATCCAAGTTATTTGTCCATTCCCAAACTTCTTATTGGGTCACAAATTTTTATTATTTATTATTAAGGGCGTAGTTGGGAGTGAAGTAGTTTCGCAGAATCGCGATTATGACGCGTGCGTGCGAATGTTCGGTTACGTATAGGACTCTGTAGATAATATTTTTCTAATAAATATGTCCTCGGGTGGCAGGATTGTTTTATTAATAATGTGCCAGCTGATATGCTTATTTATAACAAATTTGCATTAAATCACAGGCCATTGTGTAAAGCTCGTCGCTGATGTAACGTTCTCGTGCACTACTTATTAATATTGCAAGTTTTGCAAAGCTTTTGGCCCTACTATTGCTGCAAAATTTCGCCGTTCTTAAGTTACCACGTGATAAGCTAATTTCGTCATTCTCAAGTGATTTGGCATTAAAATTTGGCACTATTTCCCATTCAAGTATGGAAAGTGGCGGCGTTATGCAGCGGTGCCTTAGATTACCTTAAGCGCTCGAAGATTGCAAATGCAAAACAAAAAGTGATTAATTAGTTTGAAATATACACAGTATGTATAATGCGATAGTAAATTTACCTCGCAGTTTTACAAGCATATAATACAAAATTAGTGGTTGAAATGCCGATCAATATTGCATTACATTTATGATAAATAATATTATAATAAATTGCTGATTAAAATGCACACGTTTCGAAATTAATTCACACGAATTATTATTTAATCCAACGTCGCGGCATTAGGTTTAATAATGCTGCAATATTACTGTGCAATCGTTACATTAATTTATAATCGTCAATTGAAACTGTACATATTATCGTATAGTTTTGTAAAATTTAGATAATTAACTAATCTAATGAGAGATAAACGAAGAAAATCTTTAGAAAGAAAAATTTAAGAAAATTTCCCCCCTCCCCAATCATATAATATATTGATTTATTGAATTTGTCTTCTCTTGTATCTCTATTTTATATATATATATATATATATATTGTTTTTTTTTTTTAAGCCGAATTTTGCTTATTACGCCTCGAATCGATTGCTATTTTGCAAATATTAGAGAGGCGAAAACATTGTAATGACATGCTTCTCAAACTAAAAATCCTTGTTTCGAATAAATTTGAATAAATCAATGTAACTTTAAAAGAGTCTTACAAATGCAAATAGAGGTTAACCTGATTTTTATCTATCGTTCGCACATCTCTTAAAGTCTAAAACAATCGTTTACACTAAAGCCTTTGCATTTCAATGTCCCGCCAGCTAAGCCAAGTGCAACTTGTGCATATATATATATATATATATATATATAGGAAAGTAAAGGGGACGTGGAAAGCTCTAGAATCGACAAGCTCGCTTTCTCAAAGTTTCCTAATCGAGGATTTCATATGTTAGTGCATTAGTGAGAGCCGGCAATATCGCCAGAGATGAAACTCGCGAATTCCAAATGATGGCGTTCGACTACGTCGTACGTACGTGGGAGTTAGGTCAACGTCGTTACTACGAGGTCTAATTTTAAATGATTGAGAGGTCGGGCAGCTCTTATAAATCATTCAACTTCACTCAACGCGCCGCTTTTTTTTTTTTTTTTTTTTTTTTTTTCCCACTAATGCTCGGTATTTGCTAAGCCCAAGCTATTAATAGAAAAGCATAGATTTCATCATTGCACACTTCATTATAATTTCGCAAAACAATGAACAGGTTTTCTCATTGATTTATAATGGTGACGTAAGACTTTTCAATTGAAGTCCGCTGTACGCGCTACATAAGAACATTACAGATTTAAGTATTTCAATGTCCTATGTAAAAAAAAAAAAAAAAAAAAAAAAAAAAAAAAAGTCTCTTTTAACGCGAATGTATGAGTCCATGCCTTAAGGGCTTTAGAGATCGAGAATTATAAAGTATCGGAATATTTTGTTGAGTCTATCGTAAACGATGAAATGAGCACTAAAAGTATTTCAAATCCAAGTATATTCTGTTTGTAAATTTAGGTTCCCGTGTGTTTACTTATATGCTTCTATATATAAATACGAGCATTTTTCAACTAGTCAACAACGGTACTTCTTTAGATCAATTCCCTAATTAATTAATGTAACCAAATGTAACGACTCAAGCTCTACAACCTCTAATTTATATCTATATTTCGTAATGTTTATAATTAATTTATCGAATTGTTGGGCTCCGAGCATTGGCCGCGAAATTAGAAACATATTGATTAAAAAAAAAAAGAGAAAAAAAAAAAAGAAAAAAAAAGTCACTGCTCTAATCGATGAAAAACCGGATATCTGATTTCGATTCTGCAGAGAGAAATGCCGTTGAACACGAGGCCAAAACGAAGACGGGGATAAACGTTAGATTGATCCGCTCTCCCTTTTCCCTAGGACGCATAATGCGGGAAATGCGCTCCATCGGGAAGGCGAATACCTTGGCCGCGTGCCAGCAAGTTTTAACGTCAATTTGCAATAAAACGTAGGCGCGCTTTGACCCCGGGATTCTTCGTCCTCTGCGCATGTGTTTGTGCGCGCGTGCGCTCACCCACACGATCACACGTGGATTCGCCGACGCTTCGGCTGGGGAATGAGAGCAATTTTTTGTGGTTGCAAAAAAATATTACTCGCTCGAGCTTTCGCTCTCGAGAGCGAAAGCTCTCGTTTGGGCTTGTAAAAATAACGCTCCTACCTTCGGGATATTTCGATTGACCAATGCGCCCGGTATATCCACGAGCAAATCGATATTTAGTTTTATTCTCAATTATAATATTATTCATAAATAAATACAAGTCGTAAGGCGTATTATTTTACATTGAACGTTAATTGCCGCCATTGCGGGAGCAATGTGAATGCAATTTTGTGAATTATCATGTTAAATCGATCGAGCTTAGACACCAATGTAACCTCTATATTACTTAACCTCCAAATGCATTTGCATTATGCGGTCGGTAGATGATGAATAGTAAAGAGCGACGTTACGCGTATTATTCCAATATTCAAGAATTTGAGCTGCTGAATGTTCGTACGAATATCAATTTGCGAGCAAGATTATTCTTTAATGCGATGTCGTATGTGTCATTTTAATGGTTTATTCGTAGGGCATTATAAGCTTTACGAGCTCATTTAATTATTCCATCGAGATTCTCGTATGAAAAGGTCGTTCGTATAGTAGGAGATAAAGTAACTATCTGAGCGCAAACTAAGTATTAGATTAAATTTGAATGGAGTTCCAATTAAAAATAAACAAAACAAGTCGACGACCATAAAAGTAAATACGACTCTTTATCACAATGAAATGGTATAACTAAAGAACAATTAAAAGCGCATACAGAGTACAAAGATTGATGCTGCAAAAGCGTCAAAATCAAAAACATAAAAAGAGCTAAGGGAAATAAACATTGAGAGCGAAGCAGAGGGTCGGATGAGAACGAAGTTGAGAAAGGAAACGAAAGAAGTAGACGAGGGCAAAGGCGCCGTGGAATTAATTTCAAAGGATTCTCTCTCCGTCTGTCTTCCTCGTTTGGAGAGCTTAAATGGAATCTTTGGGGCACACGCAAAGAGCACAAGCGCCTCCTCGACAGCCATGAAAGTTATCAACTTCTTTTGTCCCTTTGTCCTCCGACCCACGTACACTTTCAGCCTGGCGAGAGGCTAACCAAAATTATAATGTACCCTCGCCTATTGAAATCGTATACTGTTTTATTGGGCGAAATTCAAATTTAATCTCCCATAAGATGCGCGTACAATGCCAACGGGCTCGCCATATTAATTAGTTGGGCTCTTGATAATTACTTTGCATTTGCATATGCTAGGTAGGGCCTCGTGCGCTATTCACGAAACTTGCGAATTTCGTCGATTTAGGACCTCGTACTGGGCAGTCGGTGTGTGTTGGCTTCCGTTTTTCTCAAACGTTGTTGGTTGAATTCTGTCTGTTTTTCTCCCTCTCTCCCTCGAAATTATGTTACTTGACTATTGTGGACGAATCCTTGGCGGGTGGCGGGGGGGCGGGTGGCGGGGGGGGGGTATCGAATTACTT
>NW_011948414.1:4499828-4512880 GCF_000503995.2 Ceratosolen solmsi marchali | reverse complement strand
CGGGGGGGGGGGGGGGGAGGAGAAACAGCGTCGTTTAGCGTTTAGCCGAGCTAAAAATACAGGAGCTCCCATCGAACTTTCGCATTGTACATACTTCAGTGGCATCTTCCCTAATAACGACGGCGCGGCTACTCTCTGCGGCTATAGTTTTAATTGCAGGCCACGGGGAGGGAAGTTCAGCGAAGCAGGCATTTTTAATGAGGCGAGTGGTGTACAGAACTTGTGCACTCGAGAAAGTCAATATCGCGCATGTCAGGTGGAATGTGATAAACATCCGATCGACAACTCCCTTTAACGCGAATTCAAATTCAATTGGAGTTTCATAGCTCCGGAGCCTCAAGTCGTACAAGAGATTTCGTCGAACGAACCGATCGCTCCCCTTCGCTCCTTCGCTCCTTCGCCCCTTCCCACCCACCAACCACCATCCCGCCAATTCGCCATTGCGTCGTTGCGCCGGCGATTCAATTTAGCTCGACGAGACTTTCTTTGTTTTTGTTTTTTTTATCGCGAGACCGATTTGGCTCTGCCGCAGAGTAGAGTCGGGGCTGCCCTCGCGCTCCCGCTCTCGAACTTTGCGCCGACGGACGTCGCCCGCGGTGAAACTCGGCTTAACGAAGCCGTCGGCTCTTACGAGTGCGCTCGGGCGATAGGGGCCCGCCCCATTGCCGCTACGAATTATTGAAATTCTTATCGGCGTTCGCGCCGCTCGCGAAATTCAATTTTTCACAAATTTATGGCCAGCTCTAATCGAATCACTAATTCGAAACTTATCTACCGCTGGCTAGATTAAGAAAGCTACGGCCTCGCAATATCGTGAAATATTAAGACGACAAAGTGGAGAAACTTCATCGGATTCTTACCCCAGAGTGACCAGAAGAGATCCCTCCACCCACCCACCCCTACGTATGGCTCGTTCCGGCCGAGCGATACTCGAAAAGCGCCTATAGACACGACCGAGAGCGGCCAAGGAGGACGGGAGGAGCGTCAACCGAGCGGCAAAGGAGAGGAGAACTAATAGCAAAGTCGTCGAGAAAGGGCAAGAGCGGAGGAAGGCCGATGAAAAGGGACAGACTGCACTATCGTGTACACGACCAGTCGAATAAAGTGGCGTTCGTGGAATCGCCGAGCGCGAACGGAGTAACCGGTCGACTCGAGGCAAACAAAAGCCTTCAAACGGAGTCTTCGTCTCTTCTTTTTCTCCTACCTACCCCTCTCTCTCTCCCTCTCTCTCTCTCTCTCTCCCTCTCTCTCTCTCGTACAGCCTCTCCTACCTTACGTCGACCACACTTTGTCCTCATCATCCCTCCCACCGCCATCATCAGTCTCTCTCCACCCCTACTACCCTAACCCGCTCGCTAACTCGCTCTCTCGCTTTCGTTTTCCATCTTCTCTGCACTTACAACTACAAATCTCAATTCCCTGAAGCGTGCTTTTGTTACTCGTTGTATCTCATTTGTATCTAATATTTCTTGAGAAGCAAAAGTAATGGTCTCGAAGAGTTATCATCGAGTTAAAAGAAAATCGTGCCAAAAATGAGATCTAATAGAAATAATGAGTAATCGTCATTTCATTGCAGTGACTTACTAATGATAGTTTTGCTGCAGGTTAGGACTCGTAGAAATAAAAAGTAATTCACCACAATGACGATCAATACAGTCGATATTTCTTTCTCCTTTGCTTCTCAAACATGTAATTAGTCCTCCCCTCCCTCCCCTCCCTCCCCTCCACCCCTCCCTCTCCGTCATCCCTCCCCCTCTCCCATATCTATCTTCTTTTCATTAGAAATGTTAAATTTATTACTCCTCGTATCAAACCTTGTTTTCCCTCAAACGCC
The DNA here is from genome assembly GCF_000503995.2 of Ceratosolen solmsi marchali. Lineage (NCBI taxonomy): Eukaryota > Metazoa > Arthropoda > Insecta > Hymenoptera > Agaonidae > Ceratosolen > Ceratosolen solmsi. The sequence continues at coordinate 4,511,046 of NW_011948414.1, read as the reverse complement.
TAAGTAACATTTTTGTACAATAACAAAAACTTTCTTTTTGAATTTCAAGTGAGTTTCGCCCGTGATGGAGAGACGCTGCAATTTAAAGTTGCACATAAAATCGATCGATAGACCAATGACTAACCGTGCGATATATTTTTAGCACCTTAATTAAAGTGATACGTCATCGATATAAAAGCAAGTTTCGCAAATTTTTTTTTATTTCAATCAGTGATAAATACTACGTTCGACTATTGATTCGTATAGAAAGTATAGGGCTTAAGTACGCAATTAGTTTTGTAATTTCGGTTTGTGTAATTATATTTTCCACTATTGGGGTGCTTGGCTCTTCTACCGTTCTAATCAACAATTTGATAAAATCATCGTAAAATTGTTGGTTCGATTTTTACAATTTCACAAAGCAAACGTCAATTAATATCACGAACAACCGGTCAATATTTACATAAAGTTGCTACAAATTTTCAGCTGTACAAATGCTTTAAAATTATTTTGACAGTAATTGGAATATAACTTGTTCCGCGCATCTTCTCAAAGTAAACATAAAAGACAAATTATTAAGTCTCGCATGAACAAACATTATTAGAAGTGGATAGTGCACTGATACGTTGATACATGTCGCAGTGATGTGACAGTGAGAGAGTCGGGATATTGCCTTAAACATATTTTCTTTCCTAAACGTAATATCCCTTTTTCTTTCGTGTCCCCCCCCCACTCTCTCACTCACTCACTCTCTCTCTCTCTCACTCTCACTCTCTCTCTCTCACTCTCACTCTCTCTCACTCTCTCTCTCTCTCTCTCTTATATCTTTTTTCATACCCCCGATGAGTATTTCGTCTGCTCCAGACTTCCCGCTCTACTAAAGGCATAAAAAGAAGGTTAAGGAGAGAGGGAGAGAGTGAGAGAGATCATTCGTGCGCGCGAGTAAATGTGTGGAAGAGCGCCCCAGTAAGTAGAGAGGGAAAGGAGATAAAGGGAGGAGAAGACAGCGCGTGAGCGCTGACTCAGACTTAAAGGAACTCGAGAGTCCTGTTGGATAGTGTGTTGCTGACTCGTTCGACCGCCTTCTGTGACTTCTTTCTCCTCTCTCTCTTCTCTCTCTCTCTCTCTCTCTCTCTCTCTCTCTCACTCTCGATCCTTCTCGCTTTTGTCGGGCTTCGAAACAAGGTAATCGTCTCTGACTCTGCGCCAGCTAGTCTCCCGCGACCCTTACTTTACTTTACGGGGAATCAACATTCTGATATTTCCTAAGCGGAATTTCGAACCGACTCGCTATTCTTGACTTGATATGATATGTGAGCTAACGTAGTTGTGATGAAATTCAATGTTGTGACGCGCGATTAGTGAAAATACAATCAACAATGAAGCACTCGCGTGAGATATATAATCGGCTGCTGCGAAATTACGTACAAAACGGCACTTCTCTCCTTCTTCCTAATCAAATGTAAGGTCGAGGCTTGATTACCATCAACTTATTTATAAGACATTTGTGCAAAAAGGTAAAGCATTTCGTATTATTAATGGGAAATGAATGATTATTGGGGCATTATTTTGATAATGTTTTATCGCAAGAAAAGGTAAAAGCTGTAAGGCTAAAAAAAGAAAAAAAGAAAAGTGATTCACAATCGTTGTATTGACTCGTATTTCTGTCGATATATCTTTATTATTATTGCCGTTTTTATCAATGGAATAAGCAAGGAAAATAAACTCGCAATTTGCATACCTCTCACATAAATGAATTACATTGTTTCTTATTTGTAGCCGATATGCATGTTGATTACTCCGCGGTATTATATAATGCCGTATTGAAATATGAAAATATACGAAGCATTTAGTCTTATGAAAATATGCAAGATTTGCTATATTAATGCAACACGAGATTTGCAATGATAATCATGCGAGTATGTTTGCTCGTACAAAAATTAAAACATAAGATGAGGCAATGTACCGTAAATTGTATTTGGAGTTTGGTATAAACACGTCGAATCGGACGAGTCTTTGTTAGCGATGGTAAATCCAAATTATACTGTAATGGGAGACAGGAGAAGAGCCTGAGGAAGTGGAAAAGGACGAGGCGAGTGGAAGAGAAGCAAATAAAAGCCGGTAAAGCCCCGTTGCATCGTGCTGGCAAATATAACCGCAAAGTCTCTCTCTCTCTCTCTCTCTCTCTCTCTCTCTCTCTCTCTCTCTCTCTCTTCGCTTCAGCCTTTGCTCCTTTCTAGTGCATCGATTATTTCTTGCCGTCTGAAACTGTCACGCAAACCTCGCGTCTAACTTGTTGTCCTTTTTTCTTCTTCATCTTCGTCTTGTTCATCATCTCCCTCTTCCTCCTCCTCCTCCTCCTCCTCCTCTTCTTCTTCTTCTTCTTCCTATTCGTCTTCCTCTTCTCTTTGCCGTTCTCCGGCTTCTGAAAATAAATCCGCGAGACTATCTTTCAGTAAAGTTCACGAGCGACGCAGAGCCGACGAATACCACCAGCTTCATTTAACATCTTATCCGGTGGTGCACCTTTAATTAAATTCAATTTTATAATCGACGGCGTTATTAGGCGATAATGCTTATGTGTAATTTACCGCGCTGCCGCATTATCGCTATCAAATTCTAAATATCAAAATACAATTAAAGGCGATATAGGGATTTTATGAATCTCAAGATTGTTTTTTTCGTTTCCTTAAACTTATTGCTACATGCGAGGTTTTACAAACAAAAAGAAGGGAAAAAGCAAAAAAATAACAAAAACAAACAAACAAACAAACAAACAAAAAACAAACGAAAATGAAAGAAAAAGAAAAAGAAAAAGAAATACCATAATTGTTTATTATAAAAATATCGCACTCAATAAATCACGAAAGTTAATTAAAAACATATGTTGGCTTTATGGATGTAGAGCATAGCCAGTATTTTAGTGCTGTTTTTATAAAAATTTATCCTTTCACTCCTTTCGTTTAGCCAGCTTAAATCATTACGCGTAGAAATGTTAGCTTTATTTATAGCAACTATAATTCTCGAGAATTATGAGAATTTAAAATTTTATCGGCCTAAATGAATAATGTTGCGCTTAGAAGCGAATATGACAGACGGTATAACGAAATTAAAGAAATATACTTCTGTGGAAAACACGTTTTGAAAACTCAGCCTCTGATATTTCACTTTGCATTTAAAAGTCCTGGCCTTATGATTAAGAATAAATCGTTAATAAAGGGTAATGAGCGATGCGAAGGAAGCGTTGATAAAATGCCAGGAGGCGTCTTAATTCAAAGTAATAGGTGACCCAATATACGCTTTCCCACGAGCACTCGACAATGTGAAACTTCATAATTCTCAGCTGATATGACCAGCATATTCGATAAATTTAGAATGACGGCAAATAAGGAAGAGGGGAAAGAATTCCTAACCGTAGGAAATTACGCATTTGTTAAAAATGAACTTTCGCATCTCGTTAAGTTGTCCAATAAAGCTTGAAAATACGGATGTCTCCCCGTTTAAATCTTTCCTCTTACTTACTTTGAAGTAGAAAGATCTGTTGAACGACTTCCGATACGTTAATCCTCTCTCTTTCTCTCTCTCTCTCTCTCTCTCTCTCTCTCTACCTCTCTACCTCTCTCTACCTCTCTCTCTCTCTCTCTTACCGTTTGTACGCGTGCGTCTGCGTCTGTGTGCATTCGCGCGAGGTCTCGTCCCCTCTATCACCTACCTCCCTTCCTTCTCTCGGCTTTTTCTCTCCCTCGTCGTTTTCCTGCCTCACCTTCGTTTATATTCGTGTCGCGGAAATAGCTGAAGCTCTTCGCTTCTACTTCGGCATGACACATTGCTGAAAATACAATTCGCTTCGAGCGATTTTGTCGCTTCGTGTGTGTTTGTGCTTGTGTGCATGTGTGTACGTACGCCTCGCTTGCTCTCTACACATTACTCCGAAATTCACTTGTGCCTTGTAATTGACGCTCCACTATTTTACTTTTTAGCCTCTCGCTCGTGGGCCATTCTCTCTCTCTCTCTCTCTCTCTCTCTTTATCCTTCCCTACCTCCCTATTTCCATATCTCCCAATCTCCCCACCACCACCACCAACTCTTTGGCTTTTATCGATTTGTCAGAGCTTGAAAGGCCGACACGAGGGCCGCGCGATCATAATTTTTTACAATTGCTGGAGGAGGCTGAACCGCGAATCTCGGTAATTCGACTGCTTTACTAGCCGACGATTTAATTGAGTTTGAAGAACCGAGCTAACACGGGGTCAAGTTCACGCTTTTTATATTTCGATGAAACAAGCGTTTAATTACATCTTCGTACGTCGATCCGACGACGAAAATCCTAATCCCACTAGCCATTATTGTGAGCTTAATGTGAGGTAAATGTGAGCTAAACGATGAAACGTTTATTCGCATAAATTCTTCAATGAGAGATCGAGTAGAAAACGGAACACGAAACGAAAAACAAATGATTATTTAACGTAACGGAAATGTGCTTTTCTCACTGCGCTACATTCAATGTATCGTCTATTAACGGAAACGTGCAGCAAGAATAAAACTATACATAACGATGATACGTCGTTAACCCGATGTCAAATATTTTTCGCCTACGCCATTATAATCGCGTTTACAGCATTATGTCTTGTACATTAGATTTTCTCCTCGTTTTGTCTTTGTCTTTCTTTCATTTTTTCTTCTTTGAAATTATTCAGGAATCGCATGGTGATAATCGAGGGCTTAATTTATAGAGCTTTATAAGCAGCTCGATAAAGTTTCGTTCGATAAACGCTAAATCTGCCTTTCACGCAAAAGATTAATTTCATCAGTGCCATTATCCGTATTATACTTATCTTGTAAATTAAATAATGAATCAGCAATGATTAATTGTCGTCTGGCCGTAATACAACTTGTTTGCTAATCCAATGGAAAAGTTCTTGATAAACAAGTCAAATTTAAGTGAATTGATTATACGATTGTTGCCAAAGCTGCTCTCTTTTAGCCAAATTTCCTTATATTAAACTCCTGAGTAATCAGTCGATCTTCGAGCATATTAATAAAATTCATATAAGTCAAGTCGCGAATATAAAGTATCCCTTATCTCAGGTTAAAGTACATAATATCTAAAGTAAGTACATAAATATCTTCCTCCTCCTCCCTCCCTCCCTCCCTCCCTCCCTCTCACCCCACCGCACGAAACTACGTTTCCAACATTTGTATATGGAACCGATTTACTAGCTATCGAGGAATTACGGAGCCATCTACCCGAGCTCGGCGGTGCTTATAAATTTCAGCATCAACCATGACGTAGAAACGTCGCTCGCGCTGATTATTACGTAAACAAGCAGAGGCGCGTTCATTAATTGCCAAGGAATTCGTCGAGCCTGCGTTTTGCTCCAACTAAACAATTTGGCCATAAGAATTGTAATTGCAAGCGAACTTGGTTTCGCTCACGAGTCTCTTCAGCCTCAGAGCCTCTTGTCTCGCGACTTTTACGTTGTTGGTCTCTTCCGTTGTTTCGTCAATCACTGACATTCGACATTCTTCGATCGCGAATTCGCGTCGTATCGACCGATAGCAGCTCGACGCGCAATTAAAACTCGATGGAAAATTGATAATTGATGGGTAACCCATGAACCAAGGGAAGCGATCCATTGGTTAAGCAAACCACAGACTTGCGTAATAAACCAACGGGTCGGGTGTCTGGTTGCGTCGCTCGCCAAGCGAGTCGCCCGCGAATAATTAGAATCGAGATTATTCACGCAGCGCTCTTCTCGGCTCTTTAACGCCAAGTGCGCAGCAGTTTGCTCGCTGTCCCTTTTATGGTCGTCGCGAGCGTAACGCCCTTAACGGTACGTGTCGTGCGAATTCCGTTGCCGGCGCTTCGTGCCATTAACGGCGCGGCGGAAGTTGTAGCGCCTAATTTTTCCACGACGCCTTCCATGATTAATTAATGTCAGTGGGCCGCCATATTGCGGTGGCTCTAGTTTTACGTTCGTGGAAAATTGATGCGCAACAGTCAATTCGCGCCTGCGCGACACAATACTATTTTACGTCAAAGCGTTAATCGCCTCGCGATAAGCGTCAGCCCCGGCGCAGCACGCCGTCTCTACATTACGTAATCTCGATCGCGCTATTAATCAGCGGGCTTTTATTGATATTGTAGATCGTTGGTAAAAGGATAATTGGGATTTTGGTCGCTCGTTGCGTCGAGAGTAGCGAGGTAAGGAGAGACGTTATTCCACGTGGAAGCAATCAGCTCCAGGACAAACGGCCTTGATTAACGCGACGAATAATAGAATAAGAAAACTGTCACCGAGAACGGATAGTGGATTGTATTGTGGTGGTGGTGGTGGTGGTGGTGGTGGTGGTGGTGGTGGTGGTGGTGGTGGTGGTGGTGGTGGTGGTGGTGGTGGTGGTGGTGGTGGTGGTGGTGGTGGTGGTGGTGGTGGTGGTGGTGGTGGTGGTGGTGGTGGTGGTGGTGGTGGTGGTAATAAGAAAACTGCCACCGAGAACGGATATTGGATTGTATTGTGGTGGTGGTGGTGGTGGTGGTGGTGGTGGTGGTGGTGGTGATGGTAGCGATAGGAAGGAGAATATGACTGGACGTGCCTTGTGTATAGAGAAATTTTGCGACGCGACGATTGGGTATCAAGTGGCAAGAATCCAGCGCGGTCGCTTCCTCGAGCTTAAATAATTTATCGATGCAAGGCGAGCATCCGGGCTGCTCAAACAAGTTAAAATTCAAAATCCGTCGATAGCCGCTTCACTACCAATTCAAACTTTCTAGCAATGGCGAACATTTTTCAAGTCCGCGCAAAACCGCTTAACAATATAATAGGGGACGACTCGACGTTCGGCTTTTCGCTCCCGACCTACGAATGCCGTATCCCGGAAGTTTGGCTGCGACTCGGAGAAGCTTGGGTCCGGCGGCCGCTTATCATCGCGCAATCCCCGAAATTCCAAGGAGCTTTTCCATTATTCAGGCGCTTCCGCCGACAGTTCGAACAAAGGTAACGACGTTGCGCGCGGCGTCTCTGGCTCGTAGCCCGGCCTCCGTCTCAGGGGTTACAGACCTCTGGCCATCTTAAATTACTCGGCCAAATGAAACGACACAAACCGGCCTTTTCTTTATTTATGCTGGCCCCTCGCGAATTCGGAAAATCGCCTCTATTTCGGAGAGACCGCTCTCTCACCTATTTTCAAGTAATTACTAAACGATACCACTTGCTCCGCATTACATAACGTTGCCCGCGCAATCTCTGCCTTCTGCCTGTTCCTTTGTCTCTCTCTCTCTCTCTCTCTCTCTCTCTCTTTATCTTTATCTTTGTCCATCTAACGATACGCTTGCGCGTTAAAAGTTGCGCCTAGATGCCTCGCCTAGTAACATCGAGCAACATAAAGTATTAAAAATTCATATCGAGCACTTGGGGTGTTGCGATATTGCAAGGGGAAAAGCAATCGCTCGTCAATGAAAGGAAAAACATCTTTTTCATTGCCCAACTAAGAAGGAAGTCAAGTTTTAATTAAGACGGCGACCAGCATTCGACCCAGTAAATCATTCCTCTGGCCGTGCGCAACTACAGAAGCGACTTATCAGTCTGCGGAGAAGCTGAAAGAAAAAAGGAAGAGGAAATAAGGACGCCGTGCTCTTGGATTTCCAGCAGCGGCGCTCGCTTCTTCTACTAAGTGCAAAAACTCGAGAAAGAAGTGGACAAAGAGAGGACGACGAGCACTCGGTGCCATTTCGCTCTGTCTCTCGCTCTCGCTTCTCTCTTTCGCACCGTTCTATCGTCAGCGACAAGAGGAAAGTCTGTCCGTTTCACTCTCTCTCTCTCTCTCTCTCTCTCTCTCTTTTCTCATGCTATATACATAACCTCCATGGCGACGAGCTTGGTACATTAGCGTGGAAAGTTCGACGAAACAAGCGCCACTTCTACGCGAGACTTCTTACGAGTCTATTTTGCCTCGTTCGTTTATCGGATAAAGAGGGAAGAGTAAACTCTATAACGGGGAAACGCGAGATTTCTGCCCTAAATTAAAGGGTTGTCGTATGGTATGCTTTACTGTACCATGTCGGAAGAGATATTCAAGGACGTCGAGAAGTTTTGAAACTAAATTTTCAGATGCTAATTTAATAAGAGTGGCGAGCCGTGGCGTTAAATGCCAGCATGGGTTGTTCCATGTAACCGAAATCTGAGTTTAAATTGGAAGAGCCAAATTTATTATCATGCTAATTATACGCTCTTATATGCTGAATGACGCACACGCTTAAAACAACAAAGATAGAGACTAGACGACAAGAGTTGTCTTACAAAAATGCAATGCTTTTCAACTGGATAACATCGCCGAAATACGTAAATTTTATAAGATGAAATTTAAGTAGTTTTCTTGTTAACCTACAACCAGTATTTCCAGTTACCTCGATTATAAAATAAGATTAACTGAAATATTCCCTCGCTACTTTGGCTACTTTAAAAAAAAAATTTTTTTTTTTTCTGTTGGGGGGGGGGGGGGGGGGATGGGGTGGGGGGGGGGGATTTTTAACGAAAAGTAAAATACTCTCTACGCGCGGTACAATATATATTTTTAAATTTGTAAATATTGTCTGAAAACGACACGCGTGTATTAATCGTTAAAAATGTATTTTAAAAGTTAAATATCGAATGAAGTACTTTCAAATATTGATTTATTTCAATAATACAGCGCTACTTCAATAACAGAAAAATTAAATTCCACCGTCGGAGCAAAAGAGATAGAGCGGCGGGAGGGGGTGGGTAGGAGGCGAAAAAACAAGAAATTGTCAGTTGTACATGTAAAACGATAGCTGTGTACATAAATGAAAACTTTCCGACTTTGCATATTCAAATTTTATTGCGAGCCACATTTTTTATCATGACTATAAATACATAAACTTTTGATAGTCGCAACGTCCCATTGAAAAGCCTTGACGAAGAAAAGCGCCAAACGCATAATTCAATTCTTAGGAACTCATGGAACACCTGGACGGCTAAACGGTGTATCGCTGAAACATACGCAATCTCAATTTTCCTTCGCCTCTCCTCAGATCATCGCCTCTAATCTTTTTAAAGCTTCACGCCGACACTAGCGGAGACAAAGACATAAGGATCGATGGAGCAGCGCGAAAGTTCGCCTAGGAATTTGCGAGTCGCGTTTTCCCCGCGACTCGCGCGCTCGATATCTCGGCGTCGCTCCGACTTTTATGTCCCGGATCGCCTCCCCTTCTTCTTCTGTTACGACGATATATTAAGGTCGATAGCTTTTCACGACTACTTCAATATTTATACCCAAAGAATACTGAAAATTACGTGGCGACGCAGGAAGGGGTTAGGAGGGGGGGGGGGGGGGGGGGGGGGGGGAGGGCCAAGGGAAGTTTGGAAATTTCGAGGTTGTCCTGCCAAAGTAGGATAACAAGAAAGCAGCTGATCCGAATTTCAGCGAAGCAACTCATAATGTCGACGAAACTTTTCAACCCGCTACAAAAAGTTTTCCAATGAATTATTTGCTACGCTCGCCCCTCTCCGCCCCTTCCCATCGGCCACATGCGCTTTCACATCTCGCCAACTTTTTGCAATAATCTTCTTTATGGCTTTGAACAAGCATTTATGTACGCGCGTTGCTGCTGCTGCTGCTGCTGCTGCTTGTCGTACTTTTGATTCTACTCGGGTGTAGTCGTGTGCGCAAATCGCTCAAAAACAAAACAAAATAAAGAACAACAACAACAGCATACAAAAAATAAAACGAAAAAGCATATGAAAGCACATTGAAACAAATAAAATCCCTGTTGCAAGCTCTGTTCATTGGCCGACTGTCTATATTTATCATTGGGTATGAGGGCTCGGGGTGAGGGGATTTGCGCGCGCTCGCCGGACACGCAATTTCAGCCCCCGGAAATTTTGTATCTCGATTCGACGAGATTCATCTCGCAGGAATGAACCAGGAAGAGGAAAAAAATTCGTCGAGGCAAAAAAGTGAAAAAATCAAGTAGTATGTTCATTTCGTGACGGGGCTGAATTACTCGCCGTTGCTCGGATTCCATTTTGCGCGCCAGGGTTGCGTTATGGTATGTATACACGGAAAGCCGCGCGAATTGTTGTTACAGGAGCTATTTTCGCTAAAACTAACTCGCCCGCCCATAAAAGCTCTCTCACTCTCTCTCTCTCTCTCTCTCTCTCACTCGCTTCCATTGCTCCTTTTCTTTTATTTAAGTAAAAGCAAGAAGTGGATGGGTAGAGTAAATAACTCGGAATAAAACCTTAAGGGACGGAATTTAAACGATTTTTCCTTCTTTTTATACTAAATTATGTATTCTCTCTTTTTTGTTGCTTAAAGTAAGTGCGAAAATCCTGACGGTATTATCGCTTTACTTTACGTGACGAACAATGAATAATTCCTTTAGATCGAAAATTATGTACATGTATTATATTGAAGCATAATAAAAAAAAATTACTCTTTTTAGCATTTTAAAATGAGCTGGAAGCAAACATCGTTTATATAAATATGAAAACACCTGCTGCAAATGAAAATATGTACCTATTTTTTTCTCTCCCCCCCCCCCCCCACACACTTAATTTCACATGTATTTGCCGAAAGAACTAATATTATATTTATCGTGAAAAGTCAAAAAAAAAAATTATTTAAATAAATTATGGATTCGTGTTGTGTATGAAAATAAATTCCATATACTTTTAGCGAAGAAAAAAAAATGGGATGTAAACAAAGAGTGTAAAATATCTCCGTGCCAGGGTTATTTCTTCATCAGAACAGTTCTTTGCATCTTCTTCTCAAACGTAACGAGAACGAAATAAGCGAATGCGTAGGAACAAGATTCGTAAATTCGGAAAGCGTAAATTCTTTTGTAGTAAATTATTTTACTAATATCTCTAAAAATAAAATAATCGCCTATTAAATGCCAATGTAGAATAACCTTGAAACCCGTAAGATTTTTGCGTATACCAAGAGCGCCTTTAGCTCTTTATCATTTCCACATGTTATTTCAATATTGCCGCGTTGTCGTATTATCTTCTTATCTTACATTGGCTATCCCATTATCCTATCCGCAAGCATTTCAAACGCACTACGAATAAAAGCTACATTTTTAAAAATATCTCCATACATCGAGCTGTACAGCATAGTATAATCCATTTGTATATATTCTACGTGAAGAGTATCCGCAAAAGGTCGAGAAGTATGCAAATGCCTTTGTCGAATAATAGGTAGATATATATATATATAT
>NW_011948414.1:4475063-4498796 GCF_000503995.2 Ceratosolen solmsi marchali | reverse complement strand
GATATAGAGATGGAAAAAGACTCGGGGTGTCCTTACGATTCACGCGAAATAAAAGAGGGTGGCGAATTGTACGTCTTTTCCTTACGCACGTCACTGTCTCTCTCCATTATATATGAAGGAGTGATTTTTCCCTCGGGTACGGACTTTTTCTCTTTTGTTTTCCTATGCCGTAGAAGTGCAAGTACCGACATATCCGACATAGGTACAGCCGAACTCATCACTTTTCTACTTCTTAGCGACGTGTTTTATTTGCTTTTAACTAATCAACGAGAAACTTTTTTTTTTCTTTTATTTAAATATGAATGTATGGGCATGGTGGAGACTTCTCATGTGTAATGGTCTGGTAAGTTATCATATCAAAAGGCATGACATTGATTTAGAAAGTTTTGATCGATGGTCGAGATACATTGAATTACTTTGTTAATTGTAACGGTGGAGTTTACTCGTATATACACCACATATATTTATTACATAGATTATTCCAACATTATGTTTAAACATGCATTTAACTGTAATTTATTTATTCTTTTTCTTTCCTCTTCATTTTACATTGCACGCAAATCGCCATCATAATTGTTTTGTACAAACTTTCTTCCTATACTATAGAAAAATGTAAAAACAATTATTAATTATTATTCCGGGCGCTCGGTTAACTTTGCCTTCTATAGATTTACCTAAGCGATTGCCCTACAATACTAAGAATTAACATAGCCACTAGTAGGATAATGTGTTTAGCTATTTTAAAAAAAATTAAACACACAACAATTGTATTCTATTCCGTCCTAATAAGCCGGAAAATCCTCCTCTAATCATACGATCCACTCTCATTTTTCATTTGACGCTCGTTTGAAATTCAGCCACAGCTTCGAGCTCATCCAGCGTTCATACGCAAACGCTCACGACCATTACAATGGTAACGTAATAAATACATCTTTCTCGCTCAATGATTACTAAAATGTAACAGAAGAAGCCAGAAGTAGGCGTTTCCCGCGCGCACATAGTAGTAAACGTACCGCGTCAATGTGTATTTCGCGAGCTCAGCCCATACATTATAGACGGTGATTTTTTTTTCTCCCTTCGTCTCACTGCAATCATACGTATCCCGTGCTCGTCTCATTGTTTTTTGATTTCATAATGAAAGGTAATGCGTGCGTGGTTCTTTTCATATTTCTCATTCCGCGTGTTTTTAAGCAAATTGTCGAGTGCTTTTATTCAATTTTTACGTCAAATATCTACATTATTTGCTAATGTTTCATAAAGCTTTGAGTTTGAATTTTACAAGGCTGGCTTATTGAAACGCGTTGCATTATCAACGCCAGACAATAGAAAATCAAAATCATTTCATTTACATTTTTCGCTCAACTTTCTGCAAGACACACACATACATAATGCATTATTATGCTATAAAGCATTCCGATAAACACGTGTTTCTCACTCAATGCCTCCGATGCTTCATTCGATGTAATATTCATAATAATAATTACGATGTTAATAATAACAATGGTATTAATAATGATAATAATGTTGATAACAACGATGATGATCATAATAATTCGAAGAGTGAACCTTTAATCATTGACACTTGTTATGATACTCCAAGTGTTACTAATTTATCATTACAACTGTTATGCCTTATATTTAGAATATATATATATATATATATATATATATATATATATATATTACGATTTTGCTATACCTATCTTTACATGATAATTTATCAAAATTATTCAGAATACCTTTGAATTACGAAAGTTTCATCAACATAGGTTATATTGTAAATACCTAGTTGCTAAATGAAATAAATTCATATATTATTTTAGATAAGGAGCCGGATAAAATAATTATAACATCATAATTATTATTTCGCAATCGAGTGCATTTTTTAAATTACCTTACTGCTTAAGAACAAATAATTATCCCCGTGCAAAAACTAAAATTTTCTCCAAGATACTCGAATACTTATTCCGCAAAATTTGACATGCAAATTCATCCAATTGTAAATACGTTCATTTTTCAGAGAATGAATGGCTTTAAAAAAGAACTCATTTTTCTTACGTAATACTTGAATTTTCCAACATCGCATAATAAATCATTTATTCGGTGATCAAAAATTCAAGAAATTCTTTAAATTAAGTCACCGCTGAATTCTCATCATTTGATGTAAAGAAATCCATCGCACGCAATTCAAGAGAATATGTCAGAAATAACCCAATTCTTCTTTCCTCTCTCTCTCTCTCTCTCTCTCTCTCTCTCTCTCTCTCTCTCTCTCTCTCTCTTCACCACACAAGAAACACACACAATCCACGTCGCTCCTTTTTTTCTCCCTCCATCATCTCCATCTCTCTCTCTCTCTCTCTCTCTCTCACTCACTGCGCGCATACATTATTCTCCCTTCCCGCGCGTCATATGTTTTCACGACGATGCCCAAGCGAAAGCGTCGGGCACCGGGCCGAAGGGAGAGGGCTACAGGGGCAAGGGGAGGTGCCCAGGAAGGTCGATTGGCATTCAGCCAAGCAAAGCGCGAGCCAATCTCACTTTCCGCATTCGGAAAGGCCAGCGGCAGCCGCACACTAATTGGAATCCGATATATAACCATCCATTCCATCCCCTGGAAATGTGCCCGACAGACCCAGAGGCACCTCCTTACAAAACAAAGCATTATGAATGAAGGTACACACGTGCAAAAGAAAAAAAAAAGGAAAAGAAGTTAAGACCGAGTCAAGAAAGAGGTAATTAGTGGCGAGTCTATAAATTCGATTCTCTTATTTTTTATATTATTTTCTCTTGCTTAAAGCATCTATGATAATTCCGAGGACAATGGATAATTTAGGAAGGTGAAGGATAATTGAGAGTAGTGCACGCTAGCTCGTACTTTTTCTTCTTTATTAACGTGCTAGCCCTTGTGTATTGTTACCAACGTATTGATTCGCATTCGTAAGGATAGATCAGCGGGAGTAATTGCAATATTCAACGTTGTTTATATTTCCTTCAATCATCCTGCCATATGACAGTTTGGATAACTTAACATATCAAAGCTCAATAATTTTAATGAGCTTATTGCCGTCGCTCCTAGTAGAGTCGCATATTTAACGAGCATTTCTTGGTACACTGACCCCTCTTATACACACACACACACACACACGCACGCACACACACACACACACACACATATATATATTATATATGAAACTTCGGTAGTTGTGCTCTACATATATGCAATTCAAACGACTAATGAATAAAGTTATTTCATTTGGCTACGGACAGTTAGGACATTTTGCTTGCTCCATAAGACAAGTAATGAGATCTGCGACTAATATTTTTAAGTCTGTCGAGTATATTTGATATTAAGTATACACGCATATTAATCAAGAGGCGATAAGATCGCATATAAAACCTTGAAAAATTGGAGCAATTAATATTGTAGGCTGTTAATATTCGTCTTATGATATCATATGACACAGCACATTTTATAAATTACATCTTAGGACACGCAGGGAGTATCCCATTATTCAAAATAGGAATCAAAATCAGGAACTTTAAATACTTTTTAAAAATAATTCTGAAGCTCGTTTAAGTAATATATATATATATATATATATATGTATATAGGTTATATATAGGTTGAAATTCATTTTGGAACAAAGAGAAATATTCGTAAGATGGTATCATTTTAACCACATTACCGAGTCCCTACAAACATGCCTCTGTTTTTATTCCACAATTCTTTCACTCTCTCTCTCTCTCTCTCTCTCTCTCTCTCTCTCTCTATATATATATATATATATATATATATATATATATATATATATATATATATTGCTCTCGGTACTTCTCTCTCTTCTGCTCGTTTGATTATCAGGTCGCACCTGTTCCGCGCCCCTTTTCTGCGCTCTACCCGACAACCATTTTCACGCATCGTCATGCAGCACACGCGCAACAAACATAAAGTAAAACAAAACGAGAGTAAGGAAGCGTGTACGCACACGTTTTAATACGTATGAGCTTCACAGCCAAAGATCCAAATTCCCTGTAATTTTTACAAGTTGTTAAAGAAATGAAAATAATTATCTAGTAGCCTGTTATCATTATGAAAGGCTGTTTTTCTTAGACCCTCTCCCGATTTGATATTAGTGTTTAAATTTAATACCGTACGTGGGTAACTGCTCTACTCTTTTCTCTCTCTCTCTCTCTCTCTCTCTCTTTCCTCTTCATCTCATTCTCTGGGTATTCTGTTATTTTGTCGCGTGTTGGGTTTTGTAATTATACGCGTACGTACACTGGTTTAGTCCCTTTGGTGCGGTTATAACGTTAAAATAATGTGCACGTTTGCTTGTGCGATCGAGTTAATAAGGGTAAGAGACAGACGAAGGAAGGTTACGAAAAAGACGAAAGAGAGAGAGAGAGAGAGAGAGAGAGAGAGAGAGAGAGAGAGAGAGAGAGAGAGAGTAAACTTATTATACCATTTATGTGGATGATGATGATCCATGTCTCGATGATTCGAATCGCCTTAAAGATGAATTATTTTTAAGAAAAACTTTTCATATTAATTTGATTTATCGAGGAGGAGCAATTTAACAGTCATATTGAATTGCATTTTGAAGAATAAAGCGATGAGTTTTAAAGGAAGACAACCGAATGTAAATAAAATAAATCAATAAAAATAGTATAATAATACCGTTTGACTGATATATTTGTTGGCCTTGAAATATTAGTCGGAGATTTAAATTATTTCAGTTAACGTCATTTTCTGTAAAAGGTTTTGGAACAAATTGCAGCTGCACTTTAGTGTCAATTCGACAAAACCTTTTTTTCCGCGTTTCTTAAAAGTCAAAACTCCCTGGAAGTAATTCATTTGTTTTAAAAATTTGAGAATAATGAAGTTTAAAGCACAGTGTTGAAAATGTTTTACTTTAAAATATTATTTACTTTGGAATTTCAATGGAGCTTGAAACTTTGTAATTTTAGTTATAAATGAGGTGAATTTTACCGTGAGCACTCATTTAACGAACTGAACGTAAGTCTCTATGACACTTTCAAACATTGCCGAGTAAAAAGTCAAGACACGGGATTTAAAGTTCGCTTAACCTTATTAGTTTTCCTTTCTCTAAACTACACATGACACATTTAACCAACATATTGATTGAAACACTTTAAAAACTACTCATTAACTAAGTTGAGACTATAAAAAGTTGCCTCAACTTTTTTGCCAATTTAACAACGCATAAAAAAAACATTCTTGAAAAACTGAAAGGAAAAAACAAAATCAAAAGCGAAAAAAGAAGAAGAAGAGGAGGAGGAGGAGGAGGAAGAAAAACTTAAACATCTATATAAAACTTTCCTCGACATTAAAGTTTCTTTCATTCTCCTTTTTTCGATTGTGTAAAAACTTTAGAAAAGTTGTGGGGCAGCTAAAATGTACGACGCATAAACTTTTCAATGTCAACGTGTATATATTTTGTATGCCGAGGAGAAATAATAATCCATCTCGGTGAGAAAGCGCATGAAATAAGATATGGGAATGTCGAATCTTCGTAAGCTCGAAAAGGGGATCGAACAATCGTATAAGCAAGCGTAAGTAAACTAACTTGGAATATTAAACTTTCCGATCCAGAAGTCGTAAACAAGCGGAAAACTCGCTAATCATTCCAGGCAGTTTATGCACATTCATGCGAAATATATATGATTATTTATTTGGAATCTGATGTAATTTGAATTCGCATTTGCATTTTGCGAAGGAGTCGCCGAGTGGCTTTATAACGGAATTTTTATGATCATTTATACGCTCAGGAAGATTCAAGGAGAATAAATAAATGTTCATGAATTTTAAAATCGTTACTAATAACACTATTAAATAATCAAGGTATGCGACTTTTTACGGTAGAAAAGTGCTTATTACGTAATGCACAAAATATCAGTTAAATATCAGTAAAAATTTCAATATTTGTCGAATGCATCGTAATTATTGTTGATAGCCCTATCTAATAGTAGGCTTCTAGCAATTGTTTTTCTTAACAATTATCCCGTCTTACATAAATTCCATAAATAATAATTATTTATTTGTTGTTTTTGTGTAGGAAATGATTGATTTAAGAATTCATAAATTATTTAGTCCTAATTTTACATTCGTCTGTTGCTGCTGCTGTTGTTGTTGTTGTTTGTATAATTTCTATCATAATTATTGTCTTTATTTTTATTACACATTATGATTGTTATTGCCTTTGTTATTGTTTGCATTATTATTACGGCATATTACGATTTAATTAGGCTTAATTCGTTTTTATTTAATTTTCTTATAACCTCGAATTTTGCGTAATGCTGAAAATACCGTAACGAATGCTAATAATATTATGAAAATGTTATCATTTTGCACGTTTACAAATTACAAATTTATAATATGCATTCATCGTACGTACCATGAAATATAAAAAAATGTACTTTTAATTTGAAATTAATATTCAAGCCTATAATTTCCAAGCCTATAATTTCCAAGCCAAGCCACTGCATAAATCGAAGTAACCTTGTCGGCATAATTAAAAAATAATTCTTCTAACAGTTTTCGTAATAATAATGGCAAATTTACTCAAACTAAAAACATAAAAATTAATTGTAAATTCAAGAGATTCCAAGCTCCCCGATTGCGCTTATATCGATCATTTATTTACAATTACGTGGATACTTGTATTGAATGAACTTGGCTATAATGATAAATTGAAATCGCTGCTGTCGAGTGCATTATTTGTCGATTACAAACACCAATTAACACTTTATTAAGATTGTATCGGGAGAGGGTATTCCATTAAATTTATTTAAATTTGTTTGACGTACTTGGCATTCTTCGTGTCTTGGCTCCATATCCCAGGGGGATGAAATGGAATGTGGCGCGATGTAGCGCGAGAAATTCGTCACGTTCCTGGGCAAAAATACACAGTCGAGTAATCATGGAGCAGCGACGGTGCTTCGTCAAATCACCTATCGGAGTGACTTGCCGAGTGCCACTCGTCGAACTTGGCCATGAGATGAAAGCGCGAAAACGTACTTCCTCCAACTATTCATTGGTATTGAGAAAATCAATCAGGCATGTATGTTGGTTATAGGGGGAGTCCAGTGGGGGTGGGGAGTGGTGGTGGTGGTGGTGGTGGTGGTGGTGGTGGGGGGTGATGTTTAAGAAGAAAATTGAAGAAGGATGCCGGTGCCAATAGATAGATAGACTCCACGCGTCCCTTGAAAACAAACTTTAAAGAGCAAGAGCCTCGCGGCCTCGGCTTTCTTTTCAGTCTGTCACCTTTAAGTCGGCTCGGGGAACGCGATCGATATTGTCGTCTCGCGCCTCGTCGCTCGCGATCTACCCTCGATTTCTCAGCGTTCACGTTGGGGCGGGGGTGCGCGCGCACTCGTGTATTTTAAGCTAAGGGAGGGCGGGGCGGTGGGGGTTGTGCGAAGGAGAGGGTCGACTCGTATAAAAAGAAGAAATAAGCGAAGAGAAGGAGAAAGAAGATTCGGACTGCACATGCGAGCGGCTGACTCGATGAATTGGGGAAAGGTGGTTTGGTGTTGGTGGGCGGGGGGTGAGGATTGGCGATAGGGTAGATGACGATGAGAGGTGAGTGGTAAGGGGTAATTGGGGCGAGGTGGGGGAGGGGCTACGGCCGGCGACGAGGAGGTAGTATAGAGAACGATCGCGCGTGCACGCGACGAAAGAAGGAATAGTAGTAGTAGTAGTAGTAGTAGTAGTAGTAGTAGTAGTAGTAGTAGTAGTAGTAGTAGTAGTAGTAGTAGTAGTAGTAGTAGTAGTAGTAGTAGTAGTAGTAGTAGTAGTAGTAGTAGTAGTGGTGGGGGGGGGGGGGGGGGGAGGAGGAGGAGTGGGATGGCGCGGTGGAACCAAATGGGAAGTTGTAGTTTTATGACGAGGGCTGGGTGGATATTTCAAGGGCTTAATTTAGGTATGCGCTCTTCTTTATTTTACTTTCCTTTACCCCGGTGGTGGTGGTGGTGGTGGTGGTGGTGGTGGTGGTGGTGGTGGTGGTGGTGGTGGTGGTGGTGGTGGTGGTGGTGG
This sequence comes from Ceratosolen solmsi marchali, assembly GCF_000503995.2. Lineage (NCBI taxonomy): Eukaryota > Metazoa > Arthropoda > Insecta > Hymenoptera > Agaonidae > Ceratosolen > Ceratosolen solmsi. The sequence continues at coordinate 4,490,740 of NW_011948414.1, read as the reverse complement.
TGGTGGTGGTGGTGGTGGTGGTGGTGGTGGTGGTGGTGGTGGTGGTGGTGGTGGTGGTGGTGGTGGTGGTGGTGGTGGTGGTGGTGGTGGTGGTGGTGGTGGTGGTGGTGGTGGTGGTGGTGGTGGTGGTGGTGGTGGTGGTGGTGGTGGTGGTGGTGGTGGTGGTGGTGGTGGTGGTGGTGGTGGTGGTGGTGGTGGTGGTGGTGGTGGTGGTGGTGGTGGTGGTGGTGGTGGTGGTGGTGGTGGTGGTGGTGGTGGTGGTGGTGGTGGTGGTGGTGGTGGTGGTGGTGGTGGTGGTGGTGGTGGTGGTGGTGGTGGTGGTGGTGGTGGTGGTGGTGGTGGTGGTGGTGGTGGTGGTGGTGGTGGTGGTGGTGGTGGTGGTGGTGGTGGTGGTGGTGGTGGTGGTGGTGGTGGTGGTGGTGGTGGTGGTGGTGGTGGTGGTGGTGGTGGTGGTGGTGGTGGTGGTGGTAGTGGTGGTGGGTGGTAATGGCAGTGACGGTGGGAGGGGCTGCGCAATACTAGCGAACAATTGGATTTTTATACGACCGGATTGTTATGGGGACTTTTTCGTGAGTCGGTTTTCAACGAAGGGTATGGAGTTTGTTTAGTGGGTGAGTTGCGTTCTCATAATTAATGGGACCCGAGGGAACCCATGCTTTTCAACATTTTTAGCCTTACGTTGGACGGGCCAATTCCTTGTAGACTATTTACATGTCTTAATCAGCATTAATTTTTCGTGCGTAATGCCATCAAACGTCGTAACTCCTACAGGGACAACGCATTACGAAATTAGCATTACTTTATCACATTGGAATTTCAATGCGACTGCCGAGGCATTGTTAGTGCTAAAAGCATTTCGGCAAAATCAACGTTTATTATTATGTGCGAGAGGACGGAGTTCTGGCTTAGATTGGATAATGGTCGCTTTAACCGTTCGCGCATTTCATAAGTTTCGTCTTTTCTGGCTGATTTTCAATTGCAATGTCATATGACGCTACATCATACCCTATTGCGATTGATCATGATTTTTGCTTTATGAATATATATATATAAAAAAAAAAAAAAAAAAAAAATCTTATTCACAAATCACTTTGAAATATAGTTGAGGGCGACACACATCTGCCGAAGGAGTGATTAGAGGAGAAGTTTTGCTTTAATTGCGTAAGGATCCTCCCGATTCGAATCATAGCACTTTACCGGAATGACAGTGATTCTTCTTATCGTTAAAACGTTAAAACAATAGATGATGCGAATTTTCCGCCGAGTACAAGGGAATTCAATCAACTCATCAAGCTGTCGGTATAAACAAATCGTCGCGAAAAATCGAATGAGCAGCGATCGTGTAGGAAGGAGCGATGGGAGAAAAGTTTGTATACGCCAGCGAGAGAAAAGAAAATAATTGGGTATCTCGGGTATCGGTGTAAATCAAAATTCTATTCGATTATCCAATGAAGCAGCTTCTCCGCAACTAGTCAAGTTACTCATATAAAATACTGATAAAACTTTGGAGCCGAGAGGAGTTGCAGCGGAGTACCGAAATTCCCAACTCGAAACTATTTGCGCTTGGCATTCCCAGGACCCTTTGGCTCATGCTAATATACTCGAAAGTTTGACCCTCGCCTGAATTCATGGACATGTACAAGGGACTTACACTTTCTTTAATGTGGTCCTTTGGTGATGTTGGTGATAGCTGGCGACGTGGATGGCGAAAGGGTGAGAAGGGGGAACAATTTCGCGACGAGGCTTCCTTCCGCGTAAAGAATAAATTGTTCGATTTACTCGAGTAGATCGAGGAGCATCATTTCTTTCTTTTTGCATTCTTTAAAACGGCTAAAAAATTATTTCAATCCTTGAAATGAGATTTCTCGCGCTAAATCGCGATCTTATGTCTTTCATAAGAAAATTCACCAAACAGAAAATTCGATAATATGAAAAGTCTGTATTATTGTGGTGGCAATCAACGTTATGCGAATGACATATCCCGAAGTGCTTGGCTCCATAATCAATTACCAGCGCTGCGAGCTAACTATGCTAACAAATAATTAATCATATTATAAAGTAATTATAATACTCTTAAAATGTATAATAATATCCTATCGTAAAATGTAAATTCGAATATTACCATGGAATTTATGATGTAATTGACGAAAGCAAAGCACCCGATAATTCTCTATAGCAATAAATAAAATATTAAAATTGTATGGCCTTGGATTAAGCTTTCGCTACAATATTCTTCAGGATGCTCATTAAATTAGCCGAGGTTCATAGAGCGAAGAGGACGCTCGTCGTATATATATATATATATATATATATATATATATATATATATATATATCTATGACTTTGTTTGAATAAAGTCATTAAAATTGTTATACTACAAGATATAAATATTTCGTTTATAGGCACTAAATCATAATTTCGAATGTATCCAATGTAACATTCCTCTCGCCATGATCTATAAAAAATTGACAATTTTTATGCTTATACAAATAATAAGATGGGGGCTCGACTAGAGCATTAGGCATTTTGCGTAAAATGTGAGGCTTCTTGAATTTCTGATTTCCAAGCAGACGTCAAAGTATTTTGATTTACCCACTAGATAGAATGGGACTCGAGACGGCCGGTCTACCAACGAACAATTAAATCGTACTTTACGGTAAAAGCTCCCCAAAATAACGTCTGTCCAATAATAATTATCGTCATTATCATCATCATTATTATGATGAAATAGAAAGTACCGAATCGCCTTGTACGTAAGGTCGCGCGAGGACCTAGAGCCGATCGACCGATTAAAAATCGATCAAGTCGCCATTAAGATCGTCCCGACCTCGAAAAACCAAGGAGGGCCACTCCTGCACTCTCCCACCCGGAACGATATAAAAAAGAATTCTCTCTTACTCGCGTACTGAGAGAGAGAGAGAGAGAGAGAGAGAGAGAGAGAGTGAGTGAGAGTGAGAGTGAGAGAGAGAGAGAGAGAGAGTGTGTGTGTGTGTGCGCGTGTGTGTGTGTGTGGAGTGGAGTGAGCGAGTGAGGAGAGGGAAACGGACGAGCCGAGCAATTTCAAGACAATGTTTTTCCACGAAAGCGAGATGAATATCTGAAGAAGGAGGGCACAAAAGGCAAGTCGTGGCGAAATTCGCAAAGTACAGAGCGCCGCGCGCGCTTTTGCCCTAGTCCTCTTTGGGATCGCCGGGAGCGCGAGAGATAAAGAGAGGGAGAAAAAAGAATTGGAGAAGGAGGGAGAGACCATAAAACGCGAAATATTACCACCGATGCGAAGAGAGAGAGAGAGAGAGAGAGAGAGAGAGAGGCTATAAAATCGAAACCGGATCCCGGTCCGTCCGAGTGCGCAAACAACCGTCGTGCGCGCGCGCACGTGCAACCAATGGACCTGAATCGTCTCGTCCCCGTTCACTCTCTCTCTCTCTCTCTCTCACTCGCTCTTAGTTTCTCTTTTATATCGCCGACATCCTTGCCTCGCTCCTCTTCTTCTTTCCCCTTTTTTCCTCCTTTTTTATCTCTTTGCTTTCGCTCAAGACCCTTTCTTTTCGTGTTACTTCGTGTGTACACGTGCATATGTGCGCGCGCGCGCGCGCTTTGAGATCTGCTTTTGCCCTTACCTTCTCGAAAATTCACGAGGGATTTTTCGCGATAGAGTTGAAATTATTGATCTTGGATATTTCGTATTTCTTCATTTAACATTGGTTTTCTTTTAAGCTTTTTTTATTCATTAATTTTTTTTTTTCTCTTGTCTTTTATTTTGGTTTTGATGATAATACAATATAAATTGAAAGTACTAAAATTAAATTCCTATTATGCTGTTCTTTCCGAAGCAGTTTTTTAGAAAATTATATCATTTTTTTAATATTGCGACGTAAATGCGGTGGAAATATTATTTTATTTTTCATTAATTATATCTATAAAGTTCTTAAGGCCTATTTCTTAAACTTATTTGAATTTCTAGATTATAAATCTTTGTTCTAATGTTGTTCTTCTTTTTCATCATTTTGAGCGTTCAAAAGTAACGAGCGCTTATTAAAATTAATACTAATAAATTACCTATGTAAACCTTTCCTCTTTACCTCCTTCATTTTCGTACTCAACCGAATTCAATAACAAAAGCTTCATTTTGCAAACAGCAATGTTCTTTCTAGTAATGCCTTTAATAAAATGTTCGTTCTAAATGATTTTTTTTTTTTTTTTTTTTTTTTTTTTTTTTTTTTTTTTTATAAAATAGACTTTATTTAGCTCTGAATTAAAAAAAAATTTTACATTAAAAAATATAAAAAGTAAGGTAAATACTTAAAAAAATTTTATTGAGCTACGGTAATGTCAGCTCTTTTCAGCATGACAATGAGAATTTAAATAAGTCCCTCCATTTTTGTAATTAAACTTAATTAGTTTTTAATTTCTTTCCTTACATTTGACTTCATTCTTCAAGACCTGTAAATGAAAATATAATTCTTTAATGCATTAGTGGAATACAAAGTATGAACAAGATTAACAGCATTTTCAAATTAAATTCCTTATTGTCAATATAATAAGATTGATAACCGAATGTCTTACTTAATTTTGAAGTATGTTTTTGTTAATAAGATAATTATTTTATTTTTTTTTTTTTTCCCGTTATACATTTTTCCTATTTTTTTGTTTGCAAACTCAAAATTTATAGCTTATTCGTTTCTTGCACTGTCTTCATCATTTTATCATTTGTATTAATTTCAACAATCTCCATAGCAATCAAAGAATCATATTGTTTGAAAATTTCAGAAGTTAACTATTATAAATAAGCAATAGGTTTTAATCAATTAAAATTTGTTCAGATTTTAATATTTTAAGTATTGTTTTGCACAAAGCCACGGATGTTGATGTAATAATTTATTAACGTTTTCTTGATTATTCGTCAGAGTCATTTAATTATCGCTGGTCAAGCTTCTTTCGTACATATTATCGATTCGAAATATATTTAATAAAAATTTCATAACGCTGTATTATCCATATTAATGGTCTGAAGAAACTCTTTTAATCTTGCAGTAGATTTTCTTGGCTTCATTTAATAAAGATGACCATCATTATTGTTATTATTATTATTTTATTACTTATTATTGTTTTGATATTAGAAGTAATTTATAAGCGTTTAAAATGATTTATTACCCTTTTTTTTTTTTTTTTTTTTTTTTTTATCGAATGTCTAAATAGACTAAAACAGCAGTATAATGTAATTTCCAAGCCTCATTATACTCAAATTTAATTGGCTCTAGTTAATAAAGTAAAAAGGAGTACGCTCTAACTATCCCTTTAGATAGAGCCTTTAAACGAGCGATTTTATGAAATTGGATGGATAATAAATTTTAATAAAATTCATATAAAAAGGCGTATTTATCATTATTGAGCTGAGATGGAATACCTGCAACTGTGGACAATATGAGCAATTAAAAAAAAAATAGTTACAATAAAAGTCCCATTCGATATTGTGTAAAGATATTATTAGTCGAATGAAAGGAATAATATTGCAAGTGGTATTATTGCAAAATAGAGGCAACTAAACGTGCGACCGAGATAGTGTCAAATTTATCCAATCTTTGTCTCGCAATGTGAACAAGGCCAAAGCAAACTTCAAATCAGAGCAAAAGAAACAAATGTAAGCAAAGCTCCGTTAAAAAGGGAAACATAAAAAAGATTGGCAGCTGCAGCAGTTCTCGAAACAGAAAGAGAAGAAGAAGGAGCGAAAAGTCGAAACCGGTCCCATTAATGACGTCGTCGCGAGCCTGCGATCGCGAAAACGGGCAAAAGGAATAAAGTAGACGGAGTCAGAAGATCGGGACTACCGTTAGCTCTCTCGTAGTTTCCGCCTCTTCGCGCAAACGGCCAAACGGTGCAGGAGAGACGATCTGAAAAATAAAGGAAATTCCCCGGTAGGCGCGCGCCCGCAATATTATAAATTTGCAAGATTCATTAAAAGGGAAACGAGATACGCCCGTGTGTTTGTGTGTGTGTGTGTGTGTGTGTGTGTGTTTTGTGTGTGTAAGAGACAGATGCAAAGTGCGTCGGTTGGCTACGCAAATGAATTCTTCATGAATATTTATTCATTCATGAATATTGATTATGTCTTTTCATGATACGCGCGCATTCATCTGGCCATTTTCCCTTTCCTCCCGTCTTATTATTCTACATCTACGTGAAAAAACATTTCGATTAATATACGTTTTTATGACGCTTTTTCACTTAGTTTCCACAAATTCCCGTGGGTATTTTTATTTGGATCTTATCGCTTTCAATCGCTCTCTCTCTCTCTCTCTTTCTCTCTGTCTCTGTCTCTCTCTCTCTGTCTCTCTCTGTCTCTCTCTGTCTCTGTCTGTGGATTAAGCGCATAATAGGCAATCGAACGCCAAATATTTTGATTAAATGAAAATTTTTAATTCATTGGCGTCGTGCGGGCCATGATTTACAAGGATCATTCATTCCTTCGTAACTTATTATTGCAACATTAATGTCGATTACTTGGATAATTAAATTCAATATTATTATTATTCAAACTTATATAAGGATTATTAATAGACCGATAAAACTACAAATTTTCGATTATTAATTTGAATGATTGTGTGGTGCTTAGGTGCTTATCTGTGCTTTAAGTGCGACTTACGCTGTAACTTCTAACCATTACTTTCTTTTACTTCTAAAAACATAAATCGAAGACTATTCATAATTAATAATCGCTACTCGTATAACTAATATCTACAAATGATTTGAGTTAACAATATTCTGTAAACTAATTCGCAACTGTGTCAAATAAATTGGAGATAATAAAAAAATGAATGAAATTTTATCTGCAATTTTCACAAATTTCATTTCAACTGGTGCCCGCGGGAAATAGATTATATAATTTCAAGTAAGAGCAATTGATTACCTGCAAACCTAATCCTGCCTCTCTACTATTATACTATACTATTATACAAAATCCCAGACAGTTTAACAATTTTGCAAATGCCATATTAGCCGTTTAATCGCACGCAAAAATTCTTTCAACCAGCAATAATGACTTTTACTTTTAAATACTCTCAATAAATTTATAAGTTCAGGATCAGGATATTATGGTGTCGTTATGGAGCTCGTGCATATATCAAGTGGCCTACTCGACACTTAATTAACATTCAATTGGAAAATAAGAAAAATAAGAAAAATAAGAAAAATAAGAAAAATTATAATGAGATAATCCATCGAACACATCATTCATTACGAAAAAAGTCGTAGAATAGAGTGGAGCATCGAGATCCATTAATGGTCGAGAATATTAAAATTTTTATGCGACTTTGTGAGTTCGTTGATGTTTATTTTTTGTTTATTGTTTTTCCTTGCTATTTAAAGAGATGAAAACATTTTCAAATGCTATGAGTCATTCTCGGGATAAGGGAAACAATTGATCTCGAATGCCCGTGAATATGTGAAATTCCATTGTAATTAAATTAATTGTTATTTATGGTAGTACATTGTCAAAATAATCATTCGATTAATTTTAAATGAGCAAGTTTTCACGAATATCTGATAATTGACAAGTATTAGCGTGAGATTTTCATATTTTCGTTTACTTATATGAGGAAATACGGCTATACATCGACATACTGCTGCTATTTAAATAAATAAATAATAATAATAATAATAATTTATTCGCCTTTCAATGTGCGTTCGATGTAATAATTCGATTATAACGATTATAAATTAAAGTCGCAGGGCATTTGGCCAGTTGATTTCATTGCGAGACATTAAAGTGTATATTACGTGCAAATCTTGTATGGAGGAAAAATAAATATGGAATGATCAATTACTTCGAAGTTAATAATAAAATTCAATTATTACATCCGGATGATATTATTATCCAAATAGTTTTTAATTCTTACGTCTCTTCATTCTTATTATTATATTAATAACTAATGGCTGTGATTTGTGTTTTTTTATATTAATGTATTGCAAACGTGGAAGAAGCAATCGCGAGCGTATCAATAATAAATCTTTGAACAGATCAAAAACAAAAGCTGACAGACATTTGTGTTGTATTTTTAGAAAATTATGTGTAATGAACGAAGATAGCCCTATTATATCAAAGCGTTATAATATAAAACACAAAAATTTATATATATATATAAAAAAAAAAAAAAAAAAAAAAAATGTAATTAATAATTACATTTAATGCTCCAATTACGACTGATTTGGCAATAATGATAGATAATTGGTGGAACGATTGCAAAAAAAGGCTAAAATTCTACTCATTCTTATTAAATAAATATAATATGACTTTGAGCTGAATTTCCTGAAATTGTGTCCTGACAAGCAGCCAAAGTAAATATGAACGTAAAGTATAATTAAGAGCATTACGAATGAACGACCCGAGCTTCATTATTTCATTATTAAATGGTCATTTCAAATGAATTTCACTTAAAGTTTCGCGTTCACGTAAGAAAACGCGTGGCCCAGTGCGCCCGACGAAGCCACAGATTATTAATGCACTGGCAAGCTGATGAGGCAAATAATGAAAGTTAGAGGAGGGTTATTTCTTTCTTTAAGTAAAAGTCGAATGGGCTCGGTTGGGAGTAGCGAGGTGCAAAGCTAAGCGGCCACTCGTGGCTTTCCGGTCCGAGAAAATGAAGAAGCGAGACAGAGAGACGACTGGCACTGCGTTCGTTCAACCTGAGACTTTACCAAGCATTTGACGACATTGAACGTTTTAGTCCTGCGAGCCAAGGAAGCCCGGGCTCGAAATACTCGGAATTAGCTCGCATTAGCGTTGACACGCACACACGCACTCACAGAGACAGACAATTATCTGTCAAACCTAATGCTCGGACTTGTATAACACTGCAATTATCTGTAAGCCTGTATTGTACTTTATGCGTTTTAACGACGATTGTCTCCTTTGTTTGCAGGTAAATATCCAAAGTTGAAGTTGGTGCTTCGTGGTGAGTAGAGAGAGACATTCTCCGTTACCCCGTAAAAGTACGATGGTTTATGTAATATTAACGGAAGCAATGAATAAGTACCCTTACTTTTATAAGTCGTTATTTACGCGCCAATAAATGAAATTTACGTTTCCTAATTGTATATCCAATATTTATAAGGGGGCATTTGATTAGTTTGGATTATTTATTCGACGGCTTAAGTCTGCGTAAACCAGATGATCCGTTGCGGAGGCTGTGGAGTCGCGTAGAAAGAACTCCTCGCGCTAGTCGTAAAATTTAAAATAAAAAGAGCACCCGCTCACAAGCGCACACATACGCGCCCGCACAGACACACACAACGCAACGTTCTTATCGAATCAACGATAAGAGGATTGGAAATTCGCCGGGAAAATTTTAGTTCGCGAGTATAAGGAAAAATTGGTGGGTTTTATCGGCCCCTTTATACCTCCTCCACCTCCTCGCCCCCTCTCACCATTCCCCGTCCACCCCATCCGGCATTGGCGACAAACTTTGAGCCCAAAGTGCGGCATACATCTCGTCGCTACGTATTTTGTCTGTCAGTGATAGGCTTATCGCTCGTTGGCGCATGCGATAATCGCGCGCCTTGAAACTCCTCGAGTTTGAAAACGGCATTCAATTGGTCCGGGTCAAAGCGGTCTACCCCCCCCCCCATACCCCATCCTCCACGTAGTTAGAATAAGACAAAGTTGCCTGTCCACTCGAACGACATCGACTCCATGTCGCAATATATACGATATAAGCGAGGAACAGAATTCGTTGATGTACTTCCCATGGACTAGCGGGATGTTCGTGGAATCCGGCCGTTTGGTTTTCCGTGTTTTGTTTGGCGACGGCACGCGTCGTGTCCCTTCGCGTTAACTTTATGAGATATCGATGCTTCCTAGTGGAATTGATATTGCGCCACGTTGGATATCCCGATATGATTTTTCGTTAGGGATAAAATGAGTTTGAATGCGGCATGCGTGGGGAACTTCGCAGACTGACAGATGGCTTAAGCGATCCAGAGGGAGGAGCGTCTCGCACATTTTTCACGCTCCTAACGACGAATTAAGCGAGATATTTCTCGATCTTGGGGAACAGCTAACATTTAACTTGCGAGCCCGGACCGATAAGACAGCCAAGTGCTGGTTGTGGAGGGGAGTCGGACGTTGGGCGGGCGAAGGAGAGAGGTGCGGAGGAGAGAGAGAGAGAGAGAGAGAGCGTGTGTGTTTGTATGCGTGATACGGAGATAGGATATATAGAGGGACCAGGGCTTTCGCGTACCCAAGCAGCAAACAAACTCACAAATTGCTCTTATTGGATAGAGCGAGAGCAGCGACTCTAATTAACGAGCTTAATTTCTGACGTCTGCTATTGGATTACATTCAGTCGGAGGATTCGCTCGAGTAATTTCCCCTGTCCTTGCTTTCGTTTGATGGCTCCATCGCACAAATTTAGCAAGATAGCGCAAGACGGCGTCGCGGAAAAAGCGAGCAGCCTCCGCGTGCCAGTCGTTGTAACTCGGTCGTTCCGATGAATAGAGGACGAATAGGCGAAGCTCGGGTGATCCTTAATTTCCTCGTTATAGTTTTAAAGTAGCGTTGACTATAATCGCCGTTGACTCGTAAATATTAATGGGCGTTGCCCGCTGTTAATGAATAATAATCGGCGCGTTTGGCTGGTGTATTTTAATGCACCGCATGTATGAAAACAAATTTTTCTCGAGAAAACCACCTTAAATTTCCGAGTTTGAAATTTCAACGTGCAAATAAGCTCGATTACACACACGTTGTTTTGTTTGGTTCATTTATTTGTATTTTTATAATAATCCATTGCAATTTTTCGCACTTCCTGCCGCGTACTTTTAATACTCAAACCATTCCGTTCTAGTTTTTTTTATAATTCTTCTTCTTATTCTTCTTCTTCTTTTTCTTTTTATTATTATTATTATTACTGTTATTATTATTATTGTTATCATTATTATCATTATTATCATTATTATCATTATTATTATTATTGTTATTATTATTATTATTATTATCATTATCATTATCATCATCATCATCATCATCATTATTATTATCATCATTATTATTATTATTATATTCTAGAATCATGTACGTTAATCAATTATTTAAATAAACAGACCGAATACGCGAAAATGATAAACAAGCATTTCGAGCTGGTTATTTCGATATTCAGACATTATAGATGTTTCAATATACGAGCAGTGAGTTTTATATTTTTTTCGCGGTTCGGCATATTTTAAAACGGCTAATTCCCAGTGAATAACGTTTTCTCCGGCTTACATTATCACCATCTTAAATTCTTACGACCAATTTCTGTTATTATGTGGATATTATAATTGTGCGGATAAGCATCTGGATTAGCTAACGAATTTTATGATTCTTGAAAAAGCAATTTGGCCGGACTAGCCTTTAAAATTTTGAGTATCCTTGGAAGTAACAGTAGAGCGCGCGCACGTGTCGTGTGTTATACGTGTAAATCCCATTATGGTGAGCGATTCTAATAGAAGGAAAAAATTGCAAACTCGCGTACCCGAGCCCATAAATACAGTGCTAACGGGGATTTGCGCTCGGCGAGATTCACCGATGCGAATATGTCAAGGTCTTGCGTGCATTTTATTGCCGTGCAGGAGTAAAACGTGCGCATTGGCAGCAGCGTCGATTTTATCTGTCTCGGTCTGGACGGCAATATTGAAATTCCCAGGCTCGAGCGAGACGAAAGCTCACTCGGCCGCTCATATTTCTCCGCGAGAATCCCGCAAATTGCGAATCCCGTATGCGAGTCGCGTGCGCTCGCGCTTTTTGACGTACGACCTTCCTCCTCTCCTCGATATAAATCGCGAGCCCGGACTCGTTACAAAGTGTGCGTTTCCATTGATGCGTAGAAAATTGAGAATACAAGGAAATATGAATAGGAAATAATTTCTATTATAGGCGAAGAGGCAAGATTTAATATCTTTTAATAATTGATGGGCCGCGATGGCGATTAATGCTCGTCTAATGGTGTATGGACAGGACGTGATGTTGAATTTCGTTCGTTCGGGCACGACTATTGACGTTTAGGGGGAAAAAAGAATACAAATTAAAAAGTTTAAAATAAAGGTGAAAATGAAAAAGTGAAATAAGAAGAAAAAGGAAGAAAAAGGAAGAAAAAGAAAAGAATCGGTGAGGTGAATATTTTTTAATAATGTGCTCGTTGTTTCGTTTACAAAATACTTAGTAAAAGTACGTTATGCAATTACGCACGGCATCATATATAAATTCATAGCCATTGCATATAAATGTTAAATCCATTGGCTTTATCAATGCATAACTCCGATTATATTTCAATATTCTCTACATATACATCGAGTAGTCTCAAATAAATGTAAGAAAAGGCTAAAAAAAAAAAGAAAAAAAAAAGAAGAAGAAGAAAACAAAAGAAATAGAATGGCGATGCATTAAAGAAGAAAAATATCTAAGAATCAAAAGAACGATGATATTTATAGATATATATATATATATATATAAATAGAGGGAGAGAGAGAGAGAGAGAGAGAGAGAGAGTGAGAAAATAATGCTTAAAAGTAATTAACCATGGAGAAAAAAAGTGCTCGGCAATAATTTATAATACACGAAATTTTAATGAAATCTCTCATTACGCTAATTTCAATTGAAATTTTAAAGGAAAAAGTGGCTTTTTATATTTTTGAAAATGAAAAAGAACCGCGCGTATAGATAGGCTTTTTCCAGTGTCGTTGCGTTCGGTGATAAATTTGCATTAATTTCACATGCATAAGCATAGGATGATGCCAGCGTTCGTTTAACGAGTAAAAATTTATTGCTGTATAATATCGAAACATATTATCAATATCCTTAACCTGTCGAATGATGATGATGATAATAATAATAATAATACTGGAGGCAAAATTATAAAATTCAATTTAATAAAATCGTAATTTATAAATCGATTGGCACGTCATAATAAACAGCGGAAATTTCAATTAATTTCTATCTGCGATGAACCGTACGTACGTTCCCCACTCTAATACCGTGGAAATGACAATGAATAATAATAACAAAGTCAATAACCGAAAACTTATAAAATTATGTATCTTCGAATTACATTAGCGTAGAGCGCTTCGTTTTGAAAATGCATAAGCCTCGGGGTATATCAACACGGCGAGTTCCGACACGCATGAATTATTAGAATGATAAAATTTTAAGCAACCATAAGTCGTCGGCAAAAGAGGTCAAAACTTAATAAAGCATTTGATTGCGTAATGAAAAGTCCGAAAGTATTATGAAACACACGACGTACTCTATCGGCTGAAACTACATCCACCCAAGCTCCCCCGGACGCACTATCGTAAACAATTGTTCGCGTAGTTTATATGCACACCAGATTATACATTCAGCGGCGAGTGGAATAACTCCTAACGGTCGTGGCAGAAAACGAACAAGCGAAATTTCGAGCCGAGTTAGTTGTTAATCCAAGTGTGCTCTCTCGTACACGCACATCGTCTCGCTCACCCACATGGCTACTGCGCTCGGGCGGCCATATCGCCAGTGAGACGAGCTAGAGCTTGATAATGGACACGGGGGAATTGGAATTCCGTGTTGCCGGTGTTTTCTAAGATATCTTGATGTCCGTGAAGAGCGAGGGAGCCGTCGACGGTTGACCTCCAGCGCGCCTAAGCTCTTTTTAAGGATGCTCGGCCATGTTATTTGTGCCGGGGAAGGAGGCGTTTGGCTGAGGGATAAGAAATGAGAATGAGTTGGTTGGTTGAGGAGACCGTAAGGGCTCGAGGGCTCGGGCTATTACGAGCGTCGGTTGGTTTCTATTTTCAAGAGGGATCGCGAATTATCATTGTCCCGTTAACAGAAACAATAACATATTGTAAATGTCGGCCGATCTAACATTTGTTATTGTAATTTTCATTTTTATTCTTAATCCCGGCTATCTTTATATAGACCATAAGCGCTTATGTTTTTTCATCGGGCGATCTGAGTTTTGTACCATAAATATATATAAAATTCACGTCATTTTATAACGAGCTGAATAATTTAATAATCAATCATCGATCGGTTAATATTGTTAATTGACTTGGTATCTTATCTCGAAGTTAATCAAAAAGCTTTAACCACAACGCCAAGGCCTATAATAATAGATCACCGAAACCTATTCTATGGACAACTGACTTTAATAGATAAATGCGCTTAAACTGCGTAACTTAAACTCCATAACGACTCATTCGATTGATTGCCTTGATTTGCCAAGTAATTGGAATTAAGTGCAGAAATGTCTTTATTTTTTCATTTTCTTTATTCTTTTTTCTTCTTCTTCTGGCAAAGTAAGTATATGCCTTTGACAGAAATCGTATAGCTGGCGTAGACGGATAGATATATAATTAAACGGATGGCGATTAATAAACTCCATTTGATTTGCATTTCACGTACTTATGGACAGTTTATAATTTACGCTCTAGAGGCATTTCGTAATTGCTATATAAACATTACCCGTTAGTGCCGAGTACGCACTAGTTCGACGAGATGTCACAATTAGAATGCGAATGTGTGCATAGTTATGTAATCGTAGGGAATCGTGGAGAATATTTGACGTCTGTTACGAATGTCCGTTGAAGAATCTGTGTTCGGTTATATATCGGCCATGTGTTAACTAAAAGCAATTTAATTGCACACATTTTACTATTTCCTTCTTATGCACCGTTTGCTCCGTTTGCAAATTTTCAATGCAATTGAAAGCGCAAAATTGTCACAGCCGACGTTTTTACATTTTACATTTACGTGCATTGATTTTCTTCGTCACGACCACTCCTTCGCAATCCAGCGTATTCGTGAAATCTCCTCCAACTTGAAAAAGCGATTCGATTTCTGCCCGCTGCTCGAACGAACAAACGAAAAGAATCGAACGATTACTTAATCTTTGTAACGATGGTGCAATAATATTGAATTTCGGTTTCACGTATTTTATTATAAGATTGGGTAGTGTGGTTGGTGGTTGCACGAATCGATCAAAGTAAAAAGCTTAATATACCGGAACAGCTTAACAAACTGCAGTGCACTTGCGAGCATTTATCCGTTTTAGAAAACTTTACATTACGATTGAATGGAATTCGTGAGAAAGAATTGAAAAATAAAAAAAAAATAAAAAAAAAACATCAACAACAACAACAACAACAACAACAACAACAACAATCATAATACAATAAAATAAAGCATTTACAGGGCAAAATAAAGAAAATCGTCGATTCGCCTTAAAACGTGCATGAATAAATAATACGACTTTGCATAATTTTTTCTTCTTCTTCTTCTTCTTCTTCTTCTTCCTCCTCCTATAAATAACATCTAGTCTTTAAGCTTTTAATGTGTAGCGTTGAATAAGGCAGAGCAAAGATTACGTTCGTATTTCTAATAAGATATTTTTATTCAATTCATAAGCTACATTGCTAAACGCCTTTCATCCATATTTATAAACATATAGAATGCAAAAAAACAATACTGTGAAAAATAATGTGTCGTTTACGCGTCATACGTAACGCACACATCGACGGGCAGAACTAAAGGTCGTTAAACATTTTTTTTTTATAATGACAAAGCATAAGGAAAAGTGGCTTAAGTGGAATAATTTCATTATCAATTCTCTTTAAATACAAAAAAAAAAGGTGGGGGAGGGAGGGAGGGAGGGAGGGAGGGGGGG
>NW_011948414.1:4460709-4475051 GCF_000503995.2 Ceratosolen solmsi marchali | reverse complement strand
GATTTACATTCATAATTTCTCTCGCGTTTATTTTTATCAGCCTTGCGTGTATTCAACATTTTAATCGATACAAATACACGTTATTTTTAACACAATTCTCCCCGTTCAAGTTATCCTTTCACCGTCTCATTTCAAAGGTTATAAGCAATTATAAGCGGCAGTTAAACGCGCGCTGGATTTACGTTCATTGTAAAAATTTTTTTTTACACAACGCTCGACATAAATCGTGGGTCGTTACTAATGTAATATCAATAATAACAACAACAACAACAACAACAACAACAACAACAATAATAATAATAATATCACATTATTATGTACCGATGTGATTAAATTTACGCGTTTGTGTATGCGACATTACATAAAACTAATTGTTGTTCGTAGTTGTAATTTACCATTTGCCATTTGAAGCTGTTGAACAGTGTTTGGCCATTTAAATTATCTCCCATAATTTTTCCCATAATTTACACTAACTACGATAGCTCGGTGCCTCGTTAAAGCTGCTCAATCTCTCATTTCTTCGTGAACATTTTTTAAACGTTCATTTGAACGTCCGCCGTTACGATAAGCACGAACTTTCTTCTACTCAATCGATATCACCCAACACTCTCATTATAACATAGCTAACGCCCAATAGCTGTATTAGTCTTGTACTTGCAAAGTGCATTTACATTAACGATTACCAAGCGCATTCTGAACAAGGCCCATCGAAATCCTTGGTTAGACCCCCCGAGTAATGCTCGTCGGCGACGATGTCGGAGCAACTTTCGCGGAACTCCCCAACAAGGTCGTTAAACTTTCGCCCGGGTATCGATTACTTTCGTCGGTGCCTGGAAAATCAGAAATCATAATTGCTTATTTCGTCGGGGACTTTTTACGGATTCTCGTTTCTTTTGGCCTTTCCTGTCTCTGCGCTACTGAATTATTATTAGTTAACGAGCCGAGTGCGCAGCTCGAGTCATACGAAACTTTGCTTATTATTTAGTTCTTAATAATAGTGGATAATAGCAGTGGGTATAACTCGGTCGGCCGGATAAGTTTCAGCGTGCAATCGATAGACGATGCCTCGTGTTTTTCTAATTAGACAAACAGAAAGGACGTTACGTCTAGTTGTTCACGAGAGCTCCAGTGCATTGCCACTTAAAGCCAATAAATAATACGATTACAAGACTTAAGAAACTTTCACTTAATATTATTAACTAATCAATTCATTAATGAATTATTGAATTCGTTTGTAAGATACGAGAATTCGCTTGCCCGGCAAATTTACCGCTGATAATAAAGCAACACGCTGATTAATACATAAATTTATTAATAATCTTCATTCTGCTCGTTCTTTTTTCTTTCCCATACCCACGAATTATATTTGCATTAAAAACGAGTAATTCCATGATAAGAATGGCCATTAAAAGTAATAATATTTTCAAAAAAAGGGAATTTTTAATTACATAATTGACCCTATCCACATAATTCGACACTTGGCCACCGTAATTCGCATAAACATCGTTACGTAAATTTTACGAATAATATTTTATAAATACGAGGGAGTAGCGCAATCGTCATCAGTTCCATTACACCAAAAACTCAAATGAGCCTGAAGCCAACCGTCGTGTAAATCACCATGTAAATATCACTAATGTCCCGTGAACAATATAACGTAGTTGTAATGTACGGATACATCGATTATTCATATAATAATAGAATTTAAGAGGTTTGATAAATCGAGTCTTCATGCCGCCGTCCATGACCGCATCCCGAAGCCCAAGTGCGTCAGTGGCTAAGGGTAGGATACACGAGCCATTCTTCGTATCCTGCTGGAATTGCATTATCCTTAAATAGACTCGAGCTCTTCGAACGTTATAAATCGCGTCACGAATGTTGCGCCCACTAGCGTCTCATATTCGCATTCCCGAGACGATACATTAATTTCCCCCATTATCTATTTCCGCGAGCGAGCGTGCGAGCGAAAGATACACACAAAGAGAGAGAGAGAGAGAGAGAAGGTGTGTGTGTGTCTCTGTGCGTGTGTCTCTGTGTGTGTGTCTCTCTGTGTGTGTGTGTGTGTGTCTGTGTGTGTGTGTGTGTGTGTGTGTGTGTGTGTGTGTGCGCGCGCGCGCGCGTGAGTGAGAGAGAGGGGGAGAGAGAAATGGAGAGGGAAAATGCACACGGACCTTGAGAATACTGTCACCCGCTGATTCATGAGCTCTGCTTTAATCGAGCGAAAGGACAAGATCTGAAAGAACTGCATTATCTTTTCCTTCTCTCTCTCTCTCTCTCGTAGCTTTGTTTCCATTCTTCCTGTATTATTTATCGTTTAGAGTTTTAGCGCACGAGTGTACCTTTTCGTTTCTCTTTTTCTGCTTTTTTTTTTATTCACAAATTTTCAACAATTTCGGCCCTCGTGACTGACTGTCAGTCTCCCAAATCCAAGGCCTCGTTATTGTAAAGTTTGATTTCTATTTTTGTCTTATTAATTCGCATTTTTATAATAGAAATTTATGAATTATAAAATATAATCATTTCGTAAGTAACCTAATTTCTACTCAAGAATGGTAAAAACTTTGTTAATAACTGCCGAATAATTGATGTGTAAGTTATTTTATTGGCTTCAACGAGAAGTCTTTGGAAAAGTAAGAAAAGTAATTTAAACTATCATATAAATTTGTCTCAAACTTTTCAAATAGTTTCGAAATATTCTTATATTTATATAATGTTTGGAAAAATTTCAAAATTTATAAGCCTCCGTAAGCGCTTACATCGTTTCCAATATATTTAAATCGTCCCTTGCGAAATAAATCTCCTATAACGACGTAAATTCTTTTATTAACTGATCAACCGATAAGTATTTATTAACTTACACTCGTGCAATAAAATTTGCGTCTTTTATCGAACAATTTTAATGCATTTTAATGTATTTAAATTACTTTAATACAACCTTTTGCATTATTTTTACGAGCACTTTATTAAATTCGGTACGAAATTTTTTTTTTGTAAAATTACTTTAAACAGAACGATAAAAGAAAAAACAAAACAAAAACAAATACATACATTGTTTCTGTAATTAGTTCACGACAATATTGAATCACTATGAGCGGCTCTAAGAATAACATTAGATATTTCATTAACGTTCGCGAATTCGAGTAATAACTTAACAAATAATATTTTATAGACACGATCGATACGCTCAATGCATAATTATGTAATAACTGGGCAGGGATATTTATAGTTTATAGATCGTAATTAACTATAAATACAATAACATATTTCAACGTTAATATTAATAGTTCTAAAGCTCGCTAATAGCGTGGATAAAAAAAAAAAAAAAAAAAAAGGGGGGAAAAAAAAAAAAAAAAAAAAAAAAAAAAACATAAAAGAAAACAAGAAAGAAACTTTACAGCTTCTAATTAAACGTAGGAAAAAATGAATCATCAGTGACGCCGTCAATCTTTTGACCGATCATGTACTAAATTATCTAGTGAATAGAATAATATTCTAGAAAATTAAGTAAATTACGGCTAAATCAATAAATTATTATCGCTGTAACAATAGTTATATTTATACTCGAGAAATTAAAAAGCGTGCAGAATGAGATTGCTCATTGTAAAAATAAAATAAATTAAAATAACAATGTATTTCTATTTAGATAAAGTAGGTCTCACGATTCCATTTAAAACAGGAAGGTTTTCACTTCTACGCTCATATTAATTGCGAGGAAAGCAAATGAAATTTTCATTCATAGCTTATAATCCACAACGAGCTTAAGTTTTAAATAAATAAGATTATATTTATATACTCGCATTGGTAAAACTATAATAATAACTATAATAATACCACCTTCAGGGCGGAAATTAAATTTAACCGAAGCAACTTCCGCGTTATAGCGAAAACTAAATAATCAGCGTTTCATTGAGTCACTATCGGCGCTTAATGTCAAAAACCCGGCTTCTCCTCCACCTCCATCTCCACCTCCACCTCCATCGACCTCCGATTCTTTCCTTACCCGGGATAATTGCGGCGATAGATCGCGCGCACAAACACATCGTCGATTCCGTTCTTTCGCAACACCGAGCGGAAAGGCTTTAGCGCCCGCGCACGGACTTTAACGATGTAATTCATAGTTAACCGATAATGGCGAGCCTTACGCAACGCGCGGATAATTGCATTCCGCCGAAGCGAGACCCGAGACTCGCCGTGAGGGAGAAGCGAGATCGAGTTGCTCGAGGATGCGAAAGTGAGCTACGCTCACTGACAAAAGATGCTGAGCCGCGCATACAACGAGCACTGCCAGCGAAATACGCTGAAACACGCTGAAACCGCTGAAACAACACGCTGAAACACGCTGAAACACGCTGAAACACGCTGAAACACGCTGAAACACGCGGGAACGACAATAACGATAACAAATTGATAATGGCTCGCGCGTGATAAACGAGGTGGACGAACTCCGGAGCAATGGAATCTCGAAGGAGAGTGTTTCCGATTAAAGTTCAACACTTTGTTAATTGAGTCGTTATTTCCCGATGTCCGCGGGGGCCCCGCCTTTGCCTCCGGCGCATTACATGATATCTCCAGCTTGGGCATATTTATGACGCGACGATTGCCATGGAAAATATCCTCCCCCGCTTTTCTACATTACGTCTCATTTCCATCAAGCGTGTATTGGCTGAGCTGAGAGAGCTTGAATCGGTAAGTGGGGAAGGGGCCGTACGATAACTTTTGCTGTGGGCGGTTTCGTGCGGTTTCCAATGGATTATCAGTGCCCTCGGTAGCATTGGATTTCCCTACGACTTTCATTTCGATAGTAACATGCCGTACTTTCTACAGACATATTACACCGAGCTTTTATTTATAATACACCCGCACACGCACACACCCACAAATCTTCAGTTTTAGCTCTTTTTTCTTCTTCATTTTCTCTTTTTTTACACTCTATGTTGTATTTGGATTTTGTCGTTTCGTTTTCTCGTATTGTGTACGTGTGAAGTGAATTCGGGATGGTATGTGTAAGAGTGAAAATTGACACTGATAGGGCAAAGTCGCACATCGCGTGGATTTTAAAGCTATTGCAAACATAAGCGTCGATCATTTAAATTCCGAGACGTAAAAGCGTTTCAAAGTCAATACCTACGTACTTCAGCAGCTGGTAAAATAAAAGAATAATTAATTTGCTCATTATAAGTTGCATTCTTTACGGGAATACATCACTAGGAGTTTTTCCCTTTTTTCTATTTCCTTTTATTTTTTTTACTTCGTTTTTTTTCTTTTTTTTTTTCGTTTCCTTTAGTCTCTCGTTGTTTGTTCATCTTACAATACGTGCATCTAGATCCGTAACTCTATTTAAATGAGAGAGAAACAGTTATGAAACATCACAATACAATATGCAGAATTTAAAATCGACTAGGAAGCTCGCGGCTGGGAAACGTCATAACGCAACAATGAAAATACGTCGCTTTCTAGAGTTTCGAGTTTAATGCAGAAAAGACTTTTGTTACAGGCTCTTTCGACTTCTTCGACTTCTAATATTACATTTCTCAGCTCGTTGTCGTCATCCTCCCCCCCCCCCCCCCCAAGAAGTGGCAAAAGAGATTATTAGCTGCCGATTTTGGTGACTCGGCAATATAATATTGTATAACACAACTTCCGAGACCGCAGATTCGCCGCGATTTGTCACGTAATCCACTCATCGCATTAATTAAAAAGCAGCCTCATCGGCAAGGACTAACGACAATTCGATATCCAGGCTTGGCGAGAAAGAGTGATAAAGTAAAGTGTGCGTGGTGGAGTGGGTGCCGGCGGGGACGGCAACGGGATCGGGCTTGGGGGGGGGGGGCGCAGGAAAAGCAATGGACCCGCATTTGAGCGCGTGCGAGCGTCGAGTGTGGAAACCTTGACACGTTATGGCCTGGCACGTGGAAAGCTACGCTCGCTTTTATCGGCCAGCGGTTGCTGAAGGATCGCTTTATGCTAATCCCGTGGCTCGCCCGATTATTACGTACGCGAGTCGTAATCGTTTGTGAGCCACCGCTCGACAACCGCCCTGAATTACGTTCGCTCCAGCTCCGGCTGTTAATCACCTTCCGTCTCTCTTCTAGGTCGATGCGATCGATCGCCTCATCGCGCGTATCTATTTTCTTTTTCTCCCCCCCCCCTCCGCCTACCCCCTACGATCACAGAGATTCGAGTGATAACGGACGTCTGGGGTTTGTTTTCTCAATCGGCTACTTCAAAGTGCTCATGATTTTATACTCTCTCGCCGTTACGCTCGACAGGCCCAATTATTAAAGTGTACTGCAGGATGCCGTGGTCGCGGTACTTCCTACCAATTTTTAATCATTTCATTAATGATATTCCATCGATCGAGCGTACCCGGCATTTATGGCTTATCTCCGCGATCCAAATTCAAGTGGAAAGTGAATTTCTAGCGAGCATTCCTAGCCGATTATTCGAATCTTCGTTTACACGTCACTTTTTAAAAAAACATTGGCATCATCCCAGTCGCATACTAGTAGTGTGCGAAATTACATTTCCCACCATTCGACGAGAAATTTATAAACGACTAATCGAAATGGAGCTTCCGGTCCAATGAGAAGGAGAGCCACGCGACGACCTCTTCTTGCTCCTCCAGCTCACATCCGTTTGGCGCGAGAACGTGGCAAGAATTTATCGCCCCCTGTTCCCCCGAGACCTTGCCTCACATTCATCACTCTGTCTCTGTCTCTCTCTCTCTCTCTCTCTCTCTCTCTCTCTCTCTCTCTCTCTCTCTCTCTCTATGTCCCTCTCTTCGTCCATCTCTGGTACCTACCTACCTACACCCTCGTCCTTCATCCGGCCCTTGGCGTGCTGCGCACCACCGACACACATTTATTAAAATACTCGACCCGTGCTTTCCCTCGATTAATATGGACAAGTCTAATGTGTGCACGCAGGCATAGCAACGATTCGCCATTCGAACGGATAACGAAATGACGCGCGTAAATCAGTGGCTTTTCTTCGTGAAGGAGAGGGACAAGCCGCGGTTGTTGGGTGGCAGGGGCCGAGGGCGATGTGTAATTATTTCCTTCCTCGGGCCTCGTCCGATCGATGTTATTGCGTAAAACTTGTTGATACCCATTGAATTGGCCGATAATCTTAGGTATCGATAGTCTTGGGTGACGGTGTGCGAGTCCGTTCGGAAAATTCGGCTAATTTTCTAAAAAATCTGCCCACCAAATCATTATTATAAAATCGATATCTTTATCAAGCATGCGATCCACGTACAATGTGTTTTTAGGAACTCGGGACTCGAAGTCCTTGGGGACAGGGGCTGTAAAAGTGGCGTGCATTAATTAGTCGAATGAACAATAAAAAATGCAAAAGACAAATAATAGACGGGTGCGGTGGAGGAGGAGGAGGAGGAGGAGGAGGAGGAGGAGGAGGAGGAGGAGGAGGAGGAGGAGGAGGAGGAGGAGGAGGAGGAGGAAAGAAAAGGCCTATCGAAAGCTTATCCATTAGGTGTCGTGTTGTTTATCGCAAGTAAACTAAATCCAGTGGTGCGTGCGGTACATTGGCTCGTATTAGAAGTATCAAAGGCCATCGCTCAAATATAAATCCGAGGCAATTGTTTTTAACGACAGGCGCATCTCATCTACATAATATTAATTTCTGAGGTTGGGCTATCGTCAAACGAGGGCAACGAACCCTTCAGCAATTACATCAAATTTAATTTCGCCTCGGATTTATATTTCAGTTGGCTTTTCGGGAGGTAAAAATAAAGCCGGGCCAGACCCGGGCCGACGTAAAAATGAAATTGGCAAAAGCGCGGACGCGTTTAATCTAACGTCACTTCTCGTTAGTTAGACGGCATATTAAGTGAGGCACGAACGGCTTGGTTCATTCGTCAATTTGTGTCGTCTAGCTCGTCTCGAAATGTCGTTTACGAGCGATGCACGTGCCCAGCGGTATGGGTCGACTGTTTTTATATTAAAGTCCCACACCTGAGCTACGCCGCTTCCCGTTCTTATTGTATTTAATAATATTCGTTGTCGTTATATTCCGACGATGCGCTCGATTAAATGTCAAGTTGACTCGTTGAAATTATATTGATAATACGATAATTCTATTATTTAGGATCCCATTGAATTTCTGCCGCGATAATGTTTATCGAGTAATTATGAACTTTGGACAATGGTGTCCTTAGCCTTTAATTTTCCGTTAAAAACTAACTTTAGTAGCAACGATACCGATTGTAAATCATTATTTATCGTACAACTCGTAAAGTCGTTTGAACCACATGCGCAAGCTTTAACATTATATTTTTACTTTAGTTTTGCTCCTCGCATTTACGAATATTTATTACGAGCATAGTAAGCATTGGCTTCGTTAAAATGTGCTTTGGCAACAAAAATGACATTAAGAAAAAATATATATATATATATATATATATATATATATATATGTAAATATCAAAGTCTAGAAATGTTATTAGTATGCGCAACATTTGGCTAATGAATCACTAACAATAGCGACGTAACGTTAAAAATATTATTTATTAGCCGTCGAATATCTGGCGATGTACAACAAATGTGGCAAATATTGTCAAATGCAAACAGCAAATGTAAATCGTTGATTAATATAATAAGAAAAATGTTAATCCTAACGGTAGCATTGATCATTAATTGGATTGAATTTTATGTAACTGTCGATTGTTTGTTTTATGGTAAAAATACGAAAAAAGTAGATTGTTTCGCATTACATTCCCGAGGCTCGTTCTGAAAAATGTCAGAGGAGTAGAATTCCAAAGAGGCTATTTGAAATTAAATCTATACGCTCTACACTCCGACTGACCTCTCTCTCTCTCTCTCTCTCTCTCTCTCTCTCTCTCTCTCTCTGTGTACATCGCCGTAGCAATTAAAAGAATAAAAAGGTGTTGCCATGCAACATGTTTGTTCGCTTTAAAATTGTAACTATGCGTATATCACTTAAAGAGTCTGAATTCACAGAGAATAATGAAAAACTAACCGTTATCGTCTTACGGTAAAAACAAATTAAAACTCTCGCAACGTGCAAAATTTATGCTGCACATCACCCGTAGTGACTTTATTTCTCAACTGCGTGCAAATCCAGTTACACTTTTTTTTTTATTCTTATATTTTTTATTTTTTGTTTGCTGCCTTTTCCCCGCCGCTTCGCGAGCGGCAAAAGGGGGGTCTCCTCGTGTAGATTATTCGAGTCTGAAGAGAAACGCGGAGAAAAAAGTCCAGCACGTTTCTCGCACGTGTGCACCAGACGCCGTTGTTTTTTCCTCTCACTAGGCCCTCGCCTCTTAGAAAGCGAACGCGCTTCGGAAAAAGTGTCCCGAAATGTGAGGAAATATTTAATAGGTGCGGAACGACGCCGATTATCCGGCTGAGCTTCTTGTTATGAGGCTTTCGAGAAATCGCTGAGATTAACTTTTAATTGACGTACGAGTGCGGCATATTGAAATAGATGCTCTGGTCGCTTAGCCTCGAGCATGTCAAAAATGCAAGTTTAATGGCGTTCGTCGACCATATTTTTGCATGACCGTTTAAAAATTATGATTGTTCTGTGCGCATTTGTTGCTACTATGAGTGCGTGTCCGTTCCAAACAAAAAAAGGAAATTAAACATGATAATCAGTGTGAGAGAGAGAGAGAGAGAGAGAGAGAGAGAGAGCGAGTGAGCGAGTGGGGGGAGGGGGAGAAGAGAATGTTCCACCATATTCGTGAATCAATAGTGTATAAATTTCACGTTTGCCACTTTCCTTGTTGCAATTTAAAAGTATAAATAATTTACAAACTTACAAGCCATACACCACGATTACAATTAATATTAATTTATCAAATATTTTTCATAAAATACACAATTAATAAGGCATTTAGTTGAGTAGAGACGTAAATATAGATGGAAAAGAAGAATGATAATTAAATTTTATCTTCTTCAAAACGAATAACGCATGCAAAATAGTAACAGATTAACTTCCTTTACCCCCATTTCCATGATTATCTATTTATTTATTAAAAAAAAAAATAATAATAAAAACAACAACAACAACAACAACAACAAAAATCATACCTAAAGAACTTGTAAAAGTATAAAAAATTTATTTCTAATATTCATGCGTTTATTTACCTAATTCTTAATCATATTTTTGTTGCATACACATAACGTTATTTATCATATTAATAATAATTTATATTCCATAAGAGTATCTCAATAAATTTTTTCTTATTATCTATTTGCGTATGCATGTATGTACAAGCGAGCCATCTAAAAATACAGTTGGAACTTAAATTTTTCAATAATTTACTTTGTCCGATAAAATAACGTAACCGAATGCTTTTCGGCTAATTCGTTTTCCCGGTGCTAACGACTATAAACACTTCAAGAAAATTTCACACGCTCCCACGACAAAATGCATCTATTTTCAAAAGACGTCTCCCGCATCGTTTTCTCGTCAACCAGTCGACAAAATAAACACCAGCAATATTAATTCATAGTAATCTACTGCTTCTTTATCTTATACTCGAGTTTTATTATTTCATTTTATAAAATAAAGGCATTGATAATGTGCCGTGAGACTTTGCGAGTATCTAATTTAATTTTAATGTTTTTTCTTTAGAATTTATATTTCATTTATCTTGTTATGCCTGTGTTTATCTGCCTTTACCAAATATTCACTCATCTTTATACTTTTTATATGAATATTCGTATGATAACTGAAATAATACATTCAACGTATTTCAGTTATCAGAATAATTAATAAAGACTCCATTGGCAGTGTGAAACAAATAGTAAATTGTACATTAAGGAAACAAATTTCAGTTATTTGTCTTTAATATTTACTAAGCTCGTATATTATATCTCATTATACTCGTAGGCATCTCATTCTACTTGTAAAACAACAACAACAACAACAACAAATAAAAACAAAAAAAAAACAAAAAAAAAAAAAGTTTTTCTTAATAATAACAATTGTTATATTTAGAAATCAAAAGCGAAAAGTTAAAAGGAAATTGTAAATTCTTAAAAGCCACCTAATTATAGCAATTATAAGTAACATTAATGATTTTAAAAATAATCTCTTAAATGTTCTAATTTAATATGAGAGATTATTTATTACATTGAATTCGCATCGCTATATGTTTGTGGAATATTTAAGATTCTTTTCCAGTCAACACACACTTTATCAATGTAGTAGAGGAAAATCAAAGACAAGAAAAAAATACTTATCGCCCAGAAATGCGACGAAGCACGTATAAATTAAGAATTTCGCGCTTTACTCATCCGAGTTCTATTTTCAATTCTATCTCTCTATCGCTTGTTCCCCTCTCCTTCTTCCTTAGCTCAACTGACGTCAACAACCTTACCAAAAATCATTACGTCCTAGATTATTTGTAAACGCGATGATACGATACACTGCTATTTGTATTAGATTGGCTCTTTTTTTCCCAGCGACACCACACACAGATAATTGAGTGTCAGTTGGTCGCTTGGAAACAAACATACTCGGCTGATGTAACAGCAAGCCTCGTTAATTTATTCCACACTCTCTGTCCTTTTCTTCAAATATTTTGACTGATTTCATTCGATTGATATAATCGAATGTCAGTAGCTCGTGCTGTCCGTGAGTCGAATTGTAAATATTTAAAAGCAAAAGTTAAAAAGCCCAGCCACTTTTTAAACATATACAAGATAAAATTTAGTAAAATAATCGGTTGCTTATTACAAGTATTACGTGCGCATTTTATACTTAAATATTTTGAGCATCGGAGTTGTAGAAAAAGTGAAAATCATGCCAAACATATGACACCAATGCAGATTTGATAACCTTATAAAATTAGATAATGCAATCGTCGTATTTTATACTTCAGTGCTGGGTATAATTGAAAATTCAAAATAATTTATGATAATTAATTAGCGTTTCGTGAGAGCGTTCGAGCTTGAAATATTAGAAAATATTGGATTACCTCGGAAAATTATTCCAAACGACGACACTAAGCGTTTTAATTCGTAAATTTAACCAACTGACATACGAAGTGCCTCTTAGTAAACCTCTGTCTGTGTTAAAACCATTGGAAAACAAATTTATCAAATACAATAAGAATAGTTACACTCGTCATTAAACAAGTACTTAAAGACTCACGACGAGATGAATTATGGTAATATGAAATGCCAGAACGACGTTTAACCAAATTGAGAATGAATTATTATTAGGGTCATTATTAATATTTAGAACAGATTAGAGAGTGAGATATAATGAATTTCAAATTGATAATAAGCAAATCTACTTTTCTCACAAAACTTGCCTTCGCGTTTTATTAAAGTTCAACTGAGATTAGATGTTCAATGAAATTGCGCTTATTCAGCGATCAAAACAAAGCACACTAGACGAATTTTTAAGTCCGCCATCCATATAAATAAATAACGTACTTGTTATAAAGTACTTGTCGATCCATCATATTCCATCATATTTCCAAATGATTACCATTTTTAATATCTTATTGATTATTATTATTTCACCTTTAACAAATGCTACATTCACAGTTCACATATTCATTTACTAAGCTGCGCTCTCATAAAAATGCATTATTTTCAAGCTGTGGAATTAACCATCCTCGACAATAAAATTGAAAATAATAGCCACGCAAAGGAGAATTAAATAATGGAGCCATGAGATTCAAGCTAAATTTTTTATTGAAAAAAAAAAGTCACGTTTAGCCGTGTAACAGTTTCGTTCAACACGATCAAAATTGCAAATTCAACACTACCCAAGATCAAATGAGATATAAAATAAAAAATCACCACTCGAATTTGTTTTATTTGAATTCGAAGCGTGATAAATTGCGTGTGTATGTCTACTTACATAACGAAAAGGAGAATAAAATGAAGGAAAAGAAGAAAAAAATGAAATTGAACTTGTATTGTTGTTTTTATAGTCGCAAAACAAAAAACGCCCATGTACACAGACTCGCGCACGAACGCGCGAATGCTGATTTTTATTTTTTTATTATACCATTAAACGGAAATATTGTAATACAACTGATATTGCTTGCTCCTGTAATCAGTGTTAGGGTTTTGTAAAGGAAAAAAAAAAAATTGGAAAACCTTATTTCCTGTAATTTGAATCCTATTGCATTTGCTTAGCAATAAGGCGATGATAAATTTATTATCCCATGCTTTAATATATATATATATATATATATATATATATATATATATATATATATATATATATAGAGAGAGAGAGAGAGAGAGAGAGAGAGAGAGAGAGTGGAAAGAACTATTTAAGTAATATCTAAAGTAAATTGTAAATTCATAAAGCTATTCTGAAATCGTACTCTCTCAAAATTATTATGTATTTTAAATGCGAAGGAACATTTGGTTATACCAAGTTATGACGCCAACAGCATTATCAATGCTCATTTTCTATCAATATTTTAAGATTTTAAAGCCGTTACAATTTCTCCTTGCATAAAATTATAAATTAGGTAAGTTCATTGAGTAGTTTATAGCGAATTGTGTATTATTCCATTTGAATGTGTTATCGGAGTTAGTCGTAATTCAGTTTCACAATATACATTTATAAATTTACATGGCTTTACATTTTACATAAACCTTACGTGACGCGCATTCATTATTTCGAAATTGATTTCTTCTTCCATTTAGACAATTTGACATGGAGTATCAATATTAACACCATCATTAAACTATCGTTACTTCGTTAAAAAAATATATATAAAAATTTGCGCGACCCCGCTGATCCATCCACTCGAATACTTTGAAAACTTTGATATTTACATTATAAAGATTTAAATCTCTCATTTAGCACTTAATCGTGAAAGAAAAGTTCGCCAAATTTCTCCGATCGGAATGATTATCGTAGCGGCTTAACCCATCTCAATAATTATCCGTGTGCTAACTTTTATCTTTCTGCGATGCTTAACCAACACGCACGTTCCCGCTCTCTATTTACCATATTCCAAATAAATAATCCATTAATCCTGTAATTGGGATGCCTTTGTAACGTACTTTCCCTCATTGCGAAGGGATCAGCGCCTCTTACCGTCCACCACGGCCACTCAATAATAATCGGCAAATCGCGTAACTCGAGTTACGAATCTAATCAGCGATCACCTTGAAAAATCATCGCACTTGACAGAACACTCAAATATTGGCTGAAAGTTGGCGCGAGCGAAACCCGAGGAGTGGGCATCGAATAAAAAGCAACGGCGCTACTCGCGCGAATTCTTCACGCAGTCGCGCGCGCGCCAGCACGGAAAATTAATCCTCTCTCCTCTGCCCCGTCACCTACACCGCCCCCCCCCCCAACTAACCCCTACCACT
>NW_011948414.1:4456498-4460612 GCF_000503995.2 Ceratosolen solmsi marchali | reverse complement strand
CAACCCGACGCCGACCTCAACTCCGGCCAAACGAACATTCGTAAATCATATCGCCATCTAGGCGTGTGTGCGTGTATCGATCGCGAAGGTCTGCGCATTCCCGATGCTCTCCCTCCCTCCCTCCCTCTCTCCCACCCTACCCCTGCCCCTGCCTCTACCCCTTACACTAACCCCTGCCCCTGCCTCTCCCCCTTCCACTAACCCCCCCCCACATCAAATCCCCTCTCGGCTTCCCACTCGTGGTTGGCAGTCACGCGAAGTCCGCGTCACAGACACCGAGAGACCGACCATGTCGGCCGTGCCATTAACCCAGAATTCCTCGAGGACGGGTACTCCACCCCACCCTCTTCCTACTTCGCGCAGCTATTCTTTCGAAACTTTATCGCGTCTTTATCGAGCGGCAGGATGACGTGTCCGAGAGCGTGTCGTACTACTTGCCGGCAATGGTCGCGGCCATTTGAATTTTCGGCTTTGGTGGATGATTAAGAATGGAGTGGAGTCGCTCATTCTCGCTTATAATAAAGAGTTATCGATAATTGTCGCGGACAAGACGGTGCGATTGTTTTTTTTTTTTTTTTTTTTAAGGATGCCGGCGTTGAGCGAAATGCAAATCCGTGCAGTTTCGTCGACGAGAGAAATTGAAAACCCTGCCAATATGAGGAAAATTTGGCAGGTTTGAATTGTGTATAAAGTGTGCCGGGAGCTTTGCAAGTTTCGAGTCTTTTTACCACAGCACCTCGGTATTATTTGATAAGAAACCAATTACGCCGCCGCAATAATTATTATTGCCTAACTTATATTAAGCTTGTGGAACACTGGCGCTCTCGTTGTGTTAGTTTGTGCTCGTTGTAGGACAATGTTTTGTGAAAAAGCAGTTTCTATTGTTTGTTTCGAAATAAGAGGTTGGTAATGTAGAGGTTGGTATGGAAGAAAAATAAAAGAAAAATGAAAGAAATGAAAAGAAGATGAAGAAGAAAATGAAAATGAGAAAAATATAATGTTCGATAAACGTGTCAATTTATGAAATACATTTTCTATTAAAAAGTCCTTAAGCATTATATTAAAACGTATTACATGCTCGATGCTTACAATCTTATCACAACGCAGAAACAATATATATATATATATATATATATATATATATACATATATAAAGTTTATTGACATTTTTTGGTTATTTTAATTATTGCCATTCGTACACTGTGTCCATTCGTAGTGAACGTCAATTACGAGTACGCGTATCCCCATCGTAGGCGAGTGCATAAATTATATTCGTTATTTGCTTTATTAATTCGCTCGGGGCTTGACAGCGATTCTCTAGCCATTTTACACGTTTTTACAGCATTACATGCTCTTACAAGACTTAATTTTTATTGCTGTATTTGCGTATCGAATGATTTTTGATATGCAGATTAATTATACGCACTTGGATTTGCACTTCTTACTTTATAATATAAATATACGAATCTGCATTTAAAGCAAACATTTAAAATTAGCTTCATGTTGATACTAAAATTCTCGTTACAGATTATTGAGAATCCTGTGAAATCGTTGAAAATATCTCAAGCGACCTACGATGCCGACATAATTCGATAACAAGTTTTACATGCTCTCTGTATTAAAAATCGATTTAACAAAACAAAACAAAAACAAACAAAAAATAGTCTCTGTGTGTGTGTGTGTGTGTGTGTGTGTGTGTGTGTGTGTGTGTGTGAGAGAGAGAGAGAGAGAGAGAGAGAGAGAGAGAGAGTGATTCAACGATGGCGCAGACCATCCGAGAGCCAATATTACTTTTCATGCAAATTTTCGTAACCCGCCATAATAATAAGTGAACTTTTCTTGTTTTTTTTGCAAAGTACGTGGACGATTGGAGAAGTAAGATCTCTGCACCATTTATTAATAGGCTATCGACGGAGCCTCGCGCTTCCGCTTCTTATCGACGTGTGTGTGTGTGTGTGCGTGCGCGCGCGCGCGCATGTAGGTATATATTACGATACGCTGCACGTCCGTTAAAGCGATTATGACGTTGCGTTAGGGAAATCGGTTAGCATTTCTATGAGCTGTGAGCGAGCGAGCATGAACGGCTTGCGAGCTTTAAAGCACTCGTTGCGCACGTAGAGAAGAGCTTGAATGGAAAGATTTCGAAATCATTGTGTATTAATGTCGTTGGATAGCCATCGCATGTTTCATCCAATTTATAGATAAATTATTGTTGAAAAAATTTAAGCCCTGGATATATTTATCGGGAAGAAGAAATAATATCCCCTGAATTTATTATTTTAGATTAGCCATGATCTGTTATTACGTCTGCTCGTGTGAATGAGTCGATCGATTGTTTACAAGGCGACAATAATTCGCGATAAAGATGTCGGATCGAAGATTTGAAGATGAGACTGATAAAAGTTGCGCAGACCGAGCAGAAGCGGAATTTAACATTCCGATAATAAAATGATAAGCCAAGAGCAACAGTAAAAATATAGTATAAACTCGCTAGACCACCGATTTCTCATTTAGCTTGAAAATCAGGCAAGTAAATTGAATTTAAAGTAAATTGAATGCATTTGTATTAGACTCGACGGCTTGAAAATTATTTTTCAATTATCCCGTAATTATTGCTGTTACATTATCCTTACCGAATACAGTTTACCATTAAAATTAATTATGCACTTTTAACTAGAAGCTTAATTTTAATTCGACGATGTTTCGGTAAATAATACGCGAATTTTAACGAGCGAGATGCCGAAGAGCGTTTATAGTAAATATTCGCAATTCTCGCAGATTGTGTCTGTGGACGTTAAAACGTGTTAGGAGTAAGAAAAATTATTGATTTCACTCGTTGTTGGTCGGTGCTGGCTATTAACTCGCGACAATTGCCGATAATTTGCACATCAAGTCGTGCAGTTGCCGATTTATCCTAAATATATATAAATAAGAAATCTGCTCATTAAATGGTTAATTTGCGAATTATATACTCGTAAGTATTAAATGAAAAGCAAACGATAATTTAGAATAATAGAAGGCTTTTGAATACCATTGTAAGCGCCCCATGGTCGATCGCTCGTTTATTCATTATCAATCTGAATGAGAAGTGGTCAAATGAGAAATGGTAATAACAAGAAAACAGCTTGGAAAGTCTAGTCTGGGATTTTCCAACGTAATAGGCTAGATTTTCATTTCGACTTGTAAGACAAAAGCTGCGTGAATAAACAAGGTGGAACAAAGAAGGCACAAACATCTACAACCGTAAAATATAATTTCTTATGGTCATGAATTGACGCTTGGCTGTTGTTTTTTTGTTTTTTCCGTCTTTCCCACGCGTGCGTCGACATTGTGCCAGTTTGAACTTATTCTATTTAACCGGCGCGCACAACCAACGCGCACACGCACGCGTAATATTGTAATTATTGCGTCCGCTTGTCGCCGACGTGCATTTTTCTTAGGCGAACTCGTTTAAGGATTCTGGTTTAATTTCAAAGACCATTGGGATAGCAAATGAGCTGCGGGACACAATCGGCGAGAGATTGCCAAAAGCAAAACAAACAAACTGCGACAAAGCAAAAAAAAACAAAAAACATAAAACATAAATTCTCACGTTGATTGTTCACGATATTGGCTTATCGATTATTATAAATCCAGCGACGAATAAACTTGCCGAGCTATTTTATTTGTTAATATACGCGACTCGTGGATATAATCGATCCCCTCTCCCTTATTTACTTAGTTATTCCCAACAAAATTGAGGGACACGAGTTATCGATAATATTTTGCGGAAGCCTGCAATTTAAATATATAATGATATGGCACTTTACTACTTCTGCCATTTCATAAAATATTTAATACACTGTCAACTATTGACCATTCGGTTCTGCATTGTTCGTTTCATAGTTTACTTTAAAAGCAAGTCGATAAACTTGTTATTTTCCTTATGTGTGGTAGACGCTTATTATCGTCCGAAAGATTACAGGCAGTTTTTATTTATTCATCTGAAGAATGAGTTATTGAATAAACAGGGAAAGCCGATTAAACATGTGCAAATATAACCATCTCTCTTGGATAGACTATTGATTAAATTTATTTAGATTCCTTTATTTTGTATTCGGCATTCTGACATTTC
>NW_011948414.1:4455391-4455960 GCF_000503995.2 Ceratosolen solmsi marchali | reverse complement strand
ACACACACACACACATATATATATATATATATATATATAAGAGTAAACAAACGTACATACGCACACACATCGTCGCTCTAAATCTCATTCGCGCGCGATCAAAATCCCATGGCATCCCTGGGCATCGAGTGATAAGATAATTCGGTAGCTTCGCGAAGCACAGCGACCAACAGGACCAACGTAATTTACTCGAAAACTCAAAGCTACGATACTTTTTCGTCAATTTCTGCAAATGCACGTCACAGTTATTGAAAAACGATGCTCTGTAGGTTCGAAGCTCGCCATTAGACCGCGAGCAATAACGATTAGAGGATTTCTTAACCTTATGGCACTCTTGGCTACTCGTTACACTTTGCCAACTGGTAAGAACGCAAAAATTTTGCGTGTAAAAACAAAAAAAAATTGCGCGCACCCGCTTGGCTCGTGTGCGAGTTCGTCGTCGTTTCATTGCACTCGTGCGAAAACCTAAGTACCGACAAAATATTATAAAATGCGCGGTCAAGTAAGTTAGTTGTCGTTTTTTAATTGGCTGTCCAATGAATTTGAAATTGCCCCCCCCCCCCCCACCG
>NW_011948414.1:4424854-4455223 GCF_000503995.2 Ceratosolen solmsi marchali | reverse complement strand
AATTAATAACGTCTATAATGGCGAAATATTAAAAGTAGTCTGTATTAAACTTAACAATAAATTCCCTCGGCGCTAAATTAAAATTGCAATTGCGAAACTTGGATATTAAAATGTTTGCCGCTTATTTCAAATAGCTAGTTTAATTAGCCATTGAAGCTAAGCCGTGAAATAAGCATTCGCCAAGATTTGCATTAATATAGTCGGATATCCAAATCTGCAGAAAATTATCGGCAACCAATGAGGCTGGGAACATACATACATTATTCCAAAGATTATCGAAATCGCGCCACGAGGAATCGACTTTCAACTTTTATTAGAACCGCCTCTGTATTATTCACGCCCTGATCCACCGTCAAGTACGGCGCATTGGCTTTTACGCGATTTTTAAGATTAATAATAACGAGTAGGCGAATGTAATTTGTATTGAGTCGCGGGGCGAGAATCGCGTGTCTCTCATCCATCTCACTCATTCGTCTCGTCGATAACCGATCCTTTTAATCGACAATTAGAGATTTCCCCAGAAATAATTAACAATTAGCAGTATTTGGCCTCAGCTGAGGTCGACGGCAAAGATTTTCGCGCAAATGTGGAACACGAGGCGCAATACAGTTAGAACCGTAGTACGACGATGACGATGCCGTTATCACGACTAGAGGCGTTATTATAACGCGACGTTATCGCAATTACGAGATTATTTATAATCTCGCGTACGAGCGAATGTATTGTGCTGGCGCTATGCCACCGCGCGGCGTATTATCGGTAATTGCCTCACAATCGAGACTGACTAACTATTGCTCCTCGAACGATATTTTTAACGCACTGAATTCGAACGCAAAAATACACGCGCCAATTTAGCGAATAAATTGCTGTTGTAAAAGTGGGGACTTTCTTTCGCTCGTCTTATTATCGAGACTATAGTAGATTTCACTTTCGCGTTGGCGGACAATCCTATTATTCGACCAAACTCATTCTCCCTCCCCTCGACCCTCCCCTCGACCCCCCACCCATACCCACTCTCACTCTCACTCTCACTCTCTCTCTCTCTCTCTCTCTCTCTCTCTCTCTCTCTCTCTCTCTCTCTCTCCGTAGCTCTCTGGTCTTTTTTCTACTTTTTTTTTTTCTTTCGCTCGTTCGTTTGTTTCCAATTGCCTTGCATTCGCTACATACACGGCCCTCAATTATCAATACATTGAATCATATCAAACAGTTTATCAGTTCTGCAGGAAGCTTATCTTTCCAATTTCCCAACTATTGTATCTTGTTTGTATTGTTAAATTTTAATGAATTTGTAATACAGCTAACGATTTCAAAACAGAGTAATGAAATTAATTTCCCATTTGCATCTCTGATATATAAATAATATATTCGAAATTTATTATGAATTATGCAATAACGTAAAATAATATAAATTATACGGCTGGAAATTAATACTAAATGAATCGGGCTAAATACAAAATAATTAATTATATTACATCTATCACAGAGCATACGGAATTATTATTAAAAATTTATAATAATTCGTTCAAGGATCATTTCATTATTGCACGGAGAATAGAAGCTACAATTAGTTAAATAGTAAATTAATGCTCAGGATGATTATTAGTGAAATAAATATCCTTCAACATCAGTTAAGGAATTTCACGCTGTGCTTTGTGAATGTCGTGCTTTTGTTCGAATATATGTGAAACAACGAAACAAAAGAGAGAGGGGGGGGGGGACAAACATTACCTTAACTTAAACTTAACGATCAACAACATAACGCGAAATACTTCGGGCGTCAAAATTTTAACATTTGCAAGTAGAAGAGTAAACTATGTAGAACTAAATCTCAACAACACAAACTTCGTTTCTGCAAATGTAAAGCAGCACATAATACGATATACATAATAATAATTATTACAATAATAATAATAATAATAACAATAATAATAATAACAATAATAATAATAATAACGACAACAACAACAACAATAATAATGCCATTCTCAATTGAATCAACGATTTTCCATATGCGTATTATTAAGAAAGAAAGAGAAACGAGAGTAGACATTGCACGTCTATTTTCATCGTAAAGTTCACATTCGCCTGATAAAGAAAAGAAAATGACGCGTTACGTTACGCATACTCTTGACTAACACTCGACGAGTGCATTGTTCAAAGGATAGCTTGAGCTTATCTTCGAGCAGAATCATGTGCGAAAAGTGTAGTACATGAACAATAAGCGTATGAAATGCATTATTATACAAATATATAAGCAAATGAGCGGAGAATTTTCCGTAGTCAGTAGCCAGCCAAGACGTATTTCTTACTGATAAATGGCAAAATTTCTTCGAAACGAATATCTAATGATTGCCTTCTAAAAACTTTATAAATAACGATGATTTCTTTAACAACATGAATAATATTATTTGATTGATACGAGTGAAATTCATTTGTTTGCAAAACTCTTATATATTTACATACGCTGAATTTTTTTTTTTTTTTTTTTTTTTTTTTTTTTTTATTATTGTTTCATCAGTAGCAACACGGAAAAAGATAAAAAGCTACGAGTTTACGAGAAAAGTTAATAAAGTATATAATAAAGTACTTTCGTAAAGCCGTTAGATTGCACACACGCGTGCGATTTACCATTATATCTTAAAATTTGCAATACGTAATGGAATTTCCTGTAACATACTTTACCCCTTCATCCAACTGCAAATATTTTAAATGTTAATATTACATTCCTAGACTTTCAAAGTTTTTCATTAATGAATGTATTTTATTTGTTTCAGGTAAGGCACAACATCTTCTCAGAAATATATTCTATACCTCGCATGGTAAGTCTCTTATAAAGTGCATGTAACAATACGAAAAAAGAAAGGAAAAGAAAAGAAAAGAAAAGAAAGGAAAAAAGAAGAGAAGAAAAGAGAAGAAAAGAAAAGATAAAGAAAAGAAAAGATAAAGAAAAGATAAAGATAAAGAAAAGGAAAAAAAAAGATGAAAGAAAAATTACCTTTGCAACGCAAACCTTCGTACAATTTATAAGCAATAATTTTTAAAATACCCTTTATGCGGCAAAT
The DNA here is from genome assembly GCF_000503995.2 of Ceratosolen solmsi marchali. Taxonomy (NCBI): domain Eukaryota; kingdom Metazoa; phylum Arthropoda; class Insecta; order Hymenoptera; family Agaonidae; genus Ceratosolen; species Ceratosolen solmsi. The sequence continues at coordinate 4,452,161 of NW_011948414.1, read as the reverse complement.
CTTTTATAATTCATAAAACACTTTAAGATTGTCTTAAAATAAGTTGAATAAAACTTCCTATTTCAAACGATCGTGTTTATCAGCAAAACTATTATGAGATGTAATGCGATGGCCGCTACTATGCTAAATAAGGAGAAAATTCATTTAAGCTTATGTAATCGACATTAAGACCAGTTGCTACGAATTAAATCATCGTATTATCAACTAAACTCATCGGTTAATTGAAAAAAATCTAGCGGCGATAGTAACGGCGACGTTGGTGATAATTAAATAAAAAATTTGAAAAAACGAGTGAAATAAATTAAATTAAATTAAATTCCCAATGAATGCTATTGACAATAGTTTTGCTTTAACAAGTAAATCTAATTAACCATTACATGTTTACTATTTGACTGATAGAATGACATGTCGCCATTAATAAGCAATTTTTTAGTAATTCTAGTCTTTATCACTCTTCTTACCTCATATAACTACCGAATCCATTATTTGCCACATATTTCGTTTCATTTGGCCTGCAAATTAGCATATAATGAAATATATTAATATTTAATATATTAGGTAGTTCGATCGATCTTTTAATAAGACTTTTGAAAATATCATATTGTACATGAAAATCTTTGTAATTATCCTGATGCAAACCGTAATGTAAATATTGATATTTTCGTTTTATTACAGGTTATTATATTTCTATTATATTTCTATTTCTTTCTATAAGGCATTGAAAATCAACTGCATTGGTAAATTATTTCGACTAACCATTTAAAATATTTATATCGGTATAAATTATCTGACACGGTACGTCCAAATATAAAAATCTTTATAGGTCAAAAGCAGATATCCACAGTCGTACTAAAAATAATTTCAGTCTTATTGTTTTAAACTACATTATTGGCAGTTTCTCTCCCGTTTCCATTTACATTCCCTTAACAAGTTATAAAATTTTATTCTACTTATTACAACGTAAGTCTTGCTGTTCGGTTCAACTCGCAATAAATTGCTGAAAAGAATAAAATGACTCGACATTTCTCGTTAATTAAACGCTCTCGTACGAGTTCAATGTCACACATTGATTAGTAAATTTTTGTCATAGATTATAAATAATAATTACAAATTTACTTACAAGATTATCGAACGGACGCGACTTTGCTTTATCTCGATCCAATTTATTCACCAATTTATTCGTGCTCGTTTGGCACAAACGTCCAACAATTTTAATAGAATAACAACAAAATAAAAGAAAAAAAATTATACAAAAAACAATATAACGGTATAGAAAAACAAAGCCCCCGACTATTTCCACAGCAATTAAACAGCTCCACTGTATTTTGGCAATTCCGGTATACAAAAATTTTATACAAAGAAATCTCCGATAATAAATAAAGCCTTTGAATATCTAAAAGAAAAGACGAAAAAAAAAAAAAAAAAAAAAAAAAAAAAAAAAAAAAACTAGCCTACAATATCAACTGGATTTTCCTTGTCATTTCTTTATTTCTCTTTGCCATAACAAATACATAAACGCGGGTCTTGCACCATATAACTAACGTATTATATTGGACTGGACGTAAAGAATTTTTAATAGCCATTATCAAGGGTAATCGTAATTATTACTCTAGAAAATAAATGAAGAAAAGAATGCTTTACTTATCAGCTATTACGAGACTGTGCAAACCTACTTTCGATTAATTACGAATTGAATCACAAAATGTTTACGCGCATCTCCTTAATACGACATTTGGTCGAACACTTCTCACTTCGATGGATATTTCGACATCGAAGATATGCTTTTTCATTTACATTACTGAATTATGTAAATGTACGGCTAGCCAATGCCGATTGATTACTGCTTTATCTTATCAACAAAACAACATACTTGTCTACATACAGCACGATAATTACAAACAGATAATTTTATTCACGAGTTTGCCTCGTTATACATCCGAATTCTAGTACAAAAAAAAATTACAATAATAAATAATAATAATGAGAAATTATAATTACAATTGATAATAATAATAATAATAGTAGATAATAAATAATTGATAATAAATAATAAATAATAAATAATAATAATTAATAATTAATAAATAATAAATAATAAATAATAATAATAATTAATAAATAATAAATAATAAATAATAATAATAATTAATAAATAATAAATAATAAATAATAAATAATAATAAAAGTGTAGGTATCGATCGAGCAGGAAGATTCTTGTATGAAATGCTTGTTTTAATTCGCCTTTGTTCGGCGAAAATAAAACTTTAGAGCTTTTTCAAATCGTTAACGCAGTTCATTAGTAGCGAAGGGATTTAAAAAAAGAAAAGAATGAGAAAAAGAATGAAAGACCAGAAATAGACAAAGCGTGTAATAGTCATCGATTTATTCGCTGACACGCCGCAAAGGCGAATTGTAAATCATTTTAATGGTTTTTGGAAAAGGTGCATAAAAATTGTAAACAATGTAATACGAATAATCGGGCGAGTCATCCACGAGCCGAATGCATCAGGACAATTTACTGACAGGTTTTGCCATTGAATTTCCAGAATTATTTAGCGCCCAGCGCATCCATAACGGGCCAATTAAGCCGATAGATAAACATTTTGAATTTATTCATCATCTTCGAGCAGTATCGCACACACATTAGCGCCAATACATTCGGCCAATACAAATATCATTTGTTTAAATGCTCGATGGCCCGCTTTATCGGACCCTATTTCGCAATAATAAATAGGAGGCCAGAAATAAAGAATGATAAATAAAGCCACCCGCTTAAAAAAAAAAAAATAATATGATAAAGCGAGAAAGTCTTTACGTGATTGGAGATCCATCGTTAATGTGACGCACCGAGAGATATATTTCAACCTGACATTCGCAAGAACGAGTCGATAGGTGAAAAAGCATGACCTTGCGCCCACTTAAATCAGGATTGATCAAAGAATTATGCCAGCGACCTACTTTCCAAAATCTCAAAAGAGGTCCGATTAACTCGGCAGCGCAGATCCGATCCTTCATACTTGGAAATGTAAATAAGCAAGGTAATTCAAAAATCAATTGCAGTGCTCGAACGCTCGAGCTAGAATTACCAAATAATGCAGACTTTCGCGTACTTGAAAGTCCGCTCGTGTGTAGGTCAATTCCTACTCGTAATTAGATTTCACGCTATTAATAATGCAGCGCTAATTATTTATTATATTGCGGACTATAATTAGGCGCGCCATTGAGTGAGGGTGAAAAGTGTCGGAAAACTACGGGAGACATTGTAAAGAAATCGAAATCATTATGTGCGATGATATCAGCAACGCGAGATGATGTAATTTTTCCACAATCACGCGTCATTCTTAGCTTCGTATATGCCCAATCGATTCAATTTCACCTCTGACCGTTTGCCCAACAACGGAATTATCTCCTTTCTCCTCCATCGTCTTTCCTTCCTACTCTGGTGCTTGTATACCGAGCAAATATGAAATGGGGGGAAAAAAAAAGGTAGAGAGAGAGAGAGAGAGAGAGAGAGAGAGAAAAGAAAGAAAAAAAATACAGTAACATCGCGCACTTTGCGTTAACCATAAATCACTGCATCGACGATTAGACGATGGTCGGATTTTTGAAAAGTTGGTAAGCACTCGTACCATTTCATCCATCATCGATGCATTCCATTTCTCTTTTCTTTTCCACGTTAAGTCGTCAACCAACACCTACGATATCCGTGATAAACGATATTTACTCATGAATTTTACTATGATGATATTCGTAAATAGTTAGTGCATACCTTCTCCGTAATTAATTTAAATATATCATGTTTACTACGATGATACATGAGTGTAAATTTAAAAAGCCGCTGAATCACTTTACATATTATTATTATTACGATTATCATTATCATTATCATAATTATTTATGCACATAATTTCCACGCTTTTAAATTCATTTACGTAACTGGATAATCGCTTTCATAGATATTTATATTTTTATCTTGTGCATTACCAAGTACTATGGGAAATACGTGAAATTCGTCATGTTGAATCAAGCTGAGCACTTGTATGCTCTAAGTTCACTGAAACTCGATCGCCTATCCAACACAGTCTCAATTACTTTTGTATAAATATTTTTCAACTATTATTTATCACGGGCATGTGTATTCCGGCAATAGTTTGTAACAACCAAAACAAAACAAAAAAATCAATCAACTTTGATAAAATGAAATAAAACTGTTGTTTCGCGAAAATCTTGCGCTTTATCCGTATTTCCACTCGTTTCCACCCAATAATGGCAATAAGATTAATTTCCTCGAGCGCCAAATCTATTTGTTCTTGTCATCACAAACTTTCCCATTCATCGGCGCACCAAGCGATCATTGCCTTGCGAAAATAACTTCTGACTGAGATACTTCGAAAGTAATGGGAGGAAATATCGAAGATCGGTCTTATCATTCTTCGTGAATGGCAGAGGGTCAAACAACGCATGATACGCGTCATTGTAAGAGTAACTCATAATAGTACACAACGTGAAACGTGATTCGTTTGGAAAAATTAGTGTGGCTAAGCTGAGTAGCGGTATATTTACGCGGTGGACCTAGACGCGATTAACAAAGCAATTAAACGTAATGGATGCGCGTGCACGACGTCTTAGAGAGCGAAAAAGATAAATGTAATGTTGAATGGAGCAAACAAGGATGGATATACGTACTCGTGTACGAAGAGTGTGCGTGCGTGTGCGCGCGTGTGCGTGCGTGTGTGTGTGTGTGTGAGAGAGAGAGAGATAGAGAGAGAGAGAGAGAGAGAGAGAGAGAGGGAGAGAGAGCATTATGACACCGAAACGGGTTCCGTTGCGCGTCATTGCAAGCATGCGCGCTCGTATACCGGATGGCGATAGACGTTGTAACCTTGGTGCTAACATTCCAACCGTTCCATTAACATTGTCTCTCGAGAATTTAACAAATAAGCAACGATTCATTGCTTCGTCGATTTGGATCGTATTTATTTTCTTTTCTGCTCTACGTTTGTTCGTCCACGATTATACCTATTATAATGACCTCTGGTATAAGATCTTAAAAATCATTGGCAAATGAAGCGAGACATTATTTCAATGGTTCCCCAATGGTCAAGTACGTTTGGATGGACGTTGGGACGTCCGTGGACGCGTCTGTCCACACCATCGAGGGAAGAAAGAAAGACTCGGTGGCGAATATCCGCCTTACCTCCTCGCTTAATGAAATTAAACAGGGGAAAACGGGGCGTCAGGCACAATGGAGCTATCCGATAGATGAGGTATAGCGGACGCTCTCGGATTCGCTTACATTTACATTTGGAATTGCGAGCGTGTAGAGCTGGAGGAGCATTGCGAATGATGGAGATAGAGAGATAGAGATAGAGACAGAGATATATATATATATATAGATATATAGATAGATAGATAGATAGATGGATAGATAGAGAGTGAGTGGGTGAGTGAGTGTACGAAAGAACGAGCGAATGAGTGAGAGAGAAGAGAGAAGAGAGAAAATTGAAGAGAGAAGAGGGAAAAGAGAAAAGAGAAGAGAGAGAGAGAGAGAGAGAGAGAGAGATACGGATTTAGTTCTGGGTAGCGTGTCTGGCATCTTCGCGAAACGACGGCGGCGTGGGTTTGTGGCTGGCATGCATTATTCACGACCCTAGACACACCACTCGTCCGCCTCCATGATGCCGCGGAGGTCCGTCGCCTCTCGTCCGCTGTGGCTTTATCCATTTATGCGTCTCTTTCGTTATCCGCTTATCCGTTTTCCCTTTTCGTTCGTCTATCAGTCGCCCCGTCTTTAGAAATGCAGTGGCGCGCGCGTACCGCCAACTTCTTTATCGCCCATTTCTCCCTTCCCCCTATCCCCTGCCCGACCGGGGATGTACCGGGAGATGAGTGAGGTCGATGGAGATGCTACTTCTAATTGTCCTTTTGTACGCGTATATATGTGACGTTGGTGTGACGCGGGGCTCGAGGTCATCGAGAACTGGATCGAGTGCGCGAGATGTCGTTCGATTGATTCGATATGTTATAAAGATTTTTATCGCACTTCATCGTTCTTAGTTTGCGTAACTTTCTGAATAAAGAAAAATATTGAACGACGTGTTTAATGCGCGGCACTTGGCTATTTCATTAAACGACGTTATATCCCGAAGACGAGGCCAACGGGCGTTAAATTTTCAGACCAATATTCTTTTGATTAATAATGTATTCAGAAGCGATGGACTTTAGCTGCCGATGCTCCCGATCCCCACCACCTATAACATTCTTTACGATTGTATTTATTATCCAAGTTAATTTCCCGTCTCGGGCTTGGAATTTTAAGCAAACAATTTGCAATTGAAAGGACGAAAAATTCGCGAGGAGAGCGAAGAATATTTCCGCGTTTCGATATAATTTTATTAGATTAAATCGACGCCGCCTCCCTCTTAGGCCTCGCAGATAACCAAACGCCGCGCCTAAACAAAACGTTACTTTCCAAAGTATCGGGCAGGGGCGGTGAGGTGACGGAGTGATTAGGGGGGGGGGGGGTGAGAGGTGGATGAGGAGGGTATGGGGATTCAAAGCATCGAGAAATCATTGGATTCGCTCAACGCCGCGAACGCCGAGTCACTTTATAAAGTCGTTGTCAACTCTTACGACCACGAGAACCTCAATTCTAAAATGCAAAATTTCGCGATTTTAATTCGCGTCAATCGCATGATCCAAGTCGTCCGGGCCGTCTTCTCGTTATTCCGATTCGAATCGGCTCGTTTGTTTGGTTGGCCACGTAATCAGCGGATGGCAGAGACGGAAGAAAGAAAGCTCATCCATCGAGTTCTCTCGAGTCGGTGCGATTACGCAACGTGAAAGTCAAACGACTCGCGGAGAGGTAACGCGGAGTGATGCTTCGTGTGTGCTTCGTGACTCGACCGTCTCGTGTTTTATCCGACCGGAGGGGTTAAGCTGGAGGTAGTCGATGCGATTTCGTCGCGATAGCCCAAGAGAATTGGAGAAGGAGAGATGGGAGAGAGAGAGAGAGAGAGAGAGAGAGCGGCTGGGGGGGGGGGTGAAGGCTGGAGGAGGAGAGCCGACGAGTGAGCGAGTCCAAGTCGTACGAAGGAAGGAGAGGGAGAAAAAAACCGGTTTTGCTATAGCTAGAAGCAGCAGGAACAGCGTTTGCTGCAACGTGTCTAATAACACGAGGGAATGAGGGAGCGAGAGAAACGTTACACTTGGCTCTACACTGAGCCGAGACACCTCGTCCTTCCTCCTCCTCTTTCTCCCGGGGCGACGACTCGTCTTGATGGAGAGGATGCTGCTGGACTATGTCTCGCTCAATTTATACCGCTTCATTTTCACGCTGTTGCGTCGATAGAGATCGGACTTGTATCGGTTACGACATGTCATTGCTACCGTCGCGCGGTCCCACCCAACGGTCGAGAAAAGGTTTTATTGTGTTACGGTATGGTACACCAGATGGTTCGACGGTTGGCTGGAAAAGGTTTAGTGATTGTAACTAGATATGGGCTGATTTACTTGGTGTTCTCGATAGTCCGAGCTATGGACTCGAAGCAAAAACTATTGTCTTAATGTCGTATATAGAGATGTCACGTAACTTTGCCGTCTCTCGCTAATATTATGACCCACTTCCGAGACATCACCCCATCACCCCAATAGCCCTCTACCATAAGCGTTGACTTACTTTATTTGCGAATCGAGATAATGCACTGGTATTTTCTGCGAGTATAGTATCGAAAGTTGTTTTGCTCCGATTGACGTGTCATCGTTGAGCTCGTGGAGCTTTGTGGGGGTTGCGCTGGACAAATAGTGAAAATGAACAAACAAAACGAAAAGAAAGAAAAAAGAAAAAAGAAAATGATAAGGTTATTGTCGTTGCATTTGCTCGCGAAATTTGAGAAATTTTAGCAATTCGTTCGATAATCTGATGTAAGGTGAATTGCGCGTTAATGATTGCTCGTAAAAGGCCCTGAATGAAGAAAATAAAGCGAAACTTATGGGTGGCACGATGATAATTATCATAATACCAACAATTGGAAAAATATAAGTTTAAGAAACTTTAAAAACTTATTTAAAAAAAAAAAAAAAAAAAAAAAAAAAAAAATACGGAAATACCATAGTCTTCGTTACAGTCAGTTGAAATGGCTTTTGCTTTAATGTCCGCAAAAATTAATTGTTAAAGGACTTTGAAAAGTAAAGGGACTATACAAATTGAAGTATTGTCGACATAGCCGTTCGATCATAATAATCATAATGATCATAATGATAGCAAAATATACGATCAATTATTGAAATAGATCATTATGTATACTTTATTTTAATTATTTTACAGAATGTATAGAGCAATAGTATCAAGTTAGTCAAGATCTCGACGTTAATTAATTGGTTGGTACGCTTAGAAGCTTTTCAGCTTTATCTGTTTAATAGAAATGACTTGATGGTTTATACAATCTTAAGAGTTATTTTAACAAAGGAACGAATAGACTTTCGTATTGTGAATTACCAGGTAGGCGTGTCGGAGCTTATCAAATCCCATTACCAGTCTTCATAAATAATCAAATCGACTCGCTCACCCTTACAACTAATTTCATAAAACCGACGAAAATTAAATGTTGGATCGAGTATTTTCACAAGCTAACCTTAACGAATGCAAAGACCTATTTCGAGATAATATTATCATCGTACCTGAATCATAACTACGATCCACGTCTATCCAATAATATCAAACGCAAGGAAATTTGCGAGGTAAGGGAGGGAGGAGGGACTGCCGTTGGAATTTAAACGTGACACAATAGACGAGATAAGAGGGAGTGCGCGCGCATGTTAAAAAGATATATGCGCATATATATATATATATATATCTAGAGAGTGAGAGTGTGAGTGAGAGTGAGAGAGGGGGAGGGAGAGGGAGATAAGAATACACAAGAGACGGGATAGATCTAATTGGGCTGCAAATTCTTATCAGGGTAACTCCACGGTAAGGGCATAGTCTACGTCCTCCTCGGGCATTCTAGTCCTCTCGCTCAGGCTCCTTCTACAATACACCAAAGCAGCATCGCGGCCGTAGTCGGAATAGTCGTCGTTGTCCTCGTCATCCTCCTGCACGTCGTCTACGTCGCCATCGCCGCAGCAGACACTGCCACCGCCTTCCCTTTTCCTCCGCCGCTTCTTACCACATAAGGATTCAGGAGGGCCCGCCCATAAATCCAGAATAACGACCGAGCGTGCGCCGCGAATACCGCGCCATTAAATGCCGCTACACCACGAAGGCTGAGACGAAGCCGAGCAGCCGAAGGTTCGGGTTCCGCAATTATTCCAGCCAGACATTCGACGCTCCTCCACTCATCCCTACTACGACGTAATTGCAGCCCGATTCTTTCTCTTCTCGCCACGCACACGCGCTCATATCCCGCCCCCCCTCCATCCCCATATCCCCATATCCCCATATCTCCATATCCCAATATCCCAATATCCCCATATCCCCATCCCCATCCCCATCCCCATCCCATCCCATCAACCCTTCACCTCCCCCAACCCCACCATCCCCTTGTCGAATTGGGAGTCCAACAGCCTTGCAGACGAATACTCGTGTAACGGCCTCGTCGAGATCTGGCCCACAAATCGCACTCGACCTTCAGCCGACGTCAGTCCCAGGCATTTTTTTTCTTTTCTTTTTTCTTCTTCAATCGCGCATCGCTCGTCCGCTTTTCTTTCGAGAACTCGATGCGACGATCGCCGATGGCCACCCCTGTCACCCCTGCCACCCACCCATCCCCCTACCCTATTCAAGCATGCACCTTGGAATTTAACTTATTTAACAAGTGTATCTCGCATTCCCCAAGCTGGTTTTCGACGCTTGCAGTTGTTTTATTCACCAATTCGATAATTGGCGCGCCATACTTCTGCCCTGGACTTTATACACCGAGTGCGAATTCTCGAAAATTGCTCACGCTGCTGGGACTTGGCTCGCCTCCTTTTCTTTGACGGACGCTGAGTTTCGATTTTAAAGGGGAGTTAGGCGATGGGGGGCGGGAGGATGTTGGGTGTGGTGGACGGCGAGAGGGTAAACACGAAGGTAAAAAAATCCAGCCAAAATTTATATCTTTCGTTGCAAATGCAATCGTTTACAATTTATTCCAATGGCAATGGCAATCCGTATTGTCAGGCCATGGTATCTACAGCGGTATCATCAAAATCTCCGACTTATCATTTGTTCTGTTCGAATGCATCGAGCGCGGTCCGAGCAAGCGATTACGAGGCCTTTAAGCAACCTCGATACTATCCACCCTCCCAACTTACCACTTATCAACTTATCAGGCCCAAGCGGTATATATATATATATATATATATATATATATATATATCGGAATACCCCAGGAGCTGGCTAAAGCTGAAAATTTTTTCTCTATTTTCTTCGAGCGCCTATAAAAATTTCCATCACTGATAATAAAAGATTGGCAGATGAATGAGCGTGTCGCGCGAATCGATAGCGGCCTTTTATGGCCTTCGTGCTTCTCTTTCAGCAGTCGGGCGACGAAGCGCGGATAAGAAATAAATGCGAGAATATCGAGTAGAAGTTGAAATGGACTTTTTACACGGCCTGATTTGCTCTTATAGTTGGCGGCGTGACAATAATAGAGCGACAATAGGGTGCGAAAAATGTGGGTCGACGCTCGTGATAAACAACAATAACAACAACAACAAAAAACAAAAAACAAAAAACAAAAAACAAAAACAATAACAATAACAATAACAATAACAAAAACAATAACAATAACAAAAACAAAAACAAAAACAAAAATTTCAAGGATAATAGAGACACGAGAAAGTGAGAAAATTAAGTAAAGTAGGGGTAAAGGAATTATCGTTGCCTTGATAAATCGCTAATTATAAGGGGGTGGATGAAGGTGATTTTGTCGTTGGATTATGTGCGCCGACTGGTGATTGTGCAGCTCCTTTTTACAATTAAATTCTCTTTATAATTATGAGGCTATGTTGGCCGAAGGAGCGTATAATTTTCTTTTTACGTCTAGCGAATTGACAGTGTCTAGCTGGTTTGTTGTATTGTCAGGCCAACATCGATCGTCTCGAGTTGGCAAGTTGGCAAACTGTTATGTAGAAAAGAATTCATCTAAAGCACGCAGAAGGAATGAAAGAAGGATAACGATTTAACGACGACATAAACGAATTGAATATCGTCGACTTGTAGATGTCTTATGCAACCTACATATGCTTTAATCCGTCGATTTTATATTTGATTTTCCGGGGTCGAGAATTAGTAGTAGTAGTAGTAGTAGTAACTTCCGTCGCGTTATATATAGTTCACGTCTCCTGCCCTGCCCTGCTCTGCCCTGCCCTGCCCTGCCCTGCCCTGCCCTGCCCCCCCCCTCCACGCCAAATCCCATCCCACCGTCAACGGCACGAATAATTTTTCAATATATGCAATGTAAATCTTTATCGATTATTACACGATGCGCGCGGTTTTTGCTCAACGCAGGCTCTGCCGTTGGGTTATAGTAGGAAAAATAAGTCGTCGCGCGTTCCCGAAAACTAATTTAGATTATCACTGCGCTCAAAATTATTTACAAAAACATATTTGCTCCATTGTATTCTCGCTCGAGTTTTGATAATAAGTCAGCTTCGAAAGAGTAAGCATGGATATTAATATAATGAGTGTATGTAAAAATATGCTCGTCGGATTAAGTAAAAACAGGGCGGGTTGTGTGTCGTCGGTTATTTTTAGATTATATTTTCCAATATAAAGAAAATAAAGCATTTTATACGTCCAACGCCCAGCAATAGCACAAGCCGCATTAATTATTGTTCGGAGCTAACAATCGTGTAATATAACATATAATAGCGATTAAGCGTAATAATAATAATAGCGCCACTGTTATTATTAACGAATTAACGATAGTGGCCCTTAAGTAAAACTGGGCGATAAAGGATTTATAATGCAAACATAAAGGCCAAGCGCCTAAGGCGTTTGTCAATTTGATGAATTTTAACAGTGAATTGTGTGTGTGTGTGTGTGTGTGTGTTTGTGTGTGTTTTTTTTTTCCGATTATTTCATTATCGCCAACGTACGTGCACTTTATAATAAAATTCTCGCCAAATATTAGAAATACAAACGTGTCCTTCGTACGTGCGTGTGAGTTTTTACATTCAAATTTCCAAACACGTGTGTAACAACAATATTTAAGATAGCACATCCACGCAACTATCATCCGTATATTTTTTCCGTTCATATTTTCACACAAATATATCCAACATTTGCGCACAGAGCATGGCATTTAAAATTTAAAATTATTGCTTTTGCTATTTGAGCGTTAATAGATAGGGCGTGACGTACTTTTCGCTCGGAAACTAACGTTGACGCATTAAATTGTACAATGTACTTTAAACTGCCGAGCAGGAGAATTCAAGGCTGTTGACTCGTGCCCCAGAAGTTTTTTGCGTGGAAAGCTCGGGCACGTCACTGAACACGTCGTCTCTTATCCGTCGTGCGCCAAACAATTAAAGCAGTGTTCGATAAGCGTAGGGTTGCCGAAAGAAGAAGCTCGGCCGACCGAGGGGTTCGGCTTCCTCGTTGCGATACGGGCCCCCGGATGCGACGATAAGGGCTTTATCGTGGCCCCGTGATACGTTGGCGTAAATTTAGTCGTGGGCGTCGCGACGATAGGCGCATCTCGGGCTTACCAATTGCGTATTTTATTCGCGAGCTTTGTGGAAAATTGTCGTAGTCGTGATCGGTATCGCCTGTATCTCCGTTGGCGCGAATATGAAATTAACGGGATTGTAGCGAGTCGACCGTTGGCCCTCGAGCTCAATTAATAAATGTATTTGAAAGGATGGGAGGAGGAGTAGGAGCAGGTGGAGGAGGAGGAGGAGGAGGAGCAGGTGGTGGTGGAGAGGGGGCGGGAGCAAGTAAGGATGAGAGAGAGAGAGAGAGAGAGAGAGAGAGAGAGAGAGATCGCGTGACACACGACGCCCCCTCTGCCCGACGTACTTTTCACTTTATTCGCGCTTGTGTAACCTTGTCTGCTTTATTTTTATGGGCACAGCCGAGCCTCGCGACACAAGGTTCAAAAGAAAGTAAACACTATGCGCTGCCTAACCTCGTTTAACTTTGGCACGAGGAGGAAATTTATGTTTCACGCCGCTTATAACATCCTCGTAATTATATTAAACGCAAGATGCATGCCTAAACCCGACTCCGATAGTATTTTAGATAGAGATAGATAGACCGATGGTGTTCTTTACTTTTCCATCTTTCTTTATCTCTATATTATTATGATTATGATTATTATGAAAAATGAAGAAGGTAGAAGAATGGTCGTTGCTGGAAAGTTGCGTTAATTGGGAATTGTGCGCGGCAAAATGCGGGATGATAAGAGCTTCTTCGGCAGAATTAAGTTTGGGATTTCAAATGATATGAAACAGTTTTGGACGAGGCGAATTCTCATTTTCCAACAAAATATTGAATATTTGAGTTGTCGGGGAAAGCCTCGTTTGGACCGAATGAATGCTATACTTGCAAAAGTATCTTTCTCCCTCTAACAATTTGAGAAATGCCAACTCGAGAATGAGCTATTAAGTGGAAATGCGATGGTTCGTTGATTTCCTTGGGATTACGAGCGACTAAACGACGAGTGAATAGGCATTTGGAAGAAAAATTTTCACCACCTGATTCTAAAGCTGCTGCTCTTCCCGATTGATATTCCCACTGACAGCGACGAACTCGCCCAACATTATTATATTCGCATTTTCAAAATGACACACCTTCGTAAACACACGAGCCCTATAAATCAACGGCGAGTCGAGTTAAGAAGCTGGACTGTCACTCGGCTTCAGTCTAATTCGAGTGGGAATGAGGCTCGGCGCGAGAATACGTAAAAGAGCTGCAAATTGTGGCACATATCGGCCAGGAATAGAAAAGCTACGACGCGTCGTCGTCCATACGGAAAGTGTAACCGGAGAACGCGAAGAAGACGGACGTCTGGGCCTCACAGGCGAGCGCAAAATTTTCGGAAACGGAGCTTCGTGATGAAAGTGTGGTGAATCGATAGCCTCGGGTAGATCACTTTTTGGTTGAAAATCACGTATTTGTTGTAGGATTTCGTCAAAAGCGAGCGCCTCGCGTGTCTATTTGGATATTATAATCATTAAAGAGAACTTCCTCGTAGCGTCCTATTTTAAATTCTCTCTCTCTCTCTCTCTCTCTCTCTCTCTCTCTCTCGCTCTCTCTCTCTCTCCCTCCATTTGAATATAATTATTTATCTTTATGCGCAATATAAATAGCTATCCCATAATTTTAAAAGAATGCTTTTTATAGCGACTTTTTCACTCGGTGAGTGCAATGAATTAAAATTAAAATAAACCACCGCACTAAGAGAAAATGGTTTTTTAATTATGCGTTATTGCTATTATCTACCTAGGCTAATTATCTCATATAAGACTTTTTAAGTATCACGTCAAAAATTTACGCAAGATTTATTGCTAATAGCCCGTCAATGTTAACTGAAGAAACTAAATGGAGACAAAAAAGCAAAAAAATGGTAGGAAAAAAAATACGTAGCTAAATGACGATAATGAAGTCTAAAAATTAAAATATACGTTACACGCGTAATGCAATTCTTATTATTATTCCCTCCCCCCCCCCTCTGCCCCCCCCTATTTTTATGTTACGGTTTATAATTATGGAAAGTATGACATGTGATAATATATATTCTTTTTTGTAATCCGGAAATTTACTCCGACTGTCTTCATAATTTGATAATGAATAACACGAAAATCGTCATTGCATTTATTAGTTATTGAGCAACGTAATTTGACCGAAGAAATATCTGAAAATGCAAGTAAATATAGAGGAATCCATATTTTTATTTATATAACAATTTTTCAATCCTGTCCTAATTGTTATATAGTTCGAAATGAAATGTCGCCGAGTGTTCGTAAAGTGTAATAATATTAACCGAGAGTTAATAAAGTTAATATGAGAAAGAAATGAGATAAAATGAGATACCCTTAATGTATTATTGACAAAATTAGATTTTCTGCCCCGTGAAATTTTATTGGTACGACTGCAATGTTAGTGATCTCATTTATTTTATTTGTGTCATTTAATTCTCGGCTATTGATTTTATGATAAAGTTTTTCCAGTCGAGAGTAATGTAATTTAAAATTTAGCAGACATTTCTCTGGGAATTCTTCTCATTCTTCCATTTATAGGCGTCCATAAGATCATCGATTGCTTTCACTCGTAATTCTTTTATAGGCTTATGTTTCTTAATATAATACGGTATTAAAATTAGATATCATTTAATATAACGTTACGATGATAACTTATGAAATTTAGATTATTATTATTTAATCAAGTTCACTAGCATAAAATTGAATATATATATATATATATATATATAATTTTTTTTTTTTTTTTTTTTTTTTAATAAAATAAAAGAGATAAAATCCTAGCTTCAACTGCTATTAATCTCCTTTTATATTGGTTTTTAGTATGACGTCAACGCAAATCTATCAAAACATTATTAATATGTAAAATAAAATATAATGACTCGGCTATTCAAACAATATACTTCGTCTTTGAATGTTTTTTCTTTTTCTATACCAGCCAGTCTGCAATTGAACTCTACGACCACGTGGTCATCAATCACTTATTAAAATTCATGCCTAATAATATCAACTGTTTACTCGTAATGCTTCACTATAAGCAAAGTAGCACTAAAGATCCGAAAACAAAAAACAACAACGCCAAAAAGAAAAAAAAAACACTAGAATAAAAAAAGCCTCACAAAGAAATGAATAAAAATAAAAATCCGTTGGATATATTGGAATACACGTATACTTCGATTAAACCGACTTGCTTAGTTATATAACAGGAAATAATGAAGCAATAGCAAGTTTTAAAAATATTTAAAGTTGTCGGTACTACATAACGCCATACTCGCAATCAACTTTCGATATCTAAAACAAAAACAAAACAAAAAAATTGTTTACCATTAGCTGACACAAATCAACAAAATGCTAAGATACAAGTTATTTCATATTGGTAGTATAGAGTCGTACATGATTGACAGCTTATTCATAATTATTCCACGAAATTGGCCATTGAGGGCGAATTGAGCGACAATAAGAAGACAAAAGGAGAACATTCGATATATTAAACGGAACATTTGTCCTTCGGCAAGAGTGCGTAAACCGTCCGGCAAAACACAAGATAAACACAGTCGGCGAATCCCAACGGTTAACAAGGTAAACTCGGCCTCGCGTACGCACACTTTCATACGTTTCCGGCCTCGGTAGCGAATCCGTAATCCCGTTATACACACACAGACGAGAATCAAACGTGAAATTAAACGACCTTTCTCGCCAGATTTTCCCGCGGATTTCAACGGCAATTTTACAGCCGCGCTTTCTCTCTCTCTTTCTCTCTCTCTCTCTCTCTCTCTCTCTATATATATATATATATCACTCTCTCTCTCCTTCTCTCGCGGGCGATACCACGACATCGGCTTTTCGCTCGTCAAGATTTCGGATCACCAGCTCATATAACGCATCCTGCGGGTTATCTCAGAAAAGCCAGCGCTCTTATATCCCTCCTTTTATGGCAGTGGCGCTTTACGACTCGGGCCTCTCTCTCTCTCTCTCTCTCTCTCTCTCTCTCACTCTCACTCTCTCTCACTCCGTCACACACACACACACACACACCCACATTCTCCTTGATTATTCATATTAAGAAGTGCGTGTTAATATCGCCTGGCGCTCTTTCGTTCCACCCACCCACCCACCCACCCACCCTATCTCTCTCTCGCTCTCTCTCTCTCTCTATCTCTCTCTCGCTCTCGCTCTCGCTCTCTGTGTCTCTCTGTCTCTCTCGGATCAGCATAATCATCGATTGCCTATAAATAGGCGGGGATATTCTTAGGATCGTATCGATCGGATGATAGGGACCCCAAGAGACGCTTAGACTGCGAGCGGAATCGCAGAGGTGCCGAGAGAGGTGGAGAAAGCTTTCGTTCACGGCATTTAAAAATAAGCTTTGCTGCCCGATCGCGTGTCGACTTATTTATAAGTCGTCCACCGACCGAATCGTCGAATTGTCATAACTTTAATCGATTAGGAGCGGCAGACCGTCACTTGAAATAATAATATTATCTCCGCGGGCCTTTCGCGACACGTACCCGGGAAATTCGAAATTCGTTATTTAATTAGACGCGGAGCATGACTAAAACGAGAAACCCGCATCGAGCGCTACGTATGAATGTAATTTTACGCTACTCCAAGGCGTCAGTGCATTAAACATTCAAGTTGCACGATTATAGTGACTTTTCTGACAGCTGTAATTAGATACCGTGAATGATTGAATCGGGCAAATCAGATTTTCGTGCGTTACTCCTCGATGCGCTAATTGAAAATAGATGTACGATGAAAAACATGTCGTCTCTCCGATTCTTCATCTTATTCTTACTCTTATTCTTATTCCATTTCGTCTACTTCTTCTTCTTCTGCGTTCTTATATGTTTCCTCGGGGCACTCCTCGTCGACTATTCCAATGATTCAGCGGATGCTCAAATAAATAAACACCACGTTCATTTATCGTATAATAAATCCACCAATATTGAGATTTTGTTATTTTTATTAAACTTTTACAAGATAAAGCCTGTACAAGTCGTCAGATGAGGAACAAAAAAAATTTGTCACGTTTATCATAACGTGAACATTTTACGACGAATTTTTCAAAATTTTCAATTTCTTAATATCGTACGCTAGTGAAAATCTTTTTCGTTTTATTCGCTAAATATTTGGCAATCCAAATTTCTATCGTTCAATGCAATAATTTAGCGAACCTTACTAATATCCTCACGAACAATGCATTACAGGCATTGAAATAATAATAATACACCATATCTATTATTCTTATCATGGTAATAAAATTGTATATATAGCAATAGATATTCACCATTTGCCTATTTTATATATTGGCATGAAAACATCGTCGATTATCAGATTTATTTCATCGGATCTCATATTTCAAAAGAATCTCTACAATCTTGTTACACATATTTACTTCAATTTCATTCGATGTAAATTAATTCTCTACGAAACTTTATACACCGATGACGAATAATAAATCGCTAATTATATAAAAATCATTAAGGACGATTAATTATTCTAACAAGACGGTATTATTCGCTAATGTAATAATAATAGCAATAATAATAGTAATAATAATAGCAATAATAATAATAATAATAATAATAGCAATGCAAGTATAATCTTAAATTAGATCCAAAGGAATAAGAGGATAAGCGAAATTGAAATTAGTCGATTGAATATGCCTCTGAAATACATAAAATGCCGGTAAAGTAAATCAATGAATTAGATGATTCGAGGCGAGAATGGGCAATCCATTGGAACGGATTTACTTAATAAAGTATGTATAATTAAAGAGTGCAGAGCGTAGAATGAAAATTGTTGAAAATATTGCGCTTGAAAAGTAATGTAAGCTAATTTTTTCATCAACAATATCGGAACAGAAAATAAGATATTACGTTTTTTAACGTTCGCACGTGTTTAATAAGCAGAGCTCGATTATTCGATTGTGATTGTATGCACCGAGTCTAACATAATCCAGCCTATCGTGCCAATTACAATGTAAATATTAAAATTTGAATGATTTTTCGAAAATTCTAATTGCCGCGACATATATAAGATTAGAATAATAATTAAGAGTGAGAATGGAAAAAATATTGACAAAATTATGAAACGAACGAGCGCAACATCGATAAATAATTTATAATTATGAATGATGGATGCACGGGGCCTGAAAAATCGTTATAAATATTTCATTAAAGTGTCGGCCTGTCTTTCAAGCACATTTCAAGAAAGATGTCCTTGTATATGGATAATAACGGCTATTTGGACAATAAATAAAAAGCATTTTACTTAGGGACTATACTGGTGGGTAACCAAGGGCAAAATTTTCCAGAAGAAAATGGATAAAAGGAGGAGCGCATGGATAAATAAGATGGATAAATAAAGTGAGAAATCGTAAAAGTCGTCCTTGTATATGGATAATAACGGCTATTTGGACAATAAATAAAAAGCATTTTACTTAGGGACTATACTGGTGGGTAACCAAGGGCAAAATTTTCCAGAAGAAAATGGATAAAAGGAGGAGCGCATGGATAAATAAGATGGATAAATAAAGTGAGAAATCGTAAAAGTCGTCGTGGTCGTTGTCGTCGTCGTCGTCGTCGTCGTCGTTGTCGTCGTCGTCGTCGTCGCCGGCGCACTCATCGTCGTCGCACTCGTCGAGGCATGGAGAAAACAGATAAAATTGAGACTTGAGACGACGAAGGGGCGGCGCAGGAGAAAGAGAGGTGACGTTGACGCGAGGGCGAGTAAATGAGAAGCACGCAAAAGCAAGAAACGCCGGTCAGCTGCTATGTATTGGCCAGCTCCTCTCATGATTATGCGATAAAGATAAATAATTTATCGCACGACGTCTGGCCGTTGGCCAACATTTTCCCGGCGCTCGTCGCTTTCATCGCTCGGAAATTTCGCGCGATGCCGGACAATGAAACAGACCCGGGCGTTGATGAGGTGGAAGGGAGCGACTGAGTGGGAGCGGGCAGGCGAAGGAGGACGAGGAAAGGCCAGAGAAACTTTGGCCGCGTTCGTTGACGAAAATAAATCCGTGCGCTTTATCACCCACGAAATTGTGTGGTATAATTACCGCGTTTCCAAGCGCGGACGGGAAAGTTAAAGCTGAGGCCTTGTTTACACCCCGAGGCTTTTTATTACATTGGAGTCGAGCAAGCCGTTTTTTTTTTTTGTTTTATCCTGTTTGTTCGTTTGTGCACTCGTCGCAGGACGACGAGCTTATTTCATTTTCCTCTTCCTTCAACGATGAGAAAAATCATCTGAAGATTCGTTAAAGCAACGCGAATACGCTTCCGATCGCTTATCGCTAGAATGAGGCAGTAACGAGATAAGGTGGATATTTTCCTCAAGTTTCTTTACTCGCAGCTTCCGAATTTGCCTTCGCATTGCTGTCGTCGGATCGATATTGGCATCGATACGATTTGATTCGATACGATTCGATTGAGCATCGAATTTCATTTTCCTCTCCTCTCCTCAACGACTTAGCCCTCGCTTACCTCGGAATTTTCGTAATTTTCGCGCAAACTCGTTGCGCGCATTAACTCTTACGTAGCCATTCATTGTTTGCAAAGTCACTTGAACATTCAGAGCGTTCGTTATCGTGGGAACTGCACCAATGAAAGCCATATAAAAGTCGTATTGTGAATTGTCCATTGGCCAACGCGTAAATGAATATTTACTCGAAGGATATATTTTATTCAATGCACTTTCGTCGTGTAAGATCCCTTCAAATACCGGACAAGTGGAAAAAGGCATTTATTTTCACGAGCCCATCGATACAAAATGATTTATGCACGACGGAACGCACGGAGAGATTGAGATTCAGATTGAGATTGAGAGAGAGAGAGAGAGAGAGAGAGAGAGAGAGAGAGACTGTGATTTGCGTCCAGTAAATACGGGCGTGCGGGCGTTTAATCGAGGTCGATTATCATAATTTTAAATTGAATGGAAATTAAGGGGGACGAAATCGCTTGGCGTCACACATATCTCTCTCTCTCTCTCTCTCTCCAACCCCCTGCCCATCCCGCATCGCCATGCGTCCCATTGTATCTTCTCGCTCTTATTTTTCCTCGCACCTTGACCTCACCGTCCCTCCCAACCATCGCTCAATCGCGGGTTACCAAACATCGGTTCCTCTCCCGATATCGCATATTGAACAAGATTGATATCAAGAATGAGATTCGTTCAAGCTTGTACGTACGACCGATAAAAAAAAAGTCGGTCGGCCGAAAATATTCGGGGTCTCCCTCCCTTTTATTCTTGATATCTTTTTGTCTTTCATTTTCTTTTTTCTCTTTTTAACGGAACTTTTCTCCTAAATGAAAGTAAACTCGGTTTGAGAGTCATAAGGAAATTAATTGCCTTTAACAGCCATTCGACAAGGATTTTACAAGTTTGATGATGTTTTTAACGAAATAATGAGCATTTGTTGTGAACCCCGTTTACTTTGTAGGTTAGCAAACTAATATTATATATAAACAATATAAATTACACGAGTAATTATTTGAGTTATAAAAGAGATAAGAATAGTTAAAGTGTTACACGTTTATAGCTCTTTATCCTTTATCCTTAGACTTATTTTTGTACTTTATCTGTTCCAGGTAAGAGCGACTTTGGAGTTTCCAGTTCAATCTTAAGACCATCGATATTCTTTCGTGTTATAAGACACTCGAGTGAGTTAAATTCAAATTTTCATCGACTACCAGATATTGAGATTTTAATACACTAATAATAATAAGACTTTATCCAGCATTATAATGAATATGGTACTACTATTTTTATACTAAACTATATATAGTTGCACTCCATAATTTTTCTCTCATAATTAATCACAAGGAAATTACTGAAATTGGCTTTGAGCATTGATTAGATGGAATAGCGAGCCACGTAATGCACTTCAACACTCAACTTTTCAATTTGATCTACTTTAATTCTTTAGTATACAAATAACGATAATCTTATAATTATTAATTGCATCAGTTTGTGCAGTAAGCAATCATTTTTCTTACTTGATTATCATTTTCTTCTTCTTACTAAATACTATTGTATTTATCAATAAGAAGTCTTTATTCAATTTCTCTTGTAACTAGCAGTACGTAATAAAGTATAAAATGACTTTGTAATAATTGTAAAATTTATAGATTGTAAGGATTAATAATATGATTGATAGTAGTAGTATTGGTAGGGCCTGAAACTTTTCTTCTCAGCCATTATAAATATGCCATGAGAAATGATAAAATATTTTTAATTGTTCTCTTTTTCATTCTCTCGTTTTTGCTAAAAGGAAAGGGAAGGAGAAATATATTTTTTACAAAATATAACTAATTTCAAATGCTGCGCATAATTTATAATTTTGCCTTTGAAATGAAATAATTTGTAACATTGCAAATTATTCGACCGTTCGATGAATTAATATATAAACGCACAATTTCTAATGGAGCACTCGTTAATACGAAAAATAGATAACTTCAAGATCGAACTCTATCTTTAATGTTTGTCACACTTTCATCTCGTGCTTAACTTGACAAAATAACACCTTAGAAGCCTATGAAGTATATTACAGCTTCTTTAACTACAGTGCGAAGTAGAGAGAGAGAGAGAGAGAGAGGAAAGACGGAGATAGAGCGAAAAAGAGACGGAGGAGGTGGAGGTTGCAACCGTTTAATGAAAACCAGCTTCGCTTGAAACAGGCTCTTTGCTTCTCTCGACGTCGGCATCGAGACGAGGAGGTGAAAACCGGTTTATCCGGTTCTTCCTAGCTGTCTCTCCCTCCCTCTCCCTCTCTCTCTCTCTCTCTCTCTCTTTTTCTCTCTCTTTATTTATCCCTTTATACACCTCCATCACTTTAAAAGAAGATTGGTAAACATGTATATATACTGCCCCGTCCCCCACATCTCTCACTCTCTCTCTCTCTCTCACTCT
Organism: Ceratosolen solmsi marchali; assembly: GCF_000503995.2. NCBI lineage: Eukaryota > Metazoa > Arthropoda > Insecta > Hymenoptera > Agaonidae > Ceratosolen > Ceratosolen solmsi. The sequence goes on along the minus strand of NW_011948414.1, from coordinate 4,429,562 downwards.
CTCTCTCTCACTCACTCTCTCTCACTCACTCACTCTCTCTCTCTCTCTCTCTGGCTTTTTCGTCCAATAGGTAGATGTATATATACCATGTGCCGTAGCATATCTGATCCAGTGATCACCAGACTCGTAACGCGAGTTTAACATACTTGGCAAGCACATGCACGCACACGTGTGTATGAGAGAATATATACGTGTAAGCGCGTATATTCGTTGCTGCAACAGAGCGCACGATCCCCTTAAGGAGCGAGACAAACGATGTACACCCACGTATCCTCCAGTCTATCTCTCTCTTTCTCTCTCTCTCTCTCTCTCTCACTCGCTCACTCGCTCACTCGCTCACTCACTCACTAACTCACTCCTTTTCCCTTGGTAAAAAGAGGAAGGCACGGAATTACCTTTTGTGAAAGAGGAAAACGTTAAGGGGAGAATTACGACGTGCGAGGAGGAGAAAAAAGGGTTTTTTTCCTTCCTCATCTTCTTCCCATTCTTGTTCTCTTCTTATTTTGCAACTTTGTTTCGTACTCGGGAGTTCTCGTTTGTGATTTGCGTCCAGTAAATACGGGCGTGCGGGCGTTTAATCGAGGTCGATTATCATAATTTTAAATTGAATGGAAATTAAGGGGGACGAAATCGCTTGGCGTCACACATATCTCTCTCTCTCTCTCTCTCTCCAACCCCCTGCCCATCCCGCATCGCCATGCGTCCCATTGTATCTTCTCGCTCTTATTTTTCCTCGCACCTTGACCTCACCGTCCCTCCCAACCATCGCTCAATCGCGGGTTACCAAACATCGGTTCCTCTCCCGATATCGCATATTGAACAAGATTGATATCAAGAATGAGATTCGTTCAAGCTTGTACGTACGACCGATAAAAAAAAAGTCGGTCGGCCGAAAATATTCGGGGTCTCCCTCCCTTTTATTCTTGATATCTTTTTGTCTTTCATTTTCTTTTTTCTCTTTTTAACGGAACTTTTCTCCTAAATGAAAGTAAACTCGGTTTGAGAGTCATAAGGAAATTAATTGCCTTTAACAGCCATTCGACAAGGATTTTACAAGTTTGATGATGTTTTTAACGAAATAATGAGCATTTGTTGTGAACCCCGTTTACTTTGTAGGTTAGCAAACTAATATTATATATAAACAATATAAATTACACGAGTAATTATTTGAGTTATAAAAGAGATAAGAATAGTTAAAGTGTTACACGTTTATAGCTCTTTATCCTTTATCCTTAGACTTATTTTTGTACTTTATCTGTTCCAGGTAAGAGCGACTTTGGAGTTTCCAGTTCAATCTTAAGACCATCGATATTCTTTCGTGTTATAAGACACTCGAGTGAGTTAAATTCAAATTTTCATCGACTACCAGATATTGAGATTTTAATACACTAATAATAATAAGACTTTATCCAGCATTATAATGAATATGGTACTACTATTTTTATACTAAACTATATATAGTTGCACTCCATAATTTTTCTCTCATAATTAATCACAAGGAAATTACTGAAATTGGCTTTGAGCATTGATTAGATGGAATAGCGAGCCACGTAATGCACTTCAACACTCAACTTTTCAATTTGATCTACTTTAATTCTTTAGTATACAAATAACGATAATCTTATAATTATTAATTGCATCAGTTTGTGCAGTAAGCAATCATTTTTCTTACTTGATTATCATTTTCTTCTTCTTACTAAATACTATTGTATTTATCAATAAGAAGTCTTTATTCAATTTCTCTTGTAACTAGCAGTACGTAATAAAGTATAAAATGACTTTGTAATAATTGTAAAATTTATAGATTGTAAGGATTAATAATATGATTGATAGTAGTAGTATTGGTAGGGCCTGAAACTTTTCTTCTCAGCCATTATAAATATGCCATGAGAAATGATAAAATATTTTTAATTGTTCTCTTTTTCATTCTCTCGTTTTTGCTAAAAGGAAAGGGAAGGAGAAATATATTTTTTACAAAATATAACTAATTTCAAATGCTGCGCATAATTTATAATTTTGCCTTTGAAATGAAATAATTTGTAACATTGCAAATTATTCGACCGTTCGATGAATTAATATATAAACGCACAATTTCTAATGGAGCACTCGTTAATACGAAAAATAGATAACTTCAAGATCGAACTCTATCTTTAATGTTTGTCACACTTTCATCTCGTGCTTAACTTGACAAAATAACACCTTAGAAGCCTATGAAGTATATTACAGCTTCTTTAACTACAGTGCGAAGTAGAGAGAGAGAGAGAGAGAGAGGAAAGACGGAGATAGAGCGAAAAAGAGACGGAGGAGGTGGAGGTTGCAACCGTTTAATGAAAACCAGCTTCGCTTGAAACAGGCTCTTTGCTTCTCTCGACGTCGGCATCGAGACGAGGAGGTGAAAACCGGTTTATCCGGTTCTTCCTAGCTGTCTCTCCCTCCCTCTCCCTCTCTCTCTCTCTCTCTCTCTCTTTTTCTCTCTCTTTATTTATCCCTTTATACACCTCCATCACTTTAAAAGAAGATTGGTAAACATGTATATATACTGCCCCGTCCCCCACATCTCTCACTCTCTCTCTCTCTCACTCTCTCTCTCTCACTCACTCTCTCTCACTCACTCACTCTCTCTCTCTCTCTCTCTGGCTTTTTCGTCCAATAGGTAGATGTATATATACCATGTGCCGTAGCATATCTGATCCAGTGATCACCAGACTCGTAACGCGAGTTTAACATACTTGGCAAGCACATGCACGCACACGTGTGTATGAGAGAATATATACGTGTAAGCGCGTATATTCGTTGCTGCAACAGAGCGCACGATCCCCTTAAGGAGCGAGACAAACGATGTACACCCACGTATCCTCCAGTCTATCTCTCTCTTTCTCTCTCTCTCTCTCTCTCTCACTCGCTCACTCGCTCACTCGCTCACTCACTCACTAACTCACTCCTTTTCCCTTGGTAAAAAGAGGAAGGCACGGAATTACCTTTTGTGAAAGAGGAAAACGTTAAGGGGAGAATTACGACGTGCGAGGAGGAGAAAAAAGGGTTTTTTTCCTTCCTCATCTTCTTCCCATTCTTGTTCTCTTCTTATTTTGCAACTTTGTTTCGTACTCGGGAGTTCTCGTTACTGCCGCGAATTTATTATGCATAATGAAATTCACAATAGGTAGCGCTTCTTCCTTTTTCCCCGTTAATTTTTTCTTCGCGTGAATTTCTGTTGTCGTTGTCCTTGTCGTTGTTGCTGCTTGGCGCTGTTTTGCGGAAAGTTTGATGGATGTTAAGTGGGTGCGTTCGGAGTCTGAGAGGCTCGTAACCTTCTGCGCGCGAGGACGTCAATGGTATGCTGGAATAATAATGATGTAGGAGAGTCGTTCCGTGTTTTTATATTTTTCAGAGGACGTTGTTGATAATTTACGGAAAGTCTGAGTTTTGCTTAACTCATAAAAAGGTCGCTCGACTATAAGCAGAAATCAAAAATATCCGCGGAATTTACGGATGGAATTTGAGGCTGGTTTTTTTTCATCCTCGATTAAATTAGTCGAATAGCGTGAATAACCAGAATCATTGTTACTGGCTCGAACCGATTGTAAAAACTGCGCTTTTCCATCATAAAATTAGCCGTAATCGCATACATTTCGTTACAACATTTACAGCTGAAAGAGGCAACGAGTGGACTCGAATGTATGAGGCATTCGCTCCTGCGAACGAGCTTCTCTCCATTTATAAATTTAGCATTTAATGATTCTTAATACTTAAAGGTGGAAGTAAAGGTTCGATTTTAATCGGTCAATGGGCAAAAATCCCCTAAAGTCACCCAAAGCTCGTAATGGCGAATTAATAAACGCGATTAATTTATCAATCGATGATTTGTCGTAATTTATGTAAAAGAGATGAAAACAAGCCTAATAGGATGAACTTGGCTAATAAATTAAACGCATTTTATTATCATGGAACGATATTATTAAAGTCGTTAGTAAAATGAAAACGGATGGTCGTGTGTTTGGGTTCGTCGAGGCATTACGGAAAATCCGCCACAGCTTATTTATTCCTCTGAAAAGTCTCGAGTTACGCAATTGGAAAAAAAAATGCCGGTAAGGACGGGCATCGAGCCCTCGACAAGGCCAAGCGTCATTCAGAGTTCGTCGACACGCGCCGAACAAAGAAAAGAACGGATTCGGAAGGGCCACTAGACGCACTCACGCAATTAAAGAAAAGAAGCCGAGCAGAGAGGAAGAGATGGGAGAGAGAGAGAGAGAGAGAGAGAGCGAGAGTGGAGAGAAATTCGCGATACGATTCCTCCGCGACGACGCGCGTATAAATAAACGGGCGCGTGGGCGAATGTAACATACGCCTATCTAACCCTCCCTCCCGCCATCACTCGCTCTCTCTCTCTCTCTCTCTCTCTCTCTCTCTCCTCTCCTGACCCACTCCACGAATTGCCGACGTCGTCGACCTCCTCGATCTCTCTTTCCTTGTCGTTTCCTCTATCGTCTCTTCTTTTACCTCCTCGTAGCCCGTCTCTTCGTTTTCTTCTCCCCGTTCCCCTCGCAGTCGTCCACGGAATTTATCATTCGCCGCTTAGCTCCTCCTCGTACCCTCCCTCCCTCCCTCCCTCCCTCCCTCCCTCCCTCCCTCCTCCTCCTCCTCCTCCTCCTCCCCCATCCCTCATTGTCTCCTACATCACCCCTCGTCCTCCTTCTCTTAACGCTCGAGA
>NW_011948414.1:4413464-4424825 GCF_000503995.2 Ceratosolen solmsi marchali | reverse complement strand
GACGTCTGTTATGCGCTCGTTCCATTTTGTTTTGCTTGTCCCTTTTTAGGCGACGAGGAAAACGCATTTATGTATGTATGTATGGCCCGTGTACGTTGAATTTATGCCGGCACGCAATCATTCAGTGGCTGGAGTAACTCGCATAGCAAGCGCTTCCACTGCGAATTTCGGCATTACATAAAATTTTAGATTACACCGGGACCCGAGTGAGTGCCCCTAACAAATTTATTATTTATCCCTATTAGCTCTGGCAAATAAGTTGCCCCGGCTTCTATAGACCTCCGCTTCCATATCGTTAATGCGCGTTTTATTTAGATGAAAGTAAAATAGCCTCAAAGACTTTATGTCTGAGTAACTTAAAGAAAATATCAAACGAAACGTTTGCAATGTGTAAATCACGCTCGCTGCGTTTTACGTGCCCTGCCGGATCCGAGAATTCTAAGAGATACGCTTAACTTTAAAATAATGGAATAAAAATTTTCCAACTGCAGGCGTAAGCCGTAAATTTAATAAACTGCGGCCGTATCGAGGATTGGGGAGAGAATTAATGCTCGAGATAACGTCTTTTCTAAATACCGCGATGATAATGTTGATCGCAAAATTCTAATTTGTTGCACGTCAGGGATATATCAACGGCCATACGTAAAATAATGATAAACATACCATTGCCGCAATTGCGCAGCGGTGATAAACCGGTGATATCCCGCATCGAGATAATACGTATTATTAAATTAAATACGACCCATCGGCCCGTTATTACATAACTTTATCTCTTAAATACACACCTTTATCTTTTAATAACTTATCGGTGATAAAGAAGCGCCGTATGTAAATAAAGTCTCATAAAATTCCCGGCTATTCGTTAGTTTGGCATAGGAACGTTACACGGGGGTGGGGGGGGGGGGGGGGGGGGGGGGGGGGGGGGGGGGGCACACATTTCGATGACTTCCGAAAGTAACTTGAATTTTTTACCTCAGATATTTCGCGATAAGCCTAAAAAGACGAGAGATTGAACGAGAGAAAGAAAAGGAAAGCGCGTCGGTGGCGGAACGGGTTACGGTTTTAAAACGGATGATGCACTTTAGAATAAAACGTAGCGCTATTAAAATAAAGATGATAGACAATATCTTTCCTTTCATCATACGCCTGTCGAACGTCTGTAATTTCTCGGTAATTACACGTGCGCGCACAACAACGGTATTTATTTAAGCCTTGAGGTCTAATTCCTCCTTGTCTCGCGAGATGCCTTCTCGCCCATGTAATTTATGCGTTTGCTCGTATTTCGTCGACTCCCCACATAGAGTCCCAGCGCGACGTTAGGACACAAGTTAAGCATAAGATGCCTAGGCCTTATTTGCCGGAGAAAATTGTTCGTTGAGGATGTGTTTGCCGTAAGGATTCGTTTAGGCTGCGGTCATTGCTATATTGCGTTAGGTTATAACGACAAGTGTGCCCAGTACGTGGCTTTAAATTAACCCGCGGCTCGATCCAATCGGATGCGCACACCCGTTGAAGGATTAAGAAGCTTTGGGATTTCGACAGGCAGGATAGCTCGCCAAAGGCAACATTAGCGTCCTGCCACGAGACTTTCTAATAAAACGCAGAGACTAGGAGCGCGAGTCGCTCGGGCCAAAGAGGGTGCAAAGCCTGGTGGCGGTGAAGGATGGGATGGTAGGGGGAAGGGGGTGGCGATAGAGGTGTAAGGGGAGGTAACGGGCCGCGAAGACTAATGCAGGACACGCCGGGAGTGAAATGGTCAGAGATGGGGATGAATGTCGGAGTAGGGCGCGGGACGAGGATGTCCTCGTCATCAGCTGTTACTAGAGCTCGGAGATGAGAGGTGCTGGAGGTCTTCCGTCTGGGCGACTGGGACGGTTGGGGCCGGGGCCGGGGGGGGGGCGGGGGGGGGGGGGGGGGGGGGGGGGGGGGGGGGAGTAGGGCAGACGAGCCGGAAACCCGAGAGCCGAGCAAAATAGGTACGGGATACGCGCGAGCGAGAGGATACGAGTCGACGTCGCTCTACTTTTTCTTGCCTCCGTCCACCGTGTTTTTTTTATTTTTTATTTTCTTCCCTTTCTCCTTTTTTTTCTTGCTTTTTGTATCATTTCTTTTCTTTTTCTTTTTTTTAACCCCTCGCGCAGCCTCCGTACCGTTTTTGTTTGCGTTGGCGGTGAGCTCCGCCGGCACGAGGAATTTGAAATTGCCGCATGCCGACACCATATGGCGACGGCGAAATCTCCGCCGATGCAATCGCCTCCCGGTGAACAGACGCTCGCCTCCGCGGGGATGCGACGACCGAACGGGATCGATGATGTCGAGCGATGCCGGAATCGGGTTGGTGGCGGTTGAGGGTGGTGGGGGGGGGGTGGGGGGGGGGGGGGGGGGGGGGGGGGGGGGGGGGGGGGGTGTTTAGCGGAGCGGGGACAGAGACGCGGAGTTAGCGATGATAGCCGATTGGGAAGACTCGTCGTCGGTCTTTTTTCCTCACGCTATTCGCGAGAGTTTGTTTTCAAAGTGGGGCCTGCCACTGGCACTGTGACTCATCGATCGCTGTGAGAACGACTGATCGGGTCGAAAGTCATCATCGGCTGAATAATTTTGCATTATAAGCCCGTTTCGCCTCAATGAAAGTGCAACTTTGCATTCCGTAAAATAAGATTGAAATAATCGATATCTCGCCAGGGGATCTAGCCTCATTCTAATTTACGGCCTTCGGACGCACTGCTTCACGATTCTGAAATTATAGTGTAAAGACTTGAGCACGAGATGCAATGTCTGGCTGAAACTTTGCATTTTGCGCGATTATTTTTATATTTATCACGAGCGAGCGGAATGAATAAATTAAGTGATTTAGTTTATCCGAGTAGCGCTATCCGATATTTCTATTACATCACGACATTTCATTGGAATGGTGGCTGATCGAGCTTTACAAAAGTCTTTTCGTACTCATCGCTTTGCGTTGGGGAAAAATTTTCAAATTTGTCTTTTTGCGATAACGTTGTATTAATATATATATATATATATATATATATAAGGAGTAAAAATTCAGCGCTGATAAGGCCCGATCGGTCGAGGCTCGGAGATTTACGTTAATCGCTCAATGTGTCAGATTGGCTTAACCTTTGGATAATCATCATGACTTTGCTTTGGCCTTTAAAAGCGAAAGATGCATCGGAAAGGATTCTGACACGTTAGCCAATATTATTGGCCCAATGCCAATACAATTGCAACGCGAATTTATGATGTTTGTACAGTTTTCGAATGAAAGAGAACAATGATCGCGGAAGGACGATGCGAGTCTGACGAATAAGTAGGCAAAAGGGACACAACGTAATAACGAACATCTCGATAATGGCATAGCGTGGCGTGGCGGGTGAAGAAAGGGGGTGGGATTGGGGGTGGGGAGGAATAGCACGCCACGTGATCATATTTTTCTTGGATTCTCAGGAGGAGCACGTTAACTCGAGAGCGCTGCAGCATCACGGAGAGATTAAATAAAGCGGTATCAGCCTTGAAGCAGGTCAATATCTCGTCGTTGCTAATTCAGATAATCTCTTAATCTGCCCCCGCCCCTCCCATCTGCCAAAAAATAAAAATCCGCCATCTCACTCGGACGATGCGAGCTAATAATATGAAACGTCGGGCTACTCGGCTGCATTCTCATTACGGTATCTCGTGGCAGCGGCCAATACCATTCGTTTTCCCACGACTGGATGACGCAATAAGAAGCAAAAATCCAAGCATAAAGGAGGCATCGTCGGACACCCAAACTCGCAGACGAGACACGCTCCAGCTCTCGATGCCGGGGGCCTAAAAAATGAGGAGGTAGGGGGAGCGGGGGCGTGCCGGCCAAGGGAATGGGAACGATGACGAAGGGAGGGCGAGGGGCTGTGAGAGAGAGAGAGAGAGAGAGAGAGAGAGAGACAGAGACAGAGACAGAGACAGACAGAAAGAGAGAGAGAGAGAGAGAGTGAGAGAGTGAGAGAGTGAGAAAGCAAAGGGAGGCAGGGATTTATGCATACGTGGTCGGCATCCCGTTGGCTTCTCTCTTCCCCAAACATGACTCGCTTGCAGATGTCGCTTCACCTTCCGCTATGGCACACCCGGGGCCCAACGCCGGGGCCCCCGATGACTCACTCCCGCCCGCGTCCACGTACGTCCAGAGGTCGGCCCGAGGTCAGGTACCCCTCTGTTAATCGCCTAGTCGATAAGAGTCTTTTCCTGTCCCGTCGCTATCACCGAGACGCTTTGCCAAGCGATTTCACACTTCGCATCGGATAATGCTATGCCGCTCACGATTCTTACCTCGGCTACCGAGTTGGCAGGCAGCTGTCATTCCTTTTTCCACGCTCGTCTCCTTTTAATTGGTCTGGCTTAGCTGCTTAGCTCTGCCCTCTCGTCGCTTCATTCCCCCGCAACCTCGCCAAGCGCGAAAAATTCGATCGCCTCAAGGACAACGCACCGTTTAGCATTATTTATGCCTGGCGCTGCAAACGATGAGGCAATGAGGTTTACGTCGGGTTGCGTGGGACGGGTAGGACCGTGGCGCGGAGGGGCGGAAGGTTATGGAGTGGGGAGAGACGGGAGGACAAGCATAACTGGGCCCCGTAATCGGCATGCAAAGTCGGACGCGACCTTAAAGCCATTCGGATCTTCGCGGATGAGGCTGCTGAGGTCAATTGCCCGTGACGTCAGCCAGGACGAAACCCGATAAATTCGATGATTGAACAGTGGGTAAGCGAAGGCTTTTAAAGGGAGACGAACCCGATGGATCATCGGCAATTTCTCCCTTCCTCCCTTCCGCCACGTCATCTCGGCACCTCGTCGTCACCTCGCCGTCACCACGTCGTCACCTCGTCGTCACCTCGTCACCTCGACAAATCAATTGTCTTACTTATCTATCTTCTTTCCTCTTCTTTCTTGAGAAGAGTGTCACGCAGTGTCTTAGCTTATCAAACTCGTCCACTTGTCCGACATGCCATGGTAAGCGTATGGGGGCGTGGCTATTGATTTGTATGACTACTCGTTAAGTGTAATTGCTCCGTCGTTGCGCCTAAACATTCCATTATTATTACTACACTTTAACCATAATGCATACGATTTCATAATTCACGAACGGCAGTCCTGTGTAAAGGCAACATTGATGTTTCAATAATAGCCACGACGTTATTAATATAATGCATAATGAATATTATAAGCTTGATAATTCGATAATTCTGAAAAATGAATGTCATTTAACATCCGTACGCGTGATGAATTTCACGTTCGATGAACTCTGAATACTTTGGCAAACTCGTTAATTTTATTAAAAGCGCCTTATAAATCATTTAAAAGTATTATTCTGCGGGTACACTATGCCTTCAAGCGTAACTAATTATAACCATTGAGTTTAACATTTCCGTCGTTGCTTTCTCGTCGATTTACATCATCTGTAGAAAAAAAAGCTGTTGTAGAAAATGAGCAACCGTAGAAAAATATACCGTAGCGAAGACAGCGTTGCGGACTTTGATCGAGCAAAGTCAAGCATAAAACCGTGATGGAAAATTGTCGCAAAAAAAAAAATTAAAAAACTAAAAAATAAATGGAAAGAGATGAAAAAAAAAAAGCCAAAAGCGCCAAATACAACTATTTTCAAGTGATCGGCCCAGCGCTCGCTCGTAACACGCGAACGACTCTTCTCTCTCTCTCTCTCTCTCTCTCTCTCTCTCTCTCTCTCTCTCTCTCGATTTCATTTAAGTTCTCTGACTCCACTCATCCAGCCATCCACCCAAACACGCACACCCTCTCATATGCCACCTTCTTCCATGTTATCCGCATTGTTGCATCGCGCAAAAACCAAAGTACACGTCGGTTACCGAATCCAACTACTCGTCTTATACGCGACAAAGCGACCACTTGTCCCCTTAAAACGCTCGACGCTAGTCGGAATCTCGTCGAAGTGGGCCGCGTTTCTTTGTGAGGAGGGAAAAGCCGCGGGAAAATTGGAATCCCCACCGCGAGTCTCGAGCCAAGGCAAAATGGCGCCCGCCGCACCTGCCCACACAAACGACTTTCTCTCTGGCGATGCTCATGAAACATATAAGCCGCCGTGCGAACACCGTCGGTCATTATATAATGGCTTGCGGACTTTACGAGAGGCAGAGGCCATAAACGCGGAAATAAGCCGTCTGTCCGTGACCCCCCCCCCCACCCTCACATCCCCTCCCACCATCCTCATCCATCTCACTCTCTCTCTCTCTCTCTCTCTATCTCTATCTCTATCTCTATCTCTATCTATCTCTCTCTCTCTCTCTCTATCTATCTCTCTCTCTCCGGTCCGCGTCCCGTTCTACTTCTCCGCCTCGTTTTCCTCCTCCACCTCCTCCCTCTCCTTCGCCTCCTTCTCCAGCGGCCAACCTCGAGCGGCCACCTGGCGAGCCTGGATTACGCGAGCGACCCAAGTGATGTACGCGCTGGGTGGTGGTTGCGCCTCTTATTGAGGCCTGTTTGAAACTCAGTCACGCCGTGCTTTTTAATCGCGAGAAAACTAATGGAAAAGAAAAGTGGACGGCCCGGTGCAAACACACACACACACACACACACACACACACACACACACAAGCGTGGAGGGGAATGAGGCTACGGATGGATGCGCTAGGATGGGCGGTGATAGCGCCGCTTTTATCGATTGAGAAACTCGTATTCTTGTATAAGAATGTGCTTGCAAGCCCTGGACTGCCTGCTCAAGGGGGAAAATTTTCGTATCTCGATAATGTTGCGTCGCTTTACATGAAAAGTCTCGATGGGCTTGAAATCTAAGTAATTCCGGGAGAATTGCTTAAGTGACGACCGATTGGCTTGTTTTTGCATAAAGCAGATTTATAAGAAAAATTGCCACTCAACGCTCATAATCCGTAAGGAAAATTCTTGATCGTTCGGAAGTAATTATTACGCATCTGTTCATCTGTGTAAATATACCTTTACGAAGATAATATCATAATGAACTAATTGATATAAATTGCCTTTGTGTCTGAATGTGAATTTGTCGTCGTTTCTCATGGAAATCGACGTAATGCAACTGTTGATACTCCTATATCGAAAATATTTACTTAACTTTATCATATGGAATGTGTGGCACAAGGCACTTTGAAATTCTTAAATTCCTACAGTTTACAGGACAGATTTCTTTTGCTTTTCATCTACTTTTTTTTTATTTATTCTGTTATTTTTCTGTTCGCTTTTTTTTTTCTCTTCTACATAAAAAATTTATACAACCAATAAAGACTCGATGTAGTTCTCGTACCAATAAGAGCTAAAATATTTATAAAGAAAAAAAAAAAACTCAAATTTTTATGAGCGCAATGATCCGAAAATTGAAGAATCTGAAATATTCAACTAAGTAAATACCGATTTTTTTTTAATACTCTCCTCCTAGTTTCAAATCATGTTTAGTTGAGAATTTACAGAGAGATCATAAAATTAATTTTTTCCAATCTTAAGATTAAGTTTCTTCGACTAATCGCATTAAATTAAATTGATTTAAATTAAAAACAGAGTATATATATATATATATATAAATTTTTTTTTTTTTTTAAATTCATATTATTCAATGGTGAGATTTTTTTTTTAATGGTTTTCAACTGAAATATTAACCATACTAGACTTAGTATAAATTCAACGTTAAAACATTCAGAAAAATCGCTTAAGAAAGGTGAAAATAAGGTTAATAGGCACAAATAGAATTATAAATAATGATCGATAGGCGAAAAAATTGTATTTTAATGAAAAACGTTATGAAAGCCTGTTATTTACAGCTTATTAATTATATCCATTTAAAGGGAAAAAAATGAAACATTTAAAAAAAAAAAAAAAAAAAAAAAGAAAAAAAAACAAGAAAAAATTTAACCATTTAATCGAAATTTTCTAGTAGGCCGTATTACTGTAACGGTATTTCAATAAAGAAAATAATAACAATGGAGATAAAATCTACATGTAGTAATGCAGTACACATTTTATTCAAAATACACTTTTATGGTGTGTTCTTGCACGTACAATTTCATGTTGATTAAAGTTGACGAGTTTTATGATGCATGGCGCGTGAGTTAATTATTAAAGCCGAGAGTCTTGCATCTGACATATGCACGTTTTGCTTTTTTTAATGATCAAAATAAGCTCGATGAGGTATTTCGAGGCCCGACATCGATTTTTAAAGCACATTGTACTTTCTTCTTGTTTCCTTCGTTCTCTCTTTGTTCTTCGCATCTCTTTTTCATCATGACGAACTTTAAAGTGCTTGAATGATAGAAGATAGGAAGCAACCAAAGGAGCAATTAATTAATTTCAAACGCATCACAAGTGTTGATATTAAAGAAGAAAATTAGAAAATGTTTTCTTATCACAAAGATATCAACGATTTAAAGTTCCATAACAATTTCATTGACTTGAGCGCGCACGTAATACTTTATGTCGTTTCAATTGTATTTGTATTATTTTCATGACTCTAATGTTTCAACATATTAACCTTGTATCGAAGCCATTTTTTTATTTTTTTTTTGATTTTTTTTGTTGTTTTTTTTTTTGTTTTATTTTTTGTTTTTTTTTGTTTTCATATATATTTTCTCATTAATTAGGCAAAATTAATTTCCTTAGGTCGCTAAATGATATTGAAATTGTCGCTACTAAGCGCAACGAGCTTAGTGCGATATAATAAAATACGAATCGCAGATTGTTGATAATATTTAATAGAAGTTCACGGTATCAAGATGTAGCGTAAAATATCGGTGTAACTATATATTAATCTTAGCAAGTGCTATTGAGTAAAAATAAACTCGATATATCATTGGAAATTAAGAGTAAAGCTCGTTTGACGTATATCATTGACTGGAGATGTAATTGAATTATTATGTTAGATGATAGTAATAAAATATCATTACACGAGGCATTTTAAAATTTAAAATTTCGGTAAAACGTTCTATAATCATAATTCTTTTCTCGTTATTGGTCGGCTATTATTATACGTGAATAATTATATGATAAAATACAGCACATTGCATTCACATGATATTTGAATTAATATTTAATGATGTATCGAAACGCCTGTGCACTTGTTGGATTTGTAATTGAGTTGGGTAGTAAAAAAATTAATTTGCAAAAAATTTGATAATCAGTGCGTTCGATGGTGTATAAAGAGAATGAAAAGGCAATGAAAGCGAGGTAAGGAGAGGATTAAATAAGTAAAAAGGTGAGAATAAGGGAAAAATTTATCGCCGGCTTAATTTCATACATTGTAAAATATGAAATTTAATGATATTACACGTGCAATACGTTAATTGCAGCGTTTGCATGCATTACTTAAACGAGCCTTTCTACTTAACTTAAAGTCGATAGTACAACACAATTTATCTTTTCAATTCTAAAAAGTGTTGTCTCCCAGTAAATACACGTAGCTTGGCAAACTTATAAATTCAATGTCGCCTACACGCTTTCCTTCCGTTACTCGCAATTTATTTAGACGCGACGCCAATTTTTTCATCCATTATTCACAACAACAATTTTACACAAATGCTACTGTAATATAATTAATACATTTAGCCAGGAGACGTCGCGTCCCATAATCGTAGTCCCCTCATTTTTCGTATTTCTCTTAATTACAGATTTGCGATAGCTTCATTAGCATTAAATTGGGTTACACTGGATTTCTGTAATGAAAATAAGCTGGGACGTTCGTACCAACTGACCTACAACATTAAGCCATAGATTTTCCGCTTAATTATAAGATATACATAGAGCACGGGTAATGAGAGTCGAGGTTTATAATAGCTTACATACAAGTTGTTACTCGCCCGCGGGACTTTGCATCACCATCAACTTTCTAATCTCGATCGCTTACTTCTTCCCGCACGCTCATCCGTCGTCTCTTTGAGTAATATTTTTTTTGTTTTTTGTTTTTTTTTGTTTTTTTTCCCCCATCATTTCCCATAACGAACAGCGCCGCGGCTTTTCTTCTCCTTGTGCGCCCACGAAATGAACATGGACACGCGCTTTTTCAGATCGGACGTATTCAAGGAGGATCGATGACTCGGCGTCTCGGGCGGTCGCGATAACCTCGCGGGGCTATCGCTTAAGCTCGCACCGGCGTCTCGTAAATGACGCCTTTGACGTATTACTCGGCGATCGGAAAAAACGCCATATTTATTGCATTTTGCCAGAGTCGAGTCGTCCGTGGCTAGAGAGAGAGATAGAGAGAGAGAGAGAGAACGTTGCTATTGTTATTGTTGTTGTTGTCGTCGAGGTGGAGGTGGAAACGAATATCTCGACGATTGACGATTGATTGACAAAAATGAAACTTTCGTCGTCGATAGAGTGAAGATTGTTTTCACTTCATCGTTCCTTCGTCTCTCTTTTGCGTAGATCCACGCGCGAGCATAGGCGTTGATTATTTTCACTTGAATTCGCTGCTTACTTTAATCAAAAAAATGCCAAACTGCTGTGCAAGCCGGTATAGGCAAGGGGCCATGCAATTGATAAATATAATAGCAAAGATCTTTGTCAATGTCGGCAGATCCAATATTTAGATTAAACTCGCCCAGCCGTTGGAGCAAAATGCGTTAAAAACGTTCGAGATGAAAAAGATCCACGACCCTATCTTTTATTCTTCAGTATTCCCGGTATCTGTGACGCTCGCTCCCTCCTTCGCCCTTTCCACCTCTCACTCTCTCTCTCTCTCTCTCTCTCTCTCTCTCTCTATCTATCTCTCTCATTCTCTCTAACACGCTCA
Organism: Ceratosolen solmsi marchali; assembly: GCF_000503995.2. Classification (NCBI taxonomy): domain Eukaryota; kingdom Metazoa; phylum Arthropoda; class Insecta; order Hymenoptera; family Agaonidae; genus Ceratosolen; species Ceratosolen solmsi. The sequence continues at coordinate 4,414,069 of NW_011948414.1, read as the reverse complement.
GTCGTCTCCCCACTCTATACGGCGGCAACGCAGCCTTTGTATATCAGCAGGCAGTACGCGAGGAGCGCGAGATTCCCACAGAAATAGAGGATTAAAAATAGACGCGGGCGCAGGGAGAGTCGAGCCGGGGAGTCGAAAAATCAAAGAGAAAGGCTTGGAAACGAGGAGCTGGCGGGAGGCAAAGCGAGAGTGTTAAGCCAATTTCTTCGACTTGGACTTGCTTTCCTTTTCTTTCGCCCCTCACCCTTGCTCCCGCGCTCGCGCGCTCATCCACTTTTTCTCCACAGCTTGTTTATTATTGGCCTTTATTGACGATGTCGCTCGAAAATTTTTATGACCATGCCGTTGGCGCTGGATTATGCATTGAGCTTGACGAGATTGATGAATGCGTCCCTTCTTTTGTTGGATCTTATTTTTCAATTAAATCGACGAAGCCGATCCGATGGCTCGCCGCTCGTTCAATATGATAAACGCGATTCTACGAAAGACGCCTTGCTTTTGGTGCCGATTTTCGAAAAGGATTTTATACGTTCGCTATTCGATCCCGTTCGCTCGGCCGCTCGACCTCCCCCCCCCCCACCCCCCCCCCCCCCCCCCCCCCCCCC
>NW_011948414.1:4402512-4407372 GCF_000503995.2 Ceratosolen solmsi marchali | reverse complement strand
CCCCCCCTCCCCCCTTTCGCTCCCCACTCCATCATCCCCATCGCCCATCCCCCTATTAAAGAGAAACTAACCAAGCGACGCCCTATCCGCGTGAAAAGAAAAGAAAAAAGAGAAGAAAAAAAAATGAAGGAACATTGTTTCACAATCGATTCCTCGTGCTCTTAACGCGTTTAGTTCGAAAATTCATTCTAATCGTTGGCTCTAATGATTCGCGAAATGACGTATACACACGTGAGTTGAGCCACGACGCGCGTGTCCTTTGTTGATAAACTTGTTTTATGAAGAGCCTCGGCCTTTCGTTGCGCAAATGTTGATGGGAATATTTAGCGATGACAGCAGCGACGACGAGAGACAACGAGGACGACGACGACGCTCAGAAAAATGAAACTTTCTCATAACCTTCTCGGCTTGGACTTGGGCCAAACGAGTCTTGCAGATTCTCGCTCAGCAGCCCTGCCAAGCAAAACCCGACAATGTATCTTTCTTCTTCATCTTCATCATCATCTTCTTCTTCATCATCATCATCTTCTTTTTCTTCGTCATCTTCCTCTTCTTCTCTTCGTCTTCGCGTTCCATTTTCACGCGGCGTTTCGCAATAACGTGGGCGCAAACGGTCCGAGAAATTCGTTTTTTGACCGAGTGACGTCGAGCTGATCGAAAAATCACACGAAATCCCGACGGCACTCGTCACAAGTTCACGGTCGCATCGAGCAACGTAATACTGGAATAAATATTTATAGGAGAGAGAGAGAGAGAGAGTGAGAGAGAGAGAGAGAGAGAGAGAGAGAGAGAGAGATGGATGGACGAGCGTTGCTAGTATGCAGAAACGTCGGGCTGTCGAGGCGAGTTAAAATCCCAGGTTAATAGTGCGGCTCTGTGGCTATCCGAGATAAAATCGCCAATTTTTACTTCTCTCCTAAGTACTTTAGCGGTCGTTCGATTTGCTCGACGCCTATTACGTAACGCGCAATTTCACAGTAAACTTTGAAAACTCATTGTTTCGACAGGACATTACCAGCACTTCCAATCTAGCTCCAATCTAGGATTTTTCAAAAATCTCATTGCAAACAATATTAAATTGCGCTCAATATTGTTTACTAAAAAATTCTCCCTTACCTTCCCTTCTTCCCCTCCATTAGATTCTCAATAAATTAGAATTGTGATTATCACATGCTGGGGAACATTTTGAACGGCATAAAGGAAAAAAAAGGCTGTTTTGGGCCCAAGTGTAGTGGGACATTTTCAATAGTTTATGTTTATTCCTCATTTTATCGCGTAATTGTGTGGATATAAGCGATACTATCGCGGGTTTTGTAAAGAAATTATATACAACGATGGTTGCATTCAGATTTAAGAAGACAAAAAAAAAAAAAAAAAAAAAAAAAAAAAAAAATAAAGAAGAGGAAGAATTTCAACTAAGGCTTCAATGGGCGCAAGCATAATTTAAAAATGTGTAGTGCACAGATGCTAAAGGAATTTAATCTCTTGAGAAATAATGCGTCAAAATTGAAGAAATTTCCAGGTCATGTTTCTTGAAAAGTTAAGATTACAGTTATTTGAATAGAATAATATTGAAAACAGCTGCCATATCTAAGCCAACCATGAAATGTTCATCAAAGTATTAATTCATTTGGAAATTACGCGAATTTTCTCGATTCCACGGCATACAATTGATTTCGTAAGGTCATCTCTCCTCCCCCTCCCCCTCCCGCCAAACACTAATTATTATTACTAAATAACGAAATAAATAAATAAATAAATAAATAAAAGCACTCGTCTCCTCCTCTATTTCTCGAAGAACGTCAAAAGTGGCCTTGAACAACTAAAACCATTAAAAACCTTTGGCAGGCAAAAGAAGACCTCCTCTCCTTTCATCTTCATCCTTGCCACATCGTCTTCCCCAGTTTCTACGTCCATTCTATCCCCACTCCCTCGAATCCTGTCTCCCTCCCAACTTCAATACATCCCCTCCTCCCATCCACACCGCGCACATCCCACACCCCACGCTCCTCCGCCACCACCACCAAAACACACGCGTTCACACGTGTTTACACGCGCACGCACGCACGCACACGCACAGATAGAGAGAGAGAGAGATAGATAGATAGATAGATAGATAGATAGAGAGAGAGAGAGAGAGAGAGAGAGAGAGAGAGAGACAGGCAGACAGGCAGACAAAACGCAGCTCTATTGTAAATACTTAGGAGTGCTTTGAAAGCGCATCGCCTGGCACTGACCCAAGCCTAGATTTGACCGTTGACGGAATTCGCCCTCGCTCTCGGTATTTAAACTCTTTGTCGAGCCGATTCTACTCTTCCGCCCCCCCCCTACGGTTAACCTTTCCGCCTCTTTATACGTTACCGTGCTAGTGTCTGCCATGGTCTGTCACAACCTATCACCCCGAACCCTCCTATCCCGCATTTCCTTCCACAATCGCTCTCGACTCTCCTTCTCGACAATCTCCTTGTCAACATCAAAGCTCCACGGTATCCACAATTCGTATCAATAGCTTATGAAACGAAATCGTGGCAATTTTTTTTGTCTTTTATTCTTCTTTTTTTTGGTTTTTAAAAATCCGAAGCCATAATGTGCCGTAGTCTCTCTTTACCCTTTTTCTCTCTTTTCCATCGTTTTTTTTTTTTGCTTGTTTTTTTTTTTTTTTTTTTTTTTTTTTAAACCTACTATTGATTTTTCTTCATCCGACTTTCGTGAAAATATACTTCCTTTAATATAATGGAATTTCATACCCGAGCGATGCGTGTACATATTGTAATTGAAATGGGTATTGAGTGCGTTTATTCATTGGAGCTCGAGATTCTGCACAAATAAATCATCCGAAAAGACTAATTAAACGAGGTAATGACCTTTAAGAAAGTGAAACACCATAAGCGGCGAGTCTGCGATAAAAATTTCAAATTAGTCTTTGAAGTTTTTACGATGAAGAGAGCAGACGCGATGCTCGCGGCTTGAAAAACAAAAGTCTCGCGAAGCGGCTTATTTTCAATTGTAAAACTTTTGTAATTAAAATTTCTCTCCAAGATGCTCGATCGTTGCCAAACTTTTGAATGGCCCTGTATATCTATCTTCTCTCGATCCCCTTTATATGCCTAAAGACCTCTGACATATATTACTGACACGGCCATTAAAGCAAAAGGGACATAGCGAATGCAGGTTTGGCGCCAGAGCTGCCAGCGGAACACAATGGAGTTGTAATGCTTGCGTGTATTGGGCATTGGGAGGGGATGGGGAGTCATTTCCAAATTCACCGGAGCAATGCTGGATAAATCAAATTTCGCCAGCGAACAACGATTCGAACGTTTAATCGATGGCACGCACGTACGGAGGAATCGTCGTAGGGTCGCGCTGCACCACATTTTCTCCCTATCCTCTGTACGAAGCTGAAGGGATGTTCGATTTTCCTTGGCGGTTGTCGTTTTTAATGGGGAATTTTTCCTTTCTTTTTTTTTCCTCCGTTTTTCTCTCTTTCCTTTCATTCTTTCTTCTTATTTCCTTTATTTTTCTATCCGACCGTGGCACGGAGTTGAGTTATTATTGACATCGATCGGACAAACGGGGATGCATTAATTGATTGATGAGATTTCCTTCCATGCTCCATTATTTTTTTTCTTCTTTTTTTTTTCTTTTTTATCATTTTTAGTCTTAATAGATCGAACCATGTATTATAATTGGTTTCGATGATTGGATTTTGATGTGCTCGCATTGACGATGATTTACCCGCTTTGTCCACGCACCGACAATGAAAATTCACTATCTCTTTTTAAATGCAAGTTTCACAAATTCATACCAATATATTAATAAGTATTTCCATTTACGTTGGATTTGACATTATCGCATTTGATTCCGTCGCAATAGTACGTACGCTCAGCATGTATAATGCATTTGACTGGAATTGACTTTAGCAAAAATCATTGTCGGTTGGATCGTAGTAAAATAATTTAGAGCTGATTGGCCGGTATTTGAAATTTTAATCAATAGCAAGAGGATGTACGACGGCACCTCGAGAATCTCTTCACCATCTCTGTCTCTCTCTCTCTCTCTCTCTCTCTCTCTCTCTCTCTTCATCACTCTCGACAGCTTCATTGCAGGAGCTGCAAAATGCTATTACACGCAACTCCTTGGAAACTTGGCGGCTGCGCAAGAACCTCTGTCGCCGTTAAGTCAAGATTTACCCGAAAGACCGTCCGAGCGATAATACTTATTAATATTTTAATTTCTCGCGAATAATTAAATAATTGATCGGCATAACTTCGAAGCTCGACATCGCGACCTGCACGAAACAATGGCCAAGGCAGCAGGACATGGGAATCGTACAGAACCTACGTAGGAAAAATCTATAGAGACCGATAACGGTAACGTACCGTTTCACCCTGAAAAAAAAAAAGAAAATGAAAAAAAAAGTTCGCGTCGCGCATGACATCGGAGCAACTCGCTCGCAAAAGTCTCGGTGACTCGCACTCGAGAATAAAAATAATCCCCCCTACAATCGGCTAGGTTTTTACGAGCGCACCCGTAAAGTCCGATACAGCCGTCCGCACAACTGCTGCGCCCCCACTGCCAGGATCATTTCCACCCGGAACACGAAGGATATGTCCTGCTAGGCGAGGGAGCGAAAGAAAAGGGTGGTTGGAGGGCATTCCACTCTAGCTCTATGACCCTTTGACGTCGGCGGCTCCCCTCCGAGCGCATATACATGAGAGAAACTAATATCAACTTTGAAGAGGACGACGGTGGTACACTGCGAAGAGTGTATGCACAGGCGGGTGGATGAGAGAGAGAGAGAGAGAGAGAGAGAGAGAGAGAGAGAGAGAGAGAGAGAGAGGGAGAAAGTGGGGGGGAGGG
>NW_011948414.1:4364023-4402387 GCF_000503995.2 Ceratosolen solmsi marchali | reverse complement strand
TGGGAAAGGGGGGGGGGGAGGAGATTTTACCTATCCGCTACTGGTTCACGAAAGAATCAATGATGGCGGATAGACATCTCGTGTTTTATTTCGATACATTCGCTTGTCTGCCTCTTTCACCTTACACGCTTTTATTCGTCTTTTATTTACTCTTGCATCATTGATGATCGATGTACCGTAAAGATTTTATTATTTGTCTAATCGCGCTTTCACTTCGGATGATGAGAAACTGGTTGATAAAAGCCAGTGCGATTTTATTAACAGTGCGTGAAGCATTGGAAGTGTAAAGAATTAATTAACTAATGGCTAAAAGATCACCTTTATAATCTTTTCTTGTGCTATATATATATATATATATATATATGTATATACGTGTAGTGGCTCTGCTGTTTTCTTCTCCAAACGTGTATTATACACCCGTATTTTCGATGATTTTCCGACAGGATAAACTATAATATTCGACAAATATGCCAGGTTTTATGAATTTATTCGTAATTTCGAATGTACAACGATGGCTGTAAGCTATAGAAATACTTATTGTTCATGGAGATTCTCATTGATTTGATGCCAAGAGATATACAAAATACTTTCAACGTAAAAGTACTTTAATAGACTTGTTTAATAGACAGTGGCAGGAAAATTCTGCTAACCTCTACGCATTCGCAAATGTACCTATATGTTTCAAATATTATTTAATTGCTTGAAAAAATGCGTTTTAAGCGAGCCACGTAAGGTCAATCTAATTTATCAATTAAAGTGTTTAAGCAGCACTATTTTTAATGGTACGCTTTATCATGTATTTATGATGCATGTATTTATTAAATAAAAAATTAAGTGTATTAACACCGCTTGGAATATTCTCTGCCCATAAAAACTACTTCTTTTATTTATAATTTTTACAAAGTATTATATTTTCAAAGTAAATCGCAATTTACTTTATTTATGGCGCACGCTTGAGAATTAACGGCTAGATCAAAATCACGAGATCCACGCACTATTTGATTAATCATAATTAATAAATAATAAGAGAAATTAATGATGTGGATAATAAAAAAGTTTCTTTCGCATTATCGTATAAAGTGCAAAAATTTATACTAACCAATTCGCAATAATATGTTTTTAATGTTATTATTGCCTATCTAAGCAATTTCACGTCAGTACAATTACTTTCATTACCGAGTTCGACATAATTATGATCACGCGCACGCGCAAAGCTCTACATATATGCCTTAATTTTTTTACTGTAAAATCTCACAAACGAAAACATATAGTAAAAGACTCTTTATAGTATTGGCAATAATTCTATATGCCGTACTATAACTAATAAAACCTTGCTGAAATTACTGATACTGCTGATGTAGCTGATAAACATGTGTAAATATTAATACTCTACTAATATTACTAATTTTTATAAAATTGATTTTTAATGGTACAATTTACAATCAGATTATCGAAATTTATTTGTATGAAAATCTCTATTAAATACCAATGAAGCACCGATATAACATAGAACATAAAATCAGTTTTTGACAATCGACATTAACTAAATTTCATAAATTAATGTGATGTGAGTAGTGGATATTAGATTTTTCTTTTACATTCGAAATAATAATTTTATCTTAAACAAAGTACAGTAATCGCATATGAAATAATGTCTTAAGCTGTTAATTGAAAATTTACAAATCACTATGACGAGCGGTTTCGTTTTTCAATCATACCGAATGACACGATCATTAATTTGAAGGAACGAGTGAATGCGGGAGAGAGAGAGAGAGAGAGAGAGAGAGAGAGAGAGAGAGAGAGAGAGTGTGTGAAGTGTGAGAGAGAAAAAGGTAAAAAGAGAAAATTTGTACAATTGAGCAACACCGGCGCAGAAGGTAGCTTGTTTTATATTATAGCACAGTGTAATAGAAGAGCGAGAGAGAGCCAACATGATAGAGAAAAATCTCCAACTCCGCCGACAATTTTGAATGGAATGAAGATTGTAGGGACGCGAGCACTCGACAGCCGAGACCCAACGATCAATACAACAGAAAGATCCTCTCTTTTCAATTACACCGTTCAATTACTCGCACTGCCTGTATAACGGTCCTCCCTCCCATCCACCCACTCTCTCTCTCTCTCTCTCTCTCTCTCTCTCTCTTTCTCTCTCTTTCTCTCCCCGTCGCACGCGATAAGCCACAAACTCCATCAAAGTGTCTTTCTTTTTTGTGAGGCGAATTACGAACATCCTTATCAACATTATCGAAAACATTGCTCCACAACAATTTCTCCCATACAAGCTGGGAGCCTTCCAATCTTGTAAAATTGTTGGTCTTGGCGTTAATTATGCCGAAGCTCTTACCTAACAGAGCAAAGAGCATTGAGCTTACGTTGTTCGTCATTGCCAGTTAAGCGCCTACTAACGCTAGACAATTAATTATCGGCGCTCTAATAGCCATTGGCAAGGGAAGCTCCATTTCCAACGTCACGTACAAAACTCCTCTACTACTCCCTTTGATCATTGCTTTATTAATCGTATTGTTGTTACACTATTGGCCAGTTCTTTCGTCGATGACTAATACTACCACTGTTACTACTCCCTTGTATACAAGCTGTGCCAAAAAAAAAAAAAAACGTACAAAAGTTTGGTACTTGCTTGCTATGTTCGTTAAGCTCTAAGCAAGTGAGTAAAAGCAAACACCGGCGAGCTCGTGGCTCGCGTATCATCCCCTTACGATCCATTATCGCGAATAGCAGTTCGGGACTCCAGTGACACTGTCGCTGCCGAGCTCTTAATCGTCCCTCCCAACTGCGGGGAAAGTGCATAATCGCCGAGGATGTGAACGAGCGAGAACTCGAATGACGTTGCCACATGGCAACGGTAATGGCGGCGGTTCACGGCAGGTGGTGAGGTGAGGCGCGGGTGGGACTCGAGAGACGAGCAGTGGGGGGGCGGGGGGGCGCTTTGGGATTATTTTGGCATGTGCGACGATGTGCGGAAAAGGGAAGAGACTGAGGGAACGAACGACCCCAAGCTATATGCAGCCCGCCATCGTATTGTCCTCAAGTGCCACTGCAGCTAACGGATTGTCCGCGCGCTACAGGAAAATGGACACGAATGTAGAGTTGGAGGCGACTCGACATGGGCAATGGCGTGCGATATTGAAATGGCGTGGGCGGCTAGGCGATGTTAATGCAACGTGTCGAAGAAGTTGCATTAGAGGCACTTTGAGGGAAAAGGATTTTTCGATAGGTGCGAGTGGCTGTGCTTGGCGTGAAAAGCGTTTAAATCGCAGGATGAAAATTACGAAATACGAGTCGTACCGATCAAGGAGAATATCGAATGTTGGAAAAGCGAGCGGCGCTTTGGGCGACATTGGCCGGAGGTTTTGCATCAGCTGACAAGAGACGGGGGGAAAAATATGGGTACAAGGTAGGGAAGAGGATAAGGCGAAGCTGTGAAAGGCAACGTGTAAAAGCAAATACGAGTACGGGATAAAGAAACGCGAGTAAGAGTGAGAGGGGGTAGAGGGAAAGGAAGATAGATAGATAGAGATAGATAGATAGATAGATAGATAGATAGAGAGAGAGAGAGAGAGAGAGAGAGAGAGAGAGAGAGAGAGATTAAGTAAGAGAGAGTGAGTGAGAGTAGTGTGTGAGAAGAGCGAGATGGATTGTGAGTGACAAGATAGAGCATACATGTTCGGGACCACATAGAAATTTATAGTGAGAATAAGAGATATACCGAATCGACCAGGAAGAAAGGCAAAAAGAGGGAAAGGTCGAGATGTGTAATAGCATTGAAGGGAGCGAGAGGGAGAGATGGTAGACGAGACTGTGCGGCCCCTCCAGGTAATAACAGTAAATCCTGAGCAATAAATCCCTCTTCTCTCTGTCCGTTCGTCGCTCTCACTCACTCTCTCTCTCTCTCTCTCTCTCTCTCTCTCTCTCTCTCTCTTTCCTCTGCCCTTCATCGGAATCGCGCGCGCGCGCGCGCGCAATCCTGGCGAAGCCAGGCGCCCTTTTATCTGGATACGCGTATAGCTTCCACTCTCGCCTCCTCCCCTACCCTCCCTAACGCCCTCACTCCTCCGCCCCGTTGGCCGCCGACGCCGCATGCAGCTACTCGCTCGACGCGTGTACGTACGCATTGGCTTGCATTGTAAATTGTTCCCATGCCCCCTTTGCACCCTCTCCCTCCCGCCACACAGCCGTTGCATGCACCCTACATGCAGTGGATTAACGACGCAAACGGCAATGGTTGGGCGGGTTGGGGAGGATCGGTGTTGGTAGGTGGGGCTTGGTGAGGGGGAATGGCGGAGGGGAAGGCGATAAACGACAAATAGTAAAACAGTCGCTGATGACGCGACGGCCACGAGAGGATCGGGGGAATTTCGGAATAACAAAAGAGCGTGACCCTGAATCCAAGAGAACTTCCGAATTGTTAGAATTTATCGTATAACCTTTTTATTTACGATGCCTGGACACTGACGTTGGACCTCGGCTGGATTATACATTTGAATACACTTGGCAGGATGTTATTTATGTTAGAGTGCCGAACGCTTTTCTAACGAAGGAGTAATAATGCGGGCGTCGATTTTCATTTAATGCCTGAAATTGAGAACAATTAGGTCTAATTCTCGTAACGGCCAGTTTGGCCATCCAACGCTAATGGCAATCTAATAATTATAATAATTCGCCTGAATGTGTCGCCTAGGCATTGTACGCAAGGCCTCGGTATGTGGTTGGTGCTGTTATTATTTTTATGCTGCAATTGCAATGAAAGAGTCGAGGCTACTTTTCTTAAATGATTTATTGGTCCCTTCTCTTATTACTAAAAGCCACGTTGTTTAATAAGCAAAATTTTCCTTTAGTTGTTCATCTTCTTTCGTTGAGATGAAAATAGTATTAAATATCTCGTCGTGGTTGTATTGTGTCACGGACTCTCCCGTTCGCTCTCTGCCTTAACGCACTTACTCCGTAAATTTTTTTTTCTCTCCGATTATAATATCCATCCGTAGCTCGTACCACGTGAATCACGTAGGAGTTATCCATATTAAATCTGTGGTGAAGTTTGTTTACTTCGTCTTACACTCTGGAGGCGATTGAACGGAAGAATAGCGTAAACAGTACCGGTTATTAGACGTTGAGATCTCAAGCATTAAAGTGCCGATGTTACCGATCATGACCCACCGATAACAAAAAAAAAATTTACCATGGGAAAATTGCGTTCGAGGTATCCCTTTCGGAATTACGCTAGCTTAACTCAATGGCTATTTATTTAGCAAATGATTACACGAGTATAATTTTAATAGGATATTTAGGATAGGGTTTAATGTCAATTTTAATAGGAACTTAATGCACGACCAATGTGAATGTGTATAGGTAATGTGAAAGGCTCGCGTGGATGAAATTTAACCTGACGTGCAATCGATAAGACAGCTGGTAAAAATTAGGTACAATTAACACGACACTTTCCAGCGCCAAATCATTTTAATTTAACCATTTGCCAATTAATTAATGATCGAAGAGCAAAGTAACCTTTCGGCCTACGCTTGAAAAAAGACAAAAAAATCTTTCGTACCAAAGGAACGATCTTATAAGAGTTACGTTTATTAGTTGGTTTGTTTTTGTTTGTTTTTTTTTTGTTTTTTGTTATTTGTTATTTGTTTTTTTTTTGTTTTTTTTGTTTTGTTTTGCTTACCGGGATACCCATTAACCTCGATTCGACTAATACAGTTTAGACTTGGAAATAAATTCATCCAATTGCCGTGCAATTTCTGTCTGTACCACGGCATCTTGGATTGCGAGATGGTCCGGTACAAATTGATCGTATTTACTTAACGACGGCTGAGCGGAATATTGCGCCAATTTGATATTCGTTCCCTGCCAATTCTCGTACAAACTATCCGTCAACAATGAAAATTCCACTCACAAGCGATTACCCAAAGTCAGGTATGCGCCTGGCATTTTTGACTCTATTTCGAGTAGTGACGTCGTATTGCATGAAAGCCGATGGCCGATCGCCCAGACACGATTTGGCATTTCCCCTATCTCTCCTCCGCCCCACCCACTCGCTCTCAAACACGCGCATTCACTCAAATACAAACACGCGCGCGCTCTCTCTCTCTCTCTCTCTCTCTTTCTCTCTCTCTGTCTCTCTGTCTCTCTCTCTCTCTCTCTCTCTCTCTCTCTTCGTTTTATACAGGAGCGAGGCGCGCCTCGCTCTCGGCACACAGTGCACGACCAGGAACAGACGGACGGGCACTTAGGCGAGGGTCGGGAATTTGTAAGCACGCGAGCTTCCGTGTACGAAATACAAGCTGAGGCGAAAGATACATTGGTGGAATAATGGCCGACTTGGTTAGAATCAAGTGGAGCGGCCTATGTCTTTTTCATGACAGATACGACCAGCCGGTGAATGGCTCGGCTTTTCAAGGACTTTTTTTTCATCTTCCTTTTGTTTTCTTTTTATTTAACCGCGATTAGTTCATAATATTTCGCGATTTCTCTCCCCCATTGCGATCCCCCGTCATGCAAGAGCTCGCCTTGATTCGCTTTATTATAAAAATTTGAGATTAAAGGTGGGCAAGTGGAGCGTATCGATAGCCAAAGCGCTTTCATAAATTGCTGATTCTCCATTTCGGTGGGCTCAAAGGCCACGATAGACCGAGGGTCCTTCTTCATAATATTGAAAACGTAAGAGGACGAAGGAAGGCCGTAGAACGTCGGCACAAGCGCTGAAAAGCCACTACTCGCCTTATTAATTAATCACGCTCCTCCCGTCGGCCCTGTAACTATTGCCGTTTAAAAATCGCACGTTCATTATTGCTTATCTTGCTGGACGCACTCCCATCTCATAATGGAGTGAAAAACGTAAAAGAGCCGGGGATCGCATCGATTCAAAGCGCGGCTTTTATTCAAAATGCGCGTTTAAAGGACGAGCGACGAATCCCCCGGCGATAGACGAAGCACGTAAAAGGGCGGTTGGAGGCACCGGTCGCGTGATCCGGGAGACCGAGGGCATCATCAAAAGGATTAACCCTCGTAAAGTAGACGGGTAATCCGGAGCGCGTTCGTTCGCTGTCTGTGTGTGAGGTGCGTGCGTGCGTGCGTGCGTGCGTGCGTGCGTGTGTGCGAATTATCCGGGAGGTCGGACAACAAGGACGATAGCGCTTATCGGCGAGCTCGCCGCCGAAATTTATCGATAGACACGCTCGTACGGCAATGGATCGCGGGCGATGGAGTCATGGCGGCTTTATTGGGAGACGACGAGGCACTTGCAATTTTATCTCGCTTTATCGTAAGCTCGAGTCGAGATGAGAATACTCGATCGTTTATGTTGAGATATGAAATAGAGAATTGCGTGATTGATAAGCTTCGTAAACCATTGGGTTGACGTTCGGCCGAAATTTCGGCAGACTTTTGCATTCTCCGTCAAATACAGCGTCTAAAGACAATTGTTGTCGTGATTATTGTCAATTATACCAGAAGTGATTGGCCATGTTACGCAAAATTGTTGCACTGCAGTATCGTTCGTCATGACGTGCGTAACGGCCATAGAAAACAATCCCGTAACTTTAATAAAGCCCTATTAGATATAATATTGTTAGATATTTACATTGTTTCTAACCAATTATTATATAAATTTTGTTATTATAATTAATTAGGGCACAAGGGACTCCTATAGAGATTTTGCAATGCTAACGCAATCGTATAAAAGCCAATGTACGAATCGTTATATTTCGTCCTTTCGCCACATGACGAAGACGAGAGAAAAAAAGCAGAAACTAATTAATATGAACGAACAAAACTAAAGCAATAAAGTACTTACGGATTGACGAATCTGACATTCGATTGTTTCTCGTTTCAGAAAAGAGCAGTGTGCGCAACAACCGGAAGCGACGCATAAGCGAGGGCTCGACACGGGAAAAGAGCGAGCCATCGGAGTCGGTGCTACAGGCTCGACAAGAGGACCGCGAGAACAAAGGCCCGCTCTCGGGGAAGCCGGGCAACCGAACGCCCCGCACCGCCGTTCTCGAGGAGACGAACGTATCGCCGGCGGTAGCCAAGCTCCGCCAGCGCCGCGTACCCGGAGTCAAGGCGAGCAGCCCCGTGGTCGTCGAGAGCGGTCTACCACAGCGTCCGGTGCGCCGGAAGACTCGCCTCGAGGCGAAGCTCGCCGACGAGGACTCGGAGAGTAACGAGGAGCACCAGGCCCATCAAGCCCAACAGACCCACCAGCACCACCTGCGTATACACAGGAAGGAGCGACTCCCGGCCAAGGCCGCCCCCAAGGAAGGGGAGCAGCCCGATAGGGAGGAGAAGCCACGGGAGGATCCACTTATAAAGAGGCTGCGCTCGAGTCTCCTTGTGGACAAGGCGAAGAAGGAGGCGAGGGAAGAGTCGCGCAAGTCCAAGCCCGAGGAGCCGAAGCCCGAGACGAAGCAGTCCTCGAAGAAGTGCCCCGTCGTAAAGTCCGAGGAGGAGGAGAGTAGCGAGTCGAGAGAACGGGACCGCGAGCCCGAGCCGCCGCCCGACGTGGCCAGGGTCGCGGCCCAGGTCAAGTGCGAGCCGAAACTAAAGCCGAAAAAGGAGCAAGAGAAGGAACAGGTGCTGAAACAGGAGCGGGATCAGGGGCAGGAGCGAGAACAGGGCCGGGAGCAGGAGCAAAAGCGGGAGCAAGAGCAGAAGCAGAAGCAGAAGCAGGAGCAGAAGCAGGAGCAGGAGCAAGAGCAGGGGCAAGTGAAGGAGAAGGAGAAGGAGCAGGAGCAAGAGCAGGAGCAAGTGAAGGAGAAGGAGAAGGAGCAGGAGCAGGAGCAGGAGCAGGAGCAGGAGCAGGATAGAAAGCAGGAGCGTGAGGAGGTGTCGCAGGACAAGGAGGACGGGATTGGGAAGGGTGAAGACGAGGGGCGCGAGAAGGAGCGAAAGTGGAGCGAGTCCGAGGAGAGCAGCGAGCATGCTAAGGAGGAGGAAGAGGAGCAACAGGAGCAGCAGCAGCAGCAGCAGCAGCAACCGCTCGGTAATGGGGAGCTCCGCCGACTCGAGACTCCAGACTCCAAACCGCCGATCAAGCTCGAGCCCGAGAATACAACGGACCGGGCCCCAGAGCTAAGCCTGAAGAAGGACCTCGCCGCGGAAGAGCCGAGGGAGGAGTCCAGGGCCAACGACTCGAAGCCCAAGGAGCTGCTGGTGGGGTCCAGCAGTCGCGATACAACCACCGTGCTGGAGAGACTGAGTCCGCTGAGCGCCGGCGGCCGCAGCCTGCTCCTGCAACACCAGCAGGAGGAGCAGGAGCGAAGTCGGCACAACGAGAGTCCAGTTATTCTCGTCGAACGCCTGAATAAACCGCCGCCGGCCCAGCAGCAACCGCACCTTCACCAGCAGCAGCAGCAGCAGCAGCAGCAGCAGCAACAACAACCACAACAACAACAACAACAACAACAACCACAACCACAACCACAACCACAACAGCAGCATCACCAGCAGTCGACATTTCACCACCACCAGCAGCAGCAGCAGCAGCAGCAACAACAACAACAACAACAACAACAACAACAGCAGCAGCAGCAGCAACAACAACAACAGCAGCAGCAGCAGCAGCAGCTGCTGCAACAGCAACAGCAACCGACTCAGCACCACCATCATCAAGCTTATCAGCAACAACAGCAACAGCAGCAGCCTCAGCCACATCCTTTGCATCACAGAACCTATCAGGTGGAGCCGGTGCATCACCACCATCACCACCTTCACCACCCACACCATAATACTCACTTACTAAGCCAGACGAGCCTCCTAGAGGTGCATCAACAACAACAACAGCAGCAACAGCAGCAACAGCAACAGCAGCAGCAGCAGCAGCAGCAACAGCACCATCATCATCATCATCATCATCAGGTTCGAGGCGATGACGGGAGTGGACTCATGGAAGTCGAGGCTGGGCCCATTGGTATGGGTAGCGTACCGGGTATTCTGCCGATTGGCGCCGGTAATAATGTCCGGGCCGGTGCCGCGGCTGCCTATGGTGACAGCGGCAGCGATAGCGGGGTAAGCTCTTTGAGGAGCACCGGTTCCGGGGACGAACGCAGCGGAAGCCGCAGCTCGGCCTTGAGTGCCGAGGAGACAACGAGCGTCTCGTCCTCGACGCCAAATTCGGTGAGTGGCCAGGCTTCGGCGACGCCCGCCAGGATCTGGCACGTGCAAAGCGTCCAGCACACTTCCCTGCTGATGGCCCATCCTCATGGTCCCGGTTCAGCGCCACCGGGAGCCGGTCCCCCACCGGGCTTGCAAGCACCGCCCGTCGGCTACCCGAGCAGCGCAGCAGGGCCCGGACCAGCTACCGGACATCATCATCCCGGTCTCGCTCAGGAGCTCATATGGAGGCCGTCGGCGAGATTCTTGCCCCTGCCGCCGAGTTTGCCGCAGCAGCCGAGCCTCGGTGAGGTCCTCGAGAGGGACAGGCACGAAAGGATATTGAGGTGAGCTTTACCCACATTCCTTCTTGCTCGTCTCTTGCTCCTCCTTTAGTCAATACTGCGCAGCCTTGGCATTCCAACGAATACCCAGCAGAAGGCGATATTAGCAATTAAATAAGCTTACCACCTCTCAAGGTCGTGTAATCCTCCTCCGCCTCCTCCACGCCAAACTCTCACCCATTCCCCAATCCCCAATCCCCATCCGCCGCCCCTTTATCATCCTATTCCATCCCGAGCCCACCAACCTGCCACTCTCGTATTAAAATTTAACGAGCACGGGAAAACGTAACGAGAGCCACCGACCACTGACCGAGCCTCGTTAAAACAGTACTTTGACGAAAGCGGAACGCGGAACGGGCTCCCACGGCATTCCCTTTGTTAGCCAAATAACATTTCAAGTTCACGTAAATTTGCCTAGAACGAACTTTGTAGTAGAAACTTGAGGATAACCAGCACCACGAGCAGCTTGCCACGATAATTCAGGAGTGTCCGCAGCCGCGTTTTGCGACATTTTCATCGTTTAAGCCAAGTCCTACACTCATACATAATTGCACAGTCCTCGGTACCCTAATTAAAGCAATTTTTTTAGGGCAGCCCACCTTTTTGCAGGATGCACCTGTCAGTCTCGGTCGCGCGCGCATCTCGCGACGTCTCCTCGGCGACATCTTGTCTCCACTTTTTTTATCTCCCGCTCGCTCGCTCGCTCGCTCGCTCTGTCGTGCGCGTGCGCTCGCACTCCCGGCTAAATGACCGTTGGTAGGAAAAAAAAAGCGCCGGCAGCTGCGGCTTTTGTATTTCTTGCCGTTCGCCTTCTGTCGACCTTCGCTCTTTACGCGCCTTCTCTCTGGCCCTTTTTCGTCGCGCGCCTCATCATCATCGCTTCTGGTCTCGCGTCACTCCTCCCCCCCCCTCCTCCCCCCCACCCCTCATCCCCGAACCCGCGCAATTTTCTCTCCTTCATTTGTGCGTTACGAATAAGACTCGAAACTGCTTGCGTAAGCGCATCTAGGACTTTCATACTCGACGACGGCCGCGTCGCGTTTCTTGCTTTTTACAACGGCGTGCGTAGATTATAGCCTTACCAAGGCGCCCTTACACGCGTCCTCGGGAATCTCGGATAAATTCTCACATGAAGAATTAGAAAATCCCCGTATACGACGACATTAGTCGATCGTTGCTTCAGTCTTGTTGGCTAAAATTTTCAACAAACAATGTATTTGTTAAACTCCATAGCCTGCATTTGACTTGGATTTAGGTTTGGTTAGTTGGTTTGATGGTTTCGCGGTGGAGGGCGGTGGGGTGGGGGGTCGGAGGGGGGTCGGAGGGGAAGTCGCGTACACATAAGGAAGTTAAATGCTAACCTTGGTTGTCACTACACTTTGGTCGTATAAATAGGTTTCGGGATTAAAGGTGATATTTACACGTTTCTCGGGCTTTATAAGACTCGTTCGCTGCCCCGAATACTTTATTTACAACCAAATATTGACTCGGCTTAGTGCAGAGACGACTTTTCAACTTTACGAAGTTAGAATAAAGAAAAATAGATAATTTATAATATAAGCCGAATATTTTGATCGCCATTAGTATGAAATGAAATGTTTTCGCTAATGGATTCGACTCACCACCCCGCCACCCCACCCCACCCCGCCCTCGATCCAGGGAATAGACTGACTAGCGATCAACCGCTCTATCGTTTTCCCAGAAACAATTAACTTATGAAACGCAGGTATCATTCATCACCTAAGCTCTCCTCTGTTTATAATCCCGTACAAAAGCGGCAACGACGCAAGGAAAAAAAAGAAGGAAGAAGGCATTCTTCCGTTGCCTCGGTTCTCGATTCCCCCCTTTTACCACTCTCACTTCTGCCGCTCCTCTCGCTCCCTCGCCGTTTCGCTTTGTCCTGCTCTTGCGTGACCGTCTTGACGACCGTCTCTCGGCTCGCCTTGCATTATTACATTTTGCACATGTGTACACACTGCGGCCGACACGCCGAAGGAAGGGGAACTGTGAATGGCACGTTTCCGGACAGCAGCTGCGGGACAGAGAGAGAGAGAGAGAGAGAGAGAGAGACGCGAGGAACGACTCACCGTCCACTTCCGTCTGATTATGGCGGGCCGATTGCGCACCAAAGAATCTCGCGGCCTCTGCTGCGCCAATGATTAATCGCGCTCTGTTGATTTTGTTTATTTATACTTCATTAGACGCAGCAAAACTAATCATTACCCCCGATCATTGCCCAGCGGCTATTAGGTTATTTAAATGTCCGCTACTGCGGGCCGATCGTATACTAGTCACATGCGCGCCCAGTAAAGCAACAACCGCTAATAGTGAAAAACAAAAAAAAAAATCATCTTTCTACGTTACACACGCGATAAGCGACTCCTTACACTTCGGTTACTTAGAGATATTAAGAGTATCGACCGTGTCACCAAATGGCTCAATATAATCAGATATTCGCTCGGCAAATATATATATATATATATATATATGTGTGTGTGTGTTGGTTATTCCTTGACGGGCAGCCGAGTTAATTTCATGTAATCGTTCGTCCAAACCTATCAATCGGATAACCAGATATCTTATGTTTAAATAAAGTAATTAATCATGAATAATACAAAGTAACGTTGCATCTAAGCGACGATGATTTTGTAATAATAGATAGATTAGATTAGATGAGAATATATATATTTTTTTTAAATTGTCCATTGGATTACAACAATATCGACTTTGCCATCCTCTCCCATGGGGCCTATAATTCTCATTATTGCCGTTTCCCTTTATCCGTGTTGTTGTTGTTGTTGTTGTTGTTGTTGTCGTCGTTGTCGTTGTCGTTGTCGTTGACGTTGTCGTCATTGTCGTCATTGTCGTCGTTGTCGTCGTTGTCGTTGTCGTTGTCGTCATTGTCGTCATTGTCGTCGTTGTCGTCGTTGTCGTCGTTGTCGTTGTCGTTGACGTTGTCGTTGTCGTTGACGTTGACGTTAAAAGTTTATTAAATTCATATCAATTATTCGTTAAATTGATCAAACTCGTCCGAGCGAACTTGCGACTTCGCACTCCCTGCTACCGATACTATAAAATTTATTAACACTACAAAAAATCACAGAGCAACTGATCATTTTCTCGTTTAGTTTTTTACCAATGA
This sequence comes from Ceratosolen solmsi marchali, assembly GCF_000503995.2. NCBI lineage: Eukaryota > Metazoa > Arthropoda > Insecta > Hymenoptera > Agaonidae > Ceratosolen > Ceratosolen solmsi. The sequence continues at coordinate 4,388,788 of NW_011948414.1, read as the reverse complement.
CGTGGCAATTATTATTAGATTTTTGCAAAATTATCGTCTCTCATAGGATTGAAGTGTACGATGCCCTTGAAGAGTTTTTTTTTTTTTTTTTTTTTTTTTTTTTGTTATTTACACGTGCGAGTTATCTTTGGCGATTATTTTCCATTTTCATTGTTTAGATTTTAATAATGACAGTAATATTTAATTATAAGATCGAATGATATTAGTCGACAAGCTCACTTATTAAACGTTATTCCGCCTTCAATGGCGTAATGTAATTGCAACTCCACAATCTATCGGACACAATTAATTAAGCAAATTTATTATAAATTAAGTATATAATATTACGTAGACGATAAAAAGTGGAGCAGACTTAGAGATACTGAGAAATGAGTTTTTAAAATGTCATTCTCTATTTTCATATGACTGGCAAGTTTATAAAGCTAAAATTCGAAATTACAAAAATACGTTGGCAGTTGTCGTGTTACTCTTATCGATTAGGCTCGTTCTATACTCGTTACAATGCGACGCGCTCCTCGACGCGAATAATTACGCACACGAAAGCCAGCAACGCCGAAATCGTAGCAGCACTTAAATCCACCTACAAACCATGTAGGCCATAATTCCAGATTATCATCGAAAGGACGAACGCGTGATTCATGCTTAGCATTGGCACGACGAAGGGGGAAGGACATATTACACTACTTGACCGTGCGCAAGAACAAAGGACTTTTCGATAATTAAAAGTGATTACATAAGCCCCTCGGGCAATTCTAATCTGCCAACAATCGAGCCCAGGTTTCTATATCTCAAGGTCACTCCCAGGAATTCTCATTCTTCCTCCGGCTGGCTCCTCTCTCAAAATTGCCTTAATGACTCGTGATGGAAGAGGTGGTTTGGATGTCGGCTGCGAGCGGGAGACGGAAGAAGTGGGGCGGCAACCGACGAGGTGAAGGAGCAGGGGGCAGAAGTAGCGGTGCGAGGGATTGCGAGGGATTGCGAGGGGGGTAGGAGGGGAGCGTGTAGGAGGGAGAATGGAAGGAGTGAGTTGGCGGTAGGAGAAAGACCGGAGCCATAAATTCGTAATCCCACGAAACAATGGCGTGACGAATATAAGGCCGCAAAACAGCCGGCAGGTCCCGAGTAAGAGAGAGATGCCCTTTTTAGTCTGCCCGCCTTTTTTTATCTCCGAATGTTTTTTTTGCATTTTGTTTTCTTATTTATTTATTTATTTTTTTTTTCTCAACGCCGGCCGCGCGTTTTGAAATGGGAGTGGACGCATATTGCGATTTCTTAGGACCCCTCCGACGTTTCTGAGTGTCATTGACAGTGATTGAAAAGTTTATGCGTCAAGAGAATATTCATATGCTTCCTTTTCCTTATTCCTCTCGCTTTTTGTCTTTGGATTTTCTAGTCTCGCTAGCCTCCAAAATATAACGTAAACCGAGCCGATCGATATAACTTGTCTCCTTGTAGCCAAACCTCTTTACTTGCATTTCACTGAAATTTTCAACCAATCGAGGAAAGCTCGATCGCGTAATGATAATTGGCCCCGGTACCCCCTCGCCCTGAAAATCCAACATCGTCCAATTTCAATCTTAAAATTGCTATTATTATTGTACATAGATTATACTATATGTCGAGTCCTCTTTTCCTTGTACTGTGAAATATCCACTGGAATTGGGGCTCCGAGCTTTATAGAATTTTATAGAACAATGATAGGAGAGCAAATTGGATAATGAGAAATATTTTTCCCAACCGATTACCAATATGCAAATCTTGGAAGGACAGACAGTATTCCAGGTTATGCGCCTCTTCCTTCTTCTTCATTCCTTCGAGCTCCCCCTCCTACGGCACCCTTTGTCTTTATACCAGCATACCGCGTAATGGTGGACACGAAGAACTGCGAGAATGAAAGGAGGAGCGGGGAGGGGCAGCTGCGGTGATTGTTCGTTCGTGCCTTCGCCGTCGGGTGCCACTTTTCGAGAGGAGGGCACTTAAGCCGAGTTAAAGTTCCCCAGACGAGACCTAATGACAGGTCAACACGTGTTCTGTCTCTCTCTCTCTCTCTCTCTCTCTCTCTCTCTCTGTGTCCCGTGCACGCGCGCGTATGCACATACATACATACACTGATGCTTCCCCCTTCTATCCATCGCTACTACCTTTTTCCCTCATGGGGGCTATAAGCATTTTTCAAGGTCACATATCCGAAATCACGATAAAAGGTGTATCGGTCTATTTATCTTTCAATTTGCATGGAATTCATCTGGGATATTGAAGATCGCGTTCAATTTTATTAATCATTGAGTTTCGCTTGTTTCAAGTTGATTAAAATAACCGCCGTGTCGAAATATCTCATTTGAGGAATTTGAATGCCAATATATGTGCTTTCATTGCACTATTTATAATGACTTATAAGCAAGATTACTAGAAACTTTTATAATAATAGAGCAATAAGTTTATGAAGCGAAACAAAGTGACAGAAGTGATAAGGAACGTAATATAATTGAATATGATGAGAGCGTGGAAGATTGGAGAAAGAGGCTTAAGAAATGGATGTATATTTAACTTGTCAATTTAGTTTACATGGATGCGTCACTGTTGCGAGTGAATTCATCCTCCGAGTTTTTGCTGATTGTTAATTTCTAATGTAACGTTCGTAAAACTCAGCAAATGTAGAAAAACGTAATGTAAAGTTTGTTAGATTCCCTTATTTGTACATCAATGTAACGTATTGATTCGTTTACGCGGTAAATATTCGCGTGCACGCCCGTGTGTGTATTGTGTGTGCGTGCGCGCGCGCGTTTATAAAACTTAAATAAACAAAAAAACTCGTAATACTCTATTTAAACACGTATACTTCAAAATCAAAGTAATTCACACATATATATATATATATATATATATATATATATATATTAAAAATGCAATTTTCACTATAGAATATGTGGTAACGATTAATTGTAACAAAGTGACACCACTTTCACTCTTGCGAATTAATAAAAGGCAATTTCAGTGACCTTCAAAAACTCACGCGCCTAGTGTAATCGAGTTCCCGGGCATTGAGATCGTTAAGGCCTTAATTAACTTTCAAGACAGTAAAGTACTTCTCCACCTCACCACATAACAATATATTTTATCGGAATGGGCACAAGTTGTAACATAGAATATAGAACAATTGCACATATGTGCCGAATGTATAAAGATGAATGAACGTGTTTGTAAAGAACTAATAGATAAAATGTTGTGGCTTTCATTTGCTAGAGAAGAAAATTAGTAGCCAACCAGTCGTTACTGCACTAAATTTATTTCATCTCTAATTACATTGTTTTTGCGGCTGATAAATAACAGTTTTTACGAACGTGTATTATTAATTATTATTGCTTCTTTGCGTGGACAGTTATAATAACATAATTTTATTGCGATACAATTTATTTATAGGCTTTTATATTTTAACGTTAATATTTAATAATAACTGGCTGATGGATGATAATACAAATCGATGTAATGAGCATTTTAAAATTATTCAACAACTTAAACTCCATTAAACGAAAAGTAATTTTGCATTTCGTTTCTTTTTATATTTATCGTAGGCCATCTATATTTATCGGCGAATTTCATAATTAATTTATTGCAATAAAAAGCAAAATATATGATCATTATGATATAATTATCGTTACGGGAATATATTTACACAAAATCATTTCGTTGCGTCAAAATTAACGAAGAAGAATTCTCACGATTCTATCGATTTTATCAACTTCGCTTCAACATACAGAGACAACAATAGAGACTTATAAATAATAGCATATTATAATCCAACTCTGATATTCTATTAATATTGCATTAATAAGTTTAATACGTTCTCAAACTCAAACTTGTCGACTTCGCCTTAAACGCGTTAAATTGGTAAAGAGGCACCAGCTGCGACAGCACCTACCTACCTACCTACCTACCTACCTACCTACCTACCTACCTACCTACCTACCTACCTACCTACCTACCTACCTACCTACCTACCTACCTACCTACCTACCTACCTACCTACCTACCTACCTACCTACCTACCTACCTACCTACCTACCTACCTACCTACCTACCTACCTACCTACCTACCTACCTACCTACCTACCTACCTACCTACCTACCTACCTACCTACCTACCTACCTACCTACCTACCTACCTACCTACCTACCTACCTACCTACCTACCTACCTACCTACCTACCTACCTACCTACCTACCTACCTACCTACCTACCTACCTACCTACCTACCTACCTACCTACCTACCTACCTACCTACCTACCTACCTACCTACCTACCTACCTACCTACCTACCTACCTACCTACCTACCTACCTACCTACCTACCTACCTACCTACCTACCTACCTACCTACCTACCTACCTACCTACCTACCTACCTACCTACCTACCTACCTACCTACCTACCTACCTACCTACCTACCTACCTACCTACCTACCTACCTACCTATCTACCTACACCGACAACTTTCACCTGGAAATGAATAAATCTTATCATTATATTTTGCTCACTATCATCCCTAACTTCCACTTGTCGATATTCATATCAATACTCATCATTGATTCGAATAAATTAATTCGTAATGTAACATGCAGGTAGTTTGATGGAAATGCTCGGCAGTATGACTCGAGACGCGCGTTTGAATATTTCAATTTTTCAAACGGATAATAAAGTATATCATACGTCATGATCCATCAGACAAATGATACAGTCGCAGAGTTTTTATTACACACTCTCGAGGACGTGAAATAGAACCGCGGATTCATTCGCGTCGACAAAAAGTGTAGTCTCCTCCGTATAATTTGCTCCGCTGATTAGGGATTGGACCGCGATTGAGATAATGATCGAGCTAGCGACACATTGATGAAATCCTAGTTTCGCTCGTGCTGTTAAGCTAATCCGAACACGTCACCGGTCCACCATTTCCTCTCGCTTTTAACAGTCGCATAACAACGCGACGAGTACATCTGTGCCTCTCTCTTCTTGCCTCTAGCTGGTGTCTATCTCATACCGCCCTGGACGGCGCTTAAATCGAGCCGCGCTCGAATAACCATTTGGCTGGCGATTTTTTCTTCTCTCCTTATTCTTTTTATTTTGTTTTGTTTTGTTTTGTTTTGTTTTGTTTTTTTCCCCCCTGGAAATTCGACCTCTTGAAAATGACGGCTTTCGTTTTCGTGGAACGACCGCAGTAGGTAGGCAGCGCCAGCCTCGAGAATAATGACACGGTAAAAGAAGTAACGGGTTCGACGTCGTGCTGAGGAAAAGAGTCGGGAATATCGAGGAATTTATTTCAATTTAGCTTTTTAAGAGCGCATACCCGCGCGGAATTGAAGCGCACCGCGCAAAGGATTTATTCATTGTCGGGGTTATGACCTCGGATAGAATGCAGATGCGATAATGATCGATAAATCTGACGTTAAAGTGTATTATGATGCGGCCTGACTGTCACGATGGCGACGGATTCCGAACATAAGGCCGTTATATATGCGGTTTGCCATTATTTATATGTTTATTAACGATAATGAAAAATCAATGCTCATCGTAGAGAGAGAGAGAGAGAGAGAGAGAGAGAGAGAGAGAGAGAGACAGATGCAGACTTTTTGCAGGAGATAGCCAAATTGATAGGAAGGAGATAAAACGAAATGTGAAAAGCCGGTAAGGGCCTCTTACGTTAACTATCCGCCAATCAACATTTATCCCGTTAAAAAAGCAGGACGATGAAGCTTTATTTACGATGGCATTGCTGTATATTTCGCGTGTATTACAAATGTTAATTTGTCCGCGTATTTTTTATTTGTTCCTTTTTTTCTTCTTTTTTTTTTTTTTCTTTTTTCTTTTTTTACCTTCAATACATTTTGGCCTATTTGTATTTCCAAGTACAATCGGTAATTTCTGCTCAAGCTCTTTCAATCTCCGCTGCTAATCGTTGAAATTGCGCTGCTCTTACTTTCAGAAAAATCGTAGCAAGAAAACACGATGTTTGGAGGAGAGACAAGCGCGCCTCGTAGCCAATCGCAATAGCAACTCCCAATTGCAATGAATAATTCATGGTTCGTACGAGGAAAAACGATATGCATTCCCGAGCTCACCGTTAATTAACAATGCATTTTGCCATCGAAAAGTTTTTGTCCACTCGCGCGCGCCAATTCCGAGTGAATGAAATGCATCCATAGCCATGTCGAGAATCCACTTAGTCTGGGCCAAAATCACGGTGCGATCAAAAATAGTCGACGACGCGTCCGCTAGAAAGTTCAATAGCCAAAATTTCATGAATACCACCGCCTCTTCCTTCCTTCTTGGCTCGTTTCGCTCCGTCTACCAAGCTCCAGCCATTGAAATACTTCCTTTCGCTTGTTCTTTTTCTTTGCTGTTGCGGCGACCGGTCGTACCGGTCCGCATCGAGGAAAAGAGGTACGAACGGAGAGACAGATAGATAGCTAGAGAGAGAGAGAGAGAGAGAGAGAGAGAGAGAGAGAGAGAGAGGATCGAAAATACACGTACGATTTCTTTCTCCTTTACGTCGACCTTGTACCCGAATGCCAGTTTCGCCCTGGCGTCGTGGCGTCGAGCCTTATCCTATTTATGCAGTTCCTTTATTATTATTATACCCGTAATTTAAGCGAGCGTGATAATGCGCACATTGGTAATGGGAAAATTTGATTAAACTATCTAGTGTATTAACGGCTATGAAAATGAGATGGAGAACCAGTTTGCAACTACTCTCGTTTATGCGAAACAGGCTTTGAAATAATCAAAAGTTATGTTAAATCGTATGTGACAATGTCTCGGGGCTTTATGAACTGTAAATTCTTATTAAAGTTTATGAAGTTGCGAGAAGTACTTGTTGAAAGAAAATAATACTTGGCCCGGGGGGGGGGGAGAGGCGATAATGTAAAATATGATAGAGAGCTAATGACTGAGCGACATCCAAGCCATAAAAATTTACTCGGTAGTGCTTCCCGATCTCCAGGCGGTGCTTAAGAAAATACGAGCACGCGAAATACTAATTAAGAGATAAATTAACGAGAAATTGTCGAGCGAAACGCACGAGATCGCGAGGAGAGATCTAATCGGGTCGATCGTCTCTAAATTGAAAGAGCCAACGATGCCACCCAATCGCGATGACACATTACCTCTCACGTTTCCCATGTGAATGAAGATATTAAACGTGGATGGTCAGAGTAGCGCCGCGACTTACCGTCGCTCCTCTCACCTCCGAGGATGACGATCCTCGTCCATGCACCAAATCCTTGACTTAATAACGAACGATGACTCATCACCACGCCGAATTCGGCTACAATTCCACAGCCCTGCTAGTCCAGCGCTCCTCTACACTTAGCTTCTCTCCGACCTTCCTGACTTTCTCGGAAAAAATATGGGCTTTTTGGCGAGGCAGGGGGGGGGGGGGCCCAACTCGAGCGGAATTTGTAACGTAAGTATGCGTAATGCCAAGCGCGGCGTCTCACTCGATCGAAATAAAAGCTTACGTGCCGTATAATTATTGCTTCGATGGTTAACGTAATTTTCGGCCGCGAGAGAGTGAGTGAGTGGGGGGGGGGTATAATAATAAATGATGATATCGAAGAGTCGATAGGAATTATAGCCGTATATTATTAAAATTTTTTTTCCACACCGCGATTCGATTTAAAAGACATTACGCGTAATGCGAGATATGCTTGTATTCCTTGCTCATCACCAGCATACCGCAAACGCACAAATTTCCACAAAACTTTCCATTTATTAATAAGAAGACTGGTGGAAGTCGTAAGATCGTGCTTGGTTTCTCGTTCGCTTTTATAAATTTAAATTGTTTACAATTGTGGGAGGGACAGGCACTGACGCTATGAGCTTAGACCGGCAATAATGAATTTACGACGTCGAGTCGTATTTGCATATAGAGTGGAGAAAATACAATTGACGCGACATTCCACGAGAGCCGGGAATATTAAATGTATAACAACAGCCAGGGTGGGTTAATAAATATCCATATCCAACGAAATTTTCGTGCGAATGACCTGGGACGAGGCGGAATGCGACTCTCACTGTCGGCCCATCGCTATGTAAATGCCTATGTAATCCCCAAAAGTACACTCTTTGACACATGCATTTCACTTTTCGTGCCATCTGTTGAAACAGTTACCCGCTTCTACACTCGCGCGCAAACTTCTCCGGTCGTTGGTATTTACGGAAAATCGATGGATAAGTCCAACGTCGAAATAGACTTTTGACCGCATTTCCTTCTGACACAGTTTTTTTCTATGCCCCCGAAAGTAAATAGTTTTTTTTTTTTTACGCGATTCTCAAGTGTTTCGCGGCGTTTGGCATTGGACCGATACACGCGCCATCAACAACCGATATCCCGTAATTAATGTAAGAAAGAAATTGTAATTTTCAGCGAGTTGTCGTCGTCGTCGTCGTCGTCGTCGTCGTCGTCGTCGTCGTTGTTGTTGTTACTGCTATCGTTGCTGTTACTGCTGGTATTATTAAGCAAATGGAAGTAATAAATTGGATATTACTGTAAAAGAGGGTTCGCAGATGATACTAAAAATACAGTGAGAGTGTAAGAAATACCCTATTATCCCATAAAAAGGTTTTTTTTTTTGGTTTTTTTTTTTTGTATTTTTTGTTTTGTTTTGTTAAAATAATAATAACGCTTTCTAAAAGCTCCGCAAAGTCTGCAATTACCGGAATGTTGTGCACTCTTTGCTCGTATACGGCACTTTGAGAAGTCATTTCAACCACTTAGTTATCTCGATTCTGCCTTTTTATTTCGCGAAAGGAAAGGGCGTTTTGGGATATTCGAAGATCGATGCCCCTGCTCAATAAATTTTCAAGCATAATTTCGCTATTTAGATCCTGACACGTTTCACATCCACCCCTCATCCTAGCGAATTTAAACATTTTAATTCAAGTAGGGGCGAGTTCGCACGTAATTATCGTCACTGAGCAATTCCGCGATATCGGGAGGAGAGGGAAAAGTCGCGGCAACGGGCAAAATTAAAGGTACTTTAAAATGAAGAAAAAAGAAAGGGAAAAAGAAATGGAAAAATAAACGAGCGGCAAGAAGAGAAAAGGAAAGGCAAGTAGATGCGCAGATGTCAGGGCGTGCGGAGGAATTTAAGAATGAAGCTCGTTGTTCGCCAGGTGCGCGAGTCGACAAAAATCCTCACGCACACGCGGCCCGCTTCATTATATTTATAACCGGCCGAGCGGCTCGTGAATTATCGTTAAAAATAGCAGTAGCCACCAGTCTCGCTTGCGCACGCGCCGAGGCTTCTGTTTACGAACGCTTCCGCTGGGAGTGAAAACGACGTCGCCAATTTCCTCGATAATCACCGATATTTCATCGCTGTTTCTTAGCCTTTGAAATCTCCCTTTCAATTCTCCTAAGAAAATCAATAAATAAATAAATAAACAACATAATTCTATTATTAATAATAATAATGATAATAATAATAATAATAATAATAATAATAATAATAATAATAATAATAATGATAATAATAATAATAACAACAACAACAACAACAACAACAACAACAACAACAACAACAACAACAACAACAACAACAACAACAACAACAACAACAATAATGACAACAACAACAACAACAACAACAACAACAACAACAATGTAAAAAACAAAAACTATAATGGAATGAATATATTTACGATTTTTTTTCTTTTCTTTTACTTTTTTTATTTGTTTTTTTTTTCTTTATTCAGCGATACATAAATCACATTTATAGGAAGAGTGACTTTACATGATAGTATATTTAAGATACTAAATGGCATTAGATAGATTTCTGCCACTGCCAAACATTAATTCTACATTTTTTAAGTATTTTCAATACACGCGCATGCACAACCTATATATATATATATATCAATTAATTAATAGATTCGGTAATAAATATTATTTTAAGACTCTTTAAATAGTAGCCGCGAATGAAATATTAACTAGTCAAATCATTCATCTACGCCTTTACATTTATAAGAAGCATTTAAACTTAATTAATATTATCACAAAAGCTTTTCTTAACTAGACTTTTCACGTTTAGCTACTTAAAGTTCCGATCGGTTGATCAATATGATCTATACTAAATATCGCAGTTTATTGTTATTTAACTGAAGTAGCGGTAAAACTATTATCCCTCCTAAGAATAACAAATTAATATATTTTCGAATATTATTTCCTTATGAAATTTAAAAAGGTATCGGGCACAAGACGTGCAATCACTATAGCTTTTTAAAATTTGAATAGCCTGAGAGTGAAAGTTATATTTTATAATAAATGTACGTGGATTAGACCAAGAAGATCCATTAAATTAGCCTTCCTTCTTCTTTCTCCCTTTTTCTTTCTTTTGTCAATAACAAATTACAATTATTGACGATTGTAAATCGAGTTGTGTAAACAAAAACACACACAAAAAAATTAAAAAAAAAAAATTAAAAAAAAATCAATTTCACAATTTCATCTTATCTATCTAAATATTAAAATCATGTAAAATAATGCTCAATGCCAAACATTACAGACGTTATAATGAAATTTGCTCTCTGCAAAAGCAAAACATTCGACAACTCGTGTAAAACTTGGTGGTTATTAATACAACTATGGATGGTCGGCGTTTTTCGACTTTTGACCTCATTCGAGAAAATTGTTTACGTCCTATATCGTGTGTTTTGTATTCTGCAACCGCGATGATGATAAATTTTGCGTGTCGCTCGGCACTCGTTGCAAAAACTCAATTTTTCATTCAAAGTAAAATTAGTTTTGGCAAGGCTCGATGATTCTGTTTAACAAATACTTTACGAATGTCGCATTTAATTTCTTTGCTATTAATAGATAGAATACTTTGAATGTTTTGTTTTGTATTTTTCATTGGATGCCACCGTCGTTTACCGACTTTATAAATTAGCTAAATGTATTATTTAACCACGCGCTTCGTGCCTTAACAGAGAGAAGAAGGAAAGAAAAAAGGAAGAAAAAAATCTTCGCAGCATGATTATACAATAAAATTCTATAAGATGCAGCATTAATGTAAAATCTTCGATATGATAAAATTATCGAGCAACGAGGCACTCGTAGTCAAAATACACCAATACACAAATGCCTTTTACACATTCTTTGAAAGAAATAAGGGTGGGACTTAACAGAAAAATTATACGATCGGAATTACATCGAGAAGTGTGAAATTCGTAAGAGGAGAAACACAAACCAAGTAGTAGCTAATTGGTAAAAAAAAAAAAAAAAAAAGTGTGCAATCGTATTTGCCCAGTTACAAAAGAGTCAGGCGGTAGTTTGATTGGGGTATTGGGGGTTGTCGGTAGGGGGTTAGGTGGGGAGTTGGAAGTGGGGCGGGCGGCGGTGAGGAGGAGGGGACTCATCACGTTCAAGGCGAAAAATCGTCTCGAAAAAGGGTTCGGCGGACTCGCATCTTCCAATTACTCATCCACCATTCATAGCCGCTCGCCAATTACTCAAATTGTTATGCCAGCGACCGTAACCTCCCCCTTTTTTTTTTTTTTTTTTTTTTTTTTTTTTTTTTGTTTCTCTTCATTTCTCTCGTACGCTCCTTTCGAACGTAGCGAAAACGCGAGTGATGTAACGTTCCCGGCAATTTTTTAAAACGCAGCTCAGTTTACGGAGCTTCGGGCTTGAACAAGGTCGCGACTCAAAGGAATTTGTCGTCCAATAGATCGTCGACCGGCTGATAATCGTTTCATTTTCATAAATAATCGTGGACCGCTTCTGTGGCTGGGCGAGATCTCCTTTTCGGTCTTTTAATCTTTCGATGAGAGTACAAATTATGTCATGCTACTTCAACTTCCTTAACTTCGAGGCAATTAAAACGTAGCCGCAAATCCAAGTTAGATTAGTCTGGCGCCGTTACGAAATAACAACACTTACAAACTAAATAACACATTCAATATTATTAGGATAATTACTTAAAGCTCTAATAATTAGTATTGCTATACATTGTTTTTCTTTCTCGCGCATATGCGTTTGCTTGAATCGTACTATTATCCGTGTACTCTAGGCAAATTGGACTAACAAGTCAAAATATACGGTATCCCAATCAATGCGGCATAAAGAAAAAAAAAAAAAAAAGAAAAAAGTAAAAAGGAAAAAGAAAAAAGAAATAGATAAAGTCTTTATAAACTATTTTAATAGCATAGAAAGCCCGGGGTATGAGCGGGTAATTAGCATTTCGATAAAATTCATCAATATGCCCTCATAATCAGATTCCCGGGAGGGAAAAGAGTCAAAATAAAACGGCAAATGAATTAAAAAATTCCAACCGCGTATCCCTTTCAGGACTATCATACCTGCTTTTCTTTCTCCCTTCAGCCTAAGTGGTGTACGAGTCCTGCACTTGGAATTTCGAATTTAACCCTTCCCTCGTCCCTTGAGCCTCTCTTGACTAGCGCGGAAGCGGGGCTCTCGTCGCGAATATCAAGAAGGTAGAGCCTCTGTTGTTCTTTACTTTCCATTCGCTCAACTCTCTCTCTCTCTCTCTCTCTCTCTTACCCCCCTCCCGTACCGCTCCCCCCTCTACTCAACCCCTCCTCACGCCGTTACCTCAGGCCAATGCTCTCTCTCTCTCTCTCTCTCTCTCTCTCTCTCTCTCTCTCACCCTTAGCTAGGCGAGCAAAGCCTAACAGTCACACATTAACATCTGTCGGTTTTTTGTTTGGCATTTTTAATCTATGAATTATCAGGGCAAATATCGATCGACGCTTCATTTCTATAGGCGAGCTTAAATGTAAAAACAGACGCCTCGACGCCTCTATCTTTTCTCATAGTTCTGTTGCTCATTTTTCGCGTATATACACTATTTATTTTGCATTTCTTTGTATCTCCTGACTCTCTCGTTCTCTCTCTCTCTCTCGCTCGCTCTCTCTCTCTCTCTCTCTCTCTTTGTCGCTCTATCTCTCTTTATTTTACATTGTACACGCAGCTATTTATCATCACACGTGCTTTCAAAATTTTATATTTACGAGCTGCCTTGGCGCTATATCTATGCTTAACAACTCGTCTTTCTCTCATTCAACTCGTTACCCCTTTTTCTCTCCTTTCTTGCAATGCGCAAACGTTGGTCGACTTGCATCGGCTCTCCTCCCTTTACACCGTCTCTCTCTCTCTCTCTCTCTCTCTCTCTACCTATCTATCTCTCTGTCTCTCTCACCCTCTCACCCTCTCGTATTGTTCCTTTGGCATTGAATTCGCAATTTATGCTCACGTTTCTTCGATTTTCGTTCACAACTTATGAGTCTCAATGAATTATACGAATTGCTTTTTCGTCAATACGAATTTACTACGCATTTTGTTCTTTGTTCTTATTTTGCGAAAATAAAATACCATGCATGCGACAGATTATTCGAAAGTAAAAATGTTGTTTGGAAAAGCAACTTATTTCCCTACGAGAACTCGCTATTACTACAGAGTTACTTTCATAACCAAATAGAGTTGAAAAAGCGAAACAGTGCCAACTGGTAAAATCACGTAGCTTGAAAGTTGAAATTCTCATTATCAAAGATATAAAAAAAAAAGAAAAAAGAAAAAAGAAAAAAAAAAGAAAGAAAGAAATACCGTAAGCGTACGGCTTGTTAGATAATACATATCGCTCTTTACAAACGTCAATGCTCTGCGTACTAATTACGAAATACAATTATAATTGATCCAATAATCGTAGCATGTGAAAAAAAAAATTTTCATTTACAAATAGAGGCGATAATTTTGTCCGACTTTACCCGAGCAAGGATACATCGATAGGCACAACCATCGCACTTTCGAGAATTCGTGCGAATATCGCAAGCAGGAAGTAAAGCGTAGCGATAAAATTATTGCGTACGTGTCCAAGTGTCCTCGACCGAGAACGAAGTGCTTTTTCCTTCGCACAAACGTATTTGCTTATTCCTGAAATGTGCACCATTAGATCGGAATGCTTAATTTCGCAGTGGCTAATCAAGATTAATGACGACACTAGTGCGTCAATGCCTTAGAGGAGTACGAAAATGATGACGACGGTCGTTTGGTTAGTGTGGACTTTAATTGACTGTAAATGATAGTGCAGAAAAGTCGAAACCCAATGTACCGCATGAAAGTTCGCGATTAATTAATTAAAAATCTACCAATACCACTGGCATTTACATCTTTACATTTACGGCCAATGAGATATTAAGATTTTCGAAAAATGCTCGTTTTAATTTACGACCTCCGTTCTCCTATTATCTTTACGAACAATAAATACAAGTTAGGATTAGTAAATGTTTTAATCCCCGTTGATTCTGTAAAACACATTATCCTGCAAATTAAAGCCGGACATACCGCAATCGAATTATACGCGTAAGTAAAGTGACAGAGCTGGTTAAAAATCTATCTATCCAGTGCCATTATTTAGTAAGTTATTGCTTAATCTGCAGTGAGGCATAATAAGTTTCTATCGTTGGCTCTAATGAAAGAAAATGATGAAAAAATTTTTTTACGAATAGGCCATATTCGATTACGTTTTGTTGGAAAAACATGTACATAGAATTCGTACAATGTTCTTGTAATTATGAGAAAAATGAGAGACAGGTTTTTTGTTTAACTACAAACTGGTTTTCTAAAATTAGTTATTCATTAATAATCAAAACGATGTATTTCCTCGGTGAATTGAGATACAAAATATTTACCTAATGAATATCATAAGAAAAATGAAAAATACATAAATTTCATATATATATATATATATATAGGAATGATGAGTTTTAATTTTCTTTTTTTTTTTTTGCTTCTTTCTCATTTCAGGTAAGAACGACATTCTAATTCCAGTATTTACGAACCACTCATTAGCGGTGATATATTTTTTACTTCGGTGTTTCGGTAAGCCAAGCTGTATATATTTATTTATTTATTAAAAAAAAAAAAAAAAAAACAATTCATATTCCGTAATATTTATTATAATAAAGAATTAATCAGAAAGTGAGCCTATTGAATTCGTAAACAATAAAACTATTTAATTTAACCTTTCATTAATATTATTATAAATGTATTTTTCGATTTTTTTTTTTTTTTTGTTGACTTTTTTTTAATGCCAAAGCAAGTTAAAGATAATATTCTGATCGTCAACGTCGATCTTACATTGCAATAATTATGATACGAGAAAAACTTGTACATCGGTGACTATTTCTTAATTATTATGGCCACTTCCATAATTTATAATAATAATGACCATTGAATGCATTTTTCATTATCAATTTAATAATTATTATATGTAAAAAGTCGATTATAACTTCCTTGCCTTTCTTCAAATATTTGTTCTTATTTTTAAGTAATGTTTCTTTTATTTTCTTTTATTTTTTTAATGCCAATTAAGCGCACAACAAATATATATCTTAAGCCTGATTTTTTGTAATGTCGACGAGTCATTCTTCCTCAGATATTTTTATTTCTTTCATTCATTAAGAAAAATACCGCATTCACACAGGCGCTACGTTCTGTATGATTATGATTATTATGATTATTATGATTATTATTATTATTATTATTATTATTTATTTTTTTTTATATTAAAACACGTTGCTATTTTAACATACAGGCCTTTACGTAATTTATAATTTATTGCAAGATTGCACGAGCGAACGTGCTACGGTTATTAAATAATTTCCATTCCCACACAAGGATGAGAACATTACTTATCACTAATGAAAATTATTTTCTATCCGCCTAAGCAAAAAGTGTCTGTGCTATTTGTCATTTACATTGAGCATCCGACATTGTACATATTACATTCCCGTAAACATTACGAAATTTCCATTGATATTGATTATAGAATATTGACTTCCCATTCTACAGCTGAGAATCAACATTTTTAAATGTACGTTCGAAATAGTAATGTGACGAATGGCATTTAGGACGTATGCAGCAATGCCATTATAGAAATAAAAGAAATGTTTGTTGAAAAATTTGGCATTAATAATACCGAGTGCGAAGATTGCAGAATCCCAGCTTTTGTAATTATTTTGCAAATTCCACAACAAATCCAATCGAGCAATGAAACGTCTACTTTTATTACCAAACATATCAACATATATAATGAACGTTAATATGCCATTCCGACCAGATGATTTGAAGTGTTTAGATAAATACCGTTGATAATTGGTGATTATATTTAATGGGCCTCTTTCTCGATACAATCCGACTCGTCGCAAAGGAAAAACAACAACAACAACAACAACAACAACAACAACAACAACAACAACAAGAAAAAACATTAGAATTACGCATATTTGTGCATTATTCAGAGTGACTAATTGCAATTAATCCTAATGGAATGTGCATGCTAAATCATTCTCGACAAAGGGCATTAGGATCACTAGAAGCTAGGGATGATAATCTGCTCTTTCCTCTCTCTCTCCCCCCTTACCCCTACCCCTCCCCTCCGCCCTTAGTACCACCCTTCCCCTTGTGACCCGCCAACCGGCCTCACACGGTCTCTGGCATCAACCTGTCCTGTATTCAGTCACAGCTGTGGGGGATCATCGCTCCACTTCCATCTCCGTCTACGTGAGAGAGCGGAGATTATGCAGAGGTCAGACACGTTCTTTTCGTCCTCCTTCCCTCCTTCTATCCCGCTTCCTTTGACCGTCCGCGAATCATTTATCATCCGTTTGTCTCCTTCGTCTTTGTTTTCACGATCGAGATTCTTCTCCCCTCTTTACGGAGTCTCGGCGCACGAGTGAAAGAGCGCCTTAAAAGAGTGGGAGGGGGAGAATATTTTCGACGTGCATAATGCATGTGTGCACGTGAGAGCGGTGAAGAGAGGGAGATCCAGGTAAATAAATAGGAGAGCCAGAATAACCTGTCGAACCGGTTTCGTTTGCGCGCCTACCTGGGTTTCGTTGCTGCCGTTTCTGCAGCCGCGGACGCTTCCACCGACGCGCGCACCGCCTCATTTCGTCGAGTATCTCCCTCTCTTTCTCTTCATCCTCGCCTCGAACATATTGTTTTCCCCGAGCACGAGACGAGGCTCCAGCTAGACAATTCTTTCATTTTCGCTACTTTGCTCACCCTAATCGTCGAGATAATGTGCCCAGTGGGTCGGTCGGGAGGGTGACGGGACTCCTCGGCTGAGTGATGAGTGTTCCATGTCGTTCTTCCGGGGGATGCCCCCACGTGCCGCTGCAGGGAATTTCCTTTCGCCATATTATTCGTTCCAGCCTCTTCTCGTAAAGCATTTCTACAATAATCAGATAAGGAGAGTACTTTTCATTTCACTTTGGAAAATACGAAGCGCTTAATCGCGAGCGCATTTAGCCATACGGACGTTTCTTCCATAAAACTTGCCACTACTTTTTCTGAACGGCGAGTTCGAGTTTTTGAAAATGCAAATCGACCCGAGTCCGCCGCTCGACGCAATTCCACAGCGATTTGCCGATCGATTTAACGGTGGTTAATTTGTAATTTAACCGTCTACTACCACCACCATCGCACTCCATTGTGCTCTACAACTCTATAATTAATTCTCGCGTGCGATTAAAAATCCTTATTTACAGTTTCCGGTCGGATACATTGGCAGTAGTATATTCTATTGCAGCTATTGGGCTTTGACCAGTTATTGCCAAAAACAAACAAACAAAAAAAAAACAACAAAACAACAAAAAACAACAAAAAACAAACAAAAAACAACAAAAAACAACAAAAAACAAACAAAAAACAACAAAAAAACAAAAAACAACAAAAAAACTAATAACAAAAAACAAAATAAATAAATAAAACCAAAAATATAATAACTAAAAACTAAAATATAAAAAATAAAAATAAAAAAAAAAAAAAAAGAAAAAAAAGTGAAATACATAGAAGATAAAGAAAGTAAGAAGTGTCAATAGGATTCTTTAGAAACAGCTTTAGAACAGCTGCGAATGCCGGGAAGCTAAAAGTCTTATACGACACGAGAATGAGTCGATAAATTGTGCGGCGTACGTTGGCCATCGACAACAAGTTGTTGTATGGTAATAGCGTGAAAATCGGTCGCATTATTAATTGATGTTTTCTCGTCTCGGCCTTATTCCATTACTTATACAAGTACAGGAATTCGCGATCGTTGTCGTTAGTCGAGAGTCTGGCCAAAGTGTCGATTGTGCAATATCGTCTTGGTAATACGCTGCCTTATATATATATATATATATATATATTAGGCTTTAAAGAAACAAATAATCCGTTAGTCGTCATCCGTGCAGAGCGACCGATTACAGACTCAGCTCGTAAAGGTCGAAGACGATTTCTCATTTACCCTGGGATTCATCGTCGCGGGGATGACGTTACAGATACCTATAAATACTTATTACTTGCTTATAAATGGAGGTGCGCACGCGTGCCCTCGCTCCTAGGACTCGGACTCTCAGGCGGACGCACACAAGCGGAAAAGAGGGTCGTATCGCCATCGCCCACTGAGTGAGTGAGTGAGCGAGAGAGAGAGAGAGAGAGAGAGAGAGAGAGAGAGAGAGAGAGAGAGAGCCGTATGTTCCGTGTACACGTGGAACCGGTTCAGGGCTCGAGCCGGTCCGACGACTTTGCGTTTACCAGTGTGTGCGTCTATATGCGAGGGAGCGGCTACGAAGGGAATTGCGACGACCACTGTTGCAAGAAACCAGACAAAAAGGACTAAGCGGAGGAGTGAGAGAGAGAGAGAGAAAGAGAGAGAAAGAGAGATTGAGGATGGAGGAGAAAGAAGAGGAGAAAGGGACTTCATTCTCAAGAGATTCGGTGCTTGATTCACGCGATTTTCGCAGCTCTTGTCCTTCTCGAACGATACATTGTATGCCCATGTGTACGTGCACGTCTGTCCGCCTGCCTGTCTGTTTATCTGTGTGATTGTCGGTGATTGCGAATTGTTGCTTTTGCCAAGACTCGTTGCGTTGGTATACTAGTATTTCGGAACTTTCGTGGGATGAGGATTTACGGCTCGTAGTTTTCTCGGATGATGCGTTTTTCTCACTTTTTTTTTGGCGCAGCTTTATTGGCCGCGCGGTGATCGGGAGGAGGAAGGCCGATTATTATTATAGACCCCATTAGTGGTCGGATTTGTTGTAACATTTATGATGGAATTAGTTCCTTTATGGAATTTATGATGGAATAGTGGGGGCTACATTAGCCGGATAAAGTAGTAATAATAGCATACATAATGGTAGATTTTGCGAACGTATTACGCTTTGCGGATAAAAAATATTGATATACGATGCACGACAAAAACAGTTGGCTTTAAGAGTCATTAGAGCGACTTGATGGCTTAACTAGTTTTTACCACAATTAATTATGCGTTTTACTTTATTGCAGAGGACTATTTTAATATTTACTTATGCATGCTCTGCTGGTGGAGCAGCCACGTCAGGTGCGCAAGAAGTTAATGATTTAGTTTCCGAAAATATATATTACGGAGCTTATGAGATTGTGCCTTCTCGTGACTTATTTTGTTCATTTATATGTACATTTCGTGTCGTCGCAAAAGTACGTTTGCCGAACGCCATTTATCAACGTCATTTATTATCGAGCGCAAATGTTTCATGTCGAGAAGGGACCATTTGAAATGGCAGCTTACTTTTTATATTTATTAAATTGTCGATGGATAAGGTGCGATTCAACTTTCTTTATTAGGCTGGGCGCTGTCAAACTCTTTATGAAATAATAAAAGTTACTTCGCTTAACGTTTTGAGAAGGATGTTTCAAAACTTTCGCTGCATTTGGTGAAAAGTGAGGCTCAGTACAAGAATTACCTAGTGGCCTGCATATAGTAAACAAACATAAAAATAAAAACAAAACAAAAGAAAAAAAAAATATATATATATATATATATATATATATATGCATAAAACAACTGTGAATAAAATGAATGTAAGAACTTAATTAAAAGGCAATCGATATCGAAAATCATTGCTTTACGCAGTCATTGCGTAATCTCGAGACAAGTAACGTTTGATTATTATCTCCCAGTGCCATTAAAATCAATGAGATAATATACTAAGAGAGCTTCCTACCATCCTATAATCTAATATCCTTCTTCGTCTCTACATTTTTGTCTAAAAATTTTTGTCTAAAATTCTTTATCTATTTACGAGTTTCTACCTCCCCCCCCCCCACACACACACACACACTCGCCATTGTCCCCCTTCTCACGCTCATTATGAATTTCGCACGCGCGCACAGATCACAACACAAAGAGGAAGGAGATAAAGGAATAGTTAAAAATTATCTCAAGAAATAATGACAACTTTAAGTACGCGGAGCGTGTGAGTGTGGGTGTGCGGGCGCGCGCACGTAATCGACCGCTCCGTAGCATAGTACAAACCGGTTCTCTGTCTCCGTCAGTCTGCTCTGGATTCTTTCTTCTTGGGCTTTTTCCTTTCCCCATTTCGTCTCTACGAATTTATGATTAAGACGAGATTTCAGTCCCGAGCATTGCAGTATACGAAGGGGAACGCTATTTTTCAATGGCTTTATAATTAGAGAATACGAAGAGTAATGCTCGTTGTAGGTGTACATGACCGTTTGAAAGCAAAATAATCGCCGTAATAATATGCCCGTATTTTGTGATTGTTCGATCTTTTAATAAATGTTGCGGTATTTTGCCTATTAATTAACTATACGTAATAATGTAACTGTTGTTTCTTATGGCAGAATTACTTGGTGCATAATTCATCAAATCAATATTGTTGCATTATTTATTATAAGATTTTCAAAGACAATAAGAATAATTAATTCCATATAGACCGAGTTCTTGATGTAATATTTATAATTTTAATTAAATGCAGAAACTATACTAGAAGAATATAAATATCATATTGACATGTTGAAATATCGATTTGTACATGTATAGCAGATATTTCGATATGTAGAAAGAAATGCCTTAGCGATTAGCTCTTTAGTGATTGTATTAATAATCATTCTAAAAATTCACAATGTGAAACTCTAGTCATTTATAGAATGTAAAAGGACAATAAATTCGCAAAGTCCAATTCTAATCGTACGTCCGTAATTTCGACATTAAAACTCACTGTACGTAAATTTTCGTGTCAAAGCCATGCTCAAGAAAATCCAAAGTAACAAGAAAGTCAATTAACGCAGGAAATAAAGCATAAATGAAGTGTTATCGAGTTCCCGAAGTCGTAATGCGCCTTAATTTGAAAAGCAAGAAAGAAACAACGAAAGGAAAAGTATCAAAATATATGTTCGGAGTGTCAAATCAAGAAGCGATATAACATAACCAAGGTTACACAGTCAGCCATCACGGGGTCAGGGAACCGTCGCTTCGTCTCTGGGGAATTTCAGCGGAAGAGAGAGAGAGAGAGTGTGTGTGTGTGTGTGTGTGAGAGAGATAGATAGAGAGCGAGTAGGGAGGGAAGGGGGTTGACGACTCACTTTTATGTTAGCACCCACTCCTTTTCGCGTGTCCTCTGGCGCGAAAATGTTTGGCTCTTGCCAAGGTTATTTTCGTGTGTGCACGCACTCGTCAAAAAAGACGTTCGGTCGGTCGTTTGCGCAATTGAGTGGAACTGCAATTTTTCTTTTCCCTCTCCCTCTCCTCTCGCCGCCCCACTTTTTTTCCCTTACACTGGATATTTGACTTGCTTAACGACTGGCAATTATTCCTAACTTGACTTATGATTTTTTTATCCGATATTTTCAGCGAGCTAGGAATTTTCTTCTTTTTTTTTTATTTTTTATTTTTCTTCTTCTTTTAATCTTTTCCATGCAAATATTGATAGCAAATTATTATTTTCAGGCCATACGTAGCTTGTAACATTGAAATAATTCGTTTATTTTTATAAGCTATTCTCTAAAATTATTCTCACAATCGGTAGATGATTATTATCTTATTGTACATTTCTCCTTACCACAAAAGTAGCCGCGTAGATGATATTTCTGCGGATAAATTTTTATTTAAAAAAGGCAAGGAAAAATATTTTTACCAGTGTTAATTATTTTACGTCTTTCAGCTTTAATTACGCTATAGTCAAAAATTGTCTACTCTGATGTATTTCGTACTTAAATATTTAATTAAACTGTCCGCTAAAGTTCTAAAATATAAGTTGCAATTAATATTAAGCTTATATTGTGTAGGTTTTGAATGTATTGTCACGTCAAGAATACAAAGTAAAGGCAATTGAAAATAGAAAATAAATATTTTCATTTTTCTTCCGGATATTCCGAATTCTTAGATTGGAAATCAATCACCGTAGCCGCTTATATATCGCGAGCACGCGAAACTTGCCCTAACATTGTAAAAGATAGATTCTTTTAAAATTCTTTTATAACATTTTCTTTCCAATTCAAAGCATTAAAGGTACAAGAGTTTATTAAAGAAGCGAATGACTCGTGCCCCGATAAATCATTACTGATACAAGGGACATTTTTATTCTCGTTATTAATACAATCTATATAAAATTGCCTTTAAGAGGAAGGTAACCAGCTGGATCATACAAATGAAAAAGAACGAAAACAAAAAAAGCAAAAAAAAAAAAAAAATAAATAAATAACACTGCGTCAATAAACAAATCATTCGCGTTTATTTTAATGTGCTCGTAAAGCAGCCATAAAAATATATACATCTGTCCTTTTTTTCTCACTGTCTCTCTCTCTCTCTCTCTCTCTCTCTCTCTCTGTCTGTCTGTCGTTATCTCTCATTGAAGTAAAAAAACATCGACATTCGATACCTACAGAATAAATTGCCTAAACTTGAATACGACGAGTGCACGTACGTGACGCATTAAAGCTTCATTTTTTTTTTTGTCATTTTTTTTTTAAATCGGCCAAGGCCCTTGCCTTTTTCGTATTTTCGACGACAGCGAGGAGTGAAAAGTCCAGTCATGCATGACGATGCGGCGGCAGTTAAATTTGCATTGCCCCACCACCACCACCCTCCCCATCCCCTTCCGCTCAACCCCTTTCCACCACGTACCCGCAGCTGACCCATTTGCTCGATAACGCGCACGTGCGCCTCTATAGAGTGTGCGTGCGTGAGACGTCGTAGCCTCATGGCGTTTTACCGTTTTCTCGTAGATCGACAATCTTACGTATTGGGCTATTGCGCGTACTTTTTGCACTGCCCACGTGCGCGAGCAACAAGTGGTGAATGCGCGTTAACTATTGTCCCTGTGGACGGACGTCGGTGTTGTTTGTTTTCATTGTCAGTCCTATCGCCTTTGTAACCGATGATGATGATGATGTTGATGATGATGGCATGATGGGCACTGGATCCAAGCGAGTAGAGCTAACAAAGCGAGTCAAGTAATTTTAACCGAGTGCTGTCCATAATGAGCGACGCTTCAAGTTCTCGAACTAACTCGCGGATTTGGTATTTTTGCTGTTGCGCGAGCACCGTTACCGAACACAATCAATGACATCGCCTCTACTCGCGACAACTCGGCTACGAGCTCTTCGAGAGTACAATCTTTCAGCCCTATGAGTAATTTCAATCCAAGATATTGCAGCCACTCGATAGCCTTTAATATTTTTATTAATCGAGTGGAGCGTGCAATATTACGAACGAATCAATCGTAAAAATGCAGGGTAACATAGTAGCTGGCAACGAGGCGCGTAAAAAATATGATAAATAAAAAAGGGTCGGATTGTTGAAACTCAGCTGGACTGTAGAATATCGATGGAACGAGGCCACCGACGCTTAAATTTCATCCGCAACATTAATAAGTGCATAGGGGGGCGCGCGCGGCACAGGTTGTAGCGCATGCGTTACATTCGCATGGGAATGATGGTCGGGCCGAAAGTGGATGTGCGTCCAATAATGCGGCAAATTTATCGCATCGGACAGCAGCGAGGCCCGTTACTGTACAAGGTTCCGTCCAATATAATTTTCATACCATTGCGTGGCAGGGCCGATGAGAGGATGGGGCATCGCGGGCCGGGAAAATTCCCAAGGAGCGGAAAAAACTGAATGGTGAGAGATAGAAATCGGTATGGTATAGGTACCAACGGCTCGTCGTCGAATGTAAAAAATGGATCATCGGAGACGAGGGTCTCTCGGGGGCCTCGTTCTCGTTGAAAAGTCCTGTAGATGAGAGGGAGAACACGTGTGGCCGGTGCAGCAGCTGGAAACACTTTGCCCTCCCTCCTTCCTCTGCGCTACTCTACACATTTCTCTCTTTCTCTCTCTCACTCTCACTCACTCACTCGCTCACTCACTCACTCACTCACTCACTCACTCACTCAGTCACTCAGACTCTGCTCCTTTCATACTCGAGCACCTGCTGAAAGAAGGGACTCCGATGGTGCCTCGATCCTGCTCTCCCCTGCACCGGCTCAAAGACGTTTTTCCATGGCGAAGAACCTTACGTTCTTGCCCCGGGTATGAACGGCAGACACTGTCTTATCCAACGTGATTAGTAGGCGGGCATTGATGCTCGTTTTTTTCTTTCTTTTTTGCCTTTATTTTCCCCTTCTTTTGTGCCAATATTCTGTTTAAACGAGCGTTATTTCGGGTTTAGTGAGTTGGCGTTGCGAACGAGCGGCTTGATATTTCCAAATTCCTTCGCCGCCTCGCTCGATGAATCCGGGCATTGATTAGCGCCGGACATTTAACGAATTACGCCCGAGATAAGCCATTATTGTCGTTCGAAACTCGCTTGAAAATGTATTCACTGCTCTTCCGTCTTACCGACCGCTCAGTTTCTTCACACCAGAACCTGATTATGTTTCTCAACTGCTGCTGCTGCTGCGGGAATTGTTTTCCTGCATTCCCGCC
>NW_011948414.1:4359831-4364013 GCF_000503995.2 Ceratosolen solmsi marchali | reverse complement strand
GCTGCTGCTGCGGTAATGGTTTTCCGACATGCCTGCCGCTTTTGACTTGTTTCGAGGAAAAGGCAAACACGAGAGTTGACCTAATATTGAACGTGGCTATAAGTAAACGACTTGGCTTGGATTTGATGTGTGCGAGCGAGTCGGAAAGTCTGACGACTGCTACTCGTCAGCTTAAATGGCCGAAATTTTTAAACGTCAGGGCGCAAAAACCAACACCTAATGCAAGATTTGAAACCGACGTTGGTAGTCTGGATCCTTTTTAAAATCGACTTTTCGCTCTTGCTGACGTTGTAGGCCGAAACCGTCCCAAGCCACCAGGTAAAAATCTATGCCGATCTTTTGTCAGCGAACGCGGACTCGGGAATCCACTCTAAATCAGCCTATCCCTTACTCCAACTGAATTTCATTTACGGAAGATCCATCGCGAGCGTCGCGACTCGTCTGCGGCTGCGATACGAAAAACCGAGAGAATTACGGTAAACACGCGACTGCCAGTTGACTTTGAGTGGAGAGAAATATGCGAGCGTACGACGAGTCGCGACGCTCGCGTTTCTTTATTAGCCTCCATGGACGGACATACTGGATTCGTGCAACTTTCTCGCGAGATGAAAAAAGTCGCGGATAAGTGGAAGGGAATCGGGGATAATTGTCGAATTTGCAAATTTTAAAAATATCTCTGCCATTTGTTTGCATCGTAGATTTATCGATTTTCAAGATCCCGGGTAGTAAATACCCAACTCACTTAGCCCGATGATTAAAGCCGATTGTTTTCAAACGATCGTTCCCCTCTTTTATGCCTAAAAATTATGCTTTGAGACTAATTTAATAATTGCGTACAGAGAGTTGAAGTCTTTTTTTTTTAATCGTCCATTGGTTTTAAAGATTAAGAACTGTCGTGAGGGAAATACTTTGTATTGCCAATGAATTATACGCGTGTAGTAATTGAATTGCCGGAAAAATTCTAAGCGAACCGTTCTATAATCTATTCAGATTTCACTTTTATTCAAAAAAACCCTAATCGATATTTGCATTTTAATGGCTTTTGTTTTTTCTCCCCTCTTCTTAATACACATATAGGGTTGAACATTTTCATTCAATTAGCCAATACGACACGGATAGAAAAACTATTGGAAAATATATTTATAACCGAGAAACAAGGATGAAGAGTTTATTATATTATTCCGTTATCCAATCTTCCCCTTAAATTTATAGGCTATTAAATTTCACGTCAACCATACAATAATAAACGAAGAAAGTTTCAATGCAACCAAAATATCGATATAATCCCCTTTTACGTCCTGCAAAATCGACACATAAAACTTGTTATATTCTCTCGCCTGCGTATGACGAAAACATTTGGCTAAGAACGGAAAATTCAAGCTAACGACCGGCATAGCCCATTTCCAGATCCCTTCCTCTTTAAATAGGAGAGGCCCGAAGAGAGTCTGGTTGGCCAACAACGGGGGTTCGAATGAGAAGGATGGATAAAGAGGAGAATGGGCCGCCAGAGATAGGATCCCACTATTCGTCGTAACAATTTTTTTATGCGGAGGCTGAAAAGCGGGAATTATTGCTGGTCCATTGCTAAAAATGAGTTTGCAAAATTGACAATTCGTGATGAATTATGGTCAATTGGAATCTGAAAATCTTACGATCCCCGTACGAAAATACGAAACTTCAATGACAAAGGAAGTTGCAAAGGGGAAGACAAACATAACCGGGAAATTCTTTGACGCCGTTTAATTCCTTATTAAATTTGTCGTTTTTCCCAATGAGAGAATTACATCGACAAATTGTTTAAACGTCGAGGAGCACGTCGTTTGAGGAATAATAAAATAACGTATTTTCATCCAAGACTTTAACCATAAACAAAATTAATACTCTACTAACTAATTATCGAGCGATTGTTGTTTAAATAATTGTATCACGATTGTTCAAACGACGTAAACCAGTTGTTATATGGAATTAAAAAAAAAAAAAAAAAAAAAAAAAAAAAAAAAAAAAAAAAAAAAAAAAAAAAAAAAAAAAAAAAAAAAAAAAAAACAATGATAAATGCCTTGGAGTAAATTGTACAGAGTTGATAAACAATTTAAAAATCCACTAATGTCGTATGCAAATCTAGACATTACTAAAAATTTAGCAAATCCAACAAGTTCTCACTTACTATCAACGGACATATTTTAAAAGAAGAAGTGCTTACCAACTCCAACAAACCATAAAACATTATCAACAACGAGTCTAGGCCACGACTCTTATCTATCTAAAAAAAAAAAAAAAAGAAGGATTTCCGTCGCACTTTATACGAGTAAATTAATTTAAATACGTTCCATTTGAAAAGTTTGTTTCGGGAGCCAATAAATATTAATGAGGCACTGGCCTTTTACGAAAAAGTGGACTAATACCTGCGCAGGCCAATGAACGCGCATCTCCATCATTCTTCTCCATACCATCGATTCTACAATAGATCATAAACGATCTACGGCCTCTGCAATTCCACAATACAAATTAAGTGAATGTAGCTTGGCGATCGCGTGCGTGTACTTAAATTCTCGCGCGCACTTTCTCCCGGAGGTCAATTCACTCGCCCGACCGCACTTTATATTAATGCGTGACACCCGAGATACGATCGTGTGAGATAAGGGGGAGGGGGGGGGATTTGCGAGGGATATGTATGTTGCCTACGGTACAACTGGTTTGTTGTCGATATCGTCGTCGTCGTCATCGTAGCCGTCATTCTCGTCGTCAGTCACATCGTCATTCTCATGGTCATTCTCATCGTCATTATCGTCGTGACCGTCGTCGTCATCCGTGCTTCGTTGACGTGATCGTGCTTGTTATTGTTGTTGCCGTCCTAGTATTAATTTCCTTTTGCCTTTTTATCCTCTTCTTCTCTTACGCTCGCCTTATTAATGTATGCTTTGACCTTATCCGATTTGGTTTTAGTTATTAGTTGACGAGTTGTCAGTCACGTTATACTTCGGATTAATTGAAAAATTTTTTTCTCCCAAATTCAACGATAATGAATCTTGTACGGATGGTCTCCCTTCCCTCTTACTGCACGATTTACACTTTTGTTTGGCTCGATATTCATGGTATTAATCATATGTCGTTTTTCACGTGCGTTCGCCATTCCTAAAGTGAAATAATTCGCGATTATTAACGATTCCGTGTCACAAAGTTCCCTTATGAATACATCTCGAATTGACATTCGTTAAAATGTGAAATAATTATATCGACTCGACACACTCGAGATCCTTATTTTAGAATCACATTTTCTGGCACTTGGGCTAGCTTAATTAATGATTGCGCAAGAAAAAGGATTATTCCCTTTAAAATTCGACAATCGCCTCGTCAAAGAACTCGTCGTCAGCTTACGTACAACTCTAAATATTTTACTTAAATTGCATTTTTCCAATTGCATTATTGGTGAGCGAAGCTCAGGATATTAGTTAGCTTTAGCATTAATGGAAGGGACAATTTTTCGAAATGTGAATACGGGGGGAGTGAGGATGGAGAAGAAAATATAAACCAGGAGCCAGCACTTATTCAAACGAATGTTTGCCTAAGGATGAATAATAAAGTGCCTCCGACCACTAATACGTACTCTTTATCTAAAACGATGGGCTGCGCATGCGAACAGACGCTTATTCCCGTTGCTCGAGGTTCAACTCACTCGCTTCGAGTATTCCTCTCGTTTTTTCCGTAAAAGAGGCTGTTGGCTGTCTCGACGTGCGCCAAGGTAAAAAAATTGCCTATGCCGGTCGAGATTGGCTTTAGCAATTTTCCAAGAATACAACCGGTCGATGCTTGGGCTGGAATTGGAAAAAAAAAGAAAAAAAAAAGAGAGAAGTCGCGAGTCTATTCTGGCAATGTATTGGTGAAATTGTGTTGGTGATATTTTCGTTCATCGATTGGTATCGACGATCTTATAATTAAATAACCGCGCGTTTAATACACTGTAATCTTACTGTTGATATAACTGTCGGGAATTCGCTTCCTGCAACCGAGGAAACAATTTCTTTACTCTACAAACAAACAATGCTGCGTTCATCGTGGATATACGATCGTCGTGTCTATTAATATTAAAATGCTCGAGTGTGTATGCACTTTGTAAACAATATAACCGAGGTATTTTTATAAATTTTTTTTTTTTTTTTTTTTTTTTTTTTTTTTTTTTTTTTT
>NW_011948414.1:4319633-4359821 GCF_000503995.2 Ceratosolen solmsi marchali | reverse complement strand
AAATAACACGTGTTTTTTTTTTTTTTTTTTTTTTTTTTTTTTTTTTTTTTTTTTTTTTTTTTTTTTTTTTTTTTTTTTTGACAGACAATATACAAGTTGACAATTATTCACTTGTTACGTATGATACACACTGACAATATAATTTCGACGTAAAGATGGGCATAAACTTGTTAAAATAAGTAGAGTTGCAGAGCACTTATAAATGCGTCTTTAAATAATTCATTCGTAATCTTCGAACTCGGCAGTATTATCATAGGCCGCGTTTAATTTCAATTTCAATTTCAATATATTAACCGTCCGGTAATTTGTCTATTTGTTTTCAACAATACGACGCGGAAGTATTTAAACTTTTGATTCACTACTATATCATATATTACGACTGTCGTGACTCGAAACGAATATGAGTAAGCGATGCCACGGAGAATATTTTTAAATTTATCTGCGCGATAAAGAGATTATCATCTACACGTGGCACGATTTTCAAAGCGCTATCCCATATTGTACATAAAGTGTACCACCCTCGAAAATGTCAATGTGGAACGTCCTTAAATCAACGTTTTACGGGTTGAAATATGAAACAGATTTTAACGTAAGGCTC
The DNA here is from genome assembly GCF_000503995.2 of Ceratosolen solmsi marchali. Lineage (NCBI taxonomy): Eukaryota > Metazoa > Arthropoda > Insecta > Hymenoptera > Agaonidae > Ceratosolen > Ceratosolen solmsi. Next base: position 4,359,223 of record NW_011948414.1, on the reverse strand, counting down.
GAGAGTATTAAAGCGCTTCGTTTTTAAAGCGAGAATATTGGAAATCTAAGACCGCTGTTGTCAATCATTCGTTATTATTGTGCCACTAAAACCCACAACTCTGCCGTTCCCTTTCGGGGTTCGCCGCTTTCTCAGCATTAAATTATTAAAATTAGAAAGACGCAGAGAGTACCGCGAGCCTCTCTTGGCATTCGGATGGCAATCGCCACCACCTAATGGTTATTTATCATCGATTTGCTGGTCTTAAAGGCCGACATTCCCTCACTTTTCGGCGTGGATAAAATTTTCACAGCCATCATAAATTAATAAAAAGTCTTTACGACTCCCCGCCTAAGTAAAATATCGTAAAAAAGCCCTTGCTGCTAAAAAAAAAAAAAAATAAATAAAAAAAACTAGACCGCGTGACTGTGTAAAAACATGCCCGGGAAGCCTGTTCGAACCACTAATTCCGTGTCTCGTTTTTATACGACTAGTTATTTGTGTGTAATCTAAGTGCGTGCGTGCGTGCGTGCGTGCATGCGTGCGTGTGCGCGTGTGGTGGAAGAATTTCAGCGAGTTCGGAATTATTAGAGACTTGTAATAACGACATCTACGTCATTTGGAAAATGACGTCTATGTTTACAGTACAGCGGGTGAACTCGAGTCTTTTTCGCAAAGGATCGCAAATAACGTAACCAGAACCACGTTCAACAGAACTTTTGTCCATTTAAAATACGACAAAAATATCTTTAAAGCATAAGAATATAAATGCAATTCCCTAAATTAATGAATGTGTTTTATTTCTGACTATCTGTATACACCCTTCCTCCCCCCCCTTCCAGCGCCATAAAAACAACTTCATTACATATGCAGATATAATTCGAGGAATATGTTAATAAATATTAGGTTGGATTTCTATATTACGAATCTATGTAACTTGTTGTAAACACAATTATGCCACATACCATTGTCTATTTTATTGAAAAATAAAAACTCGTCTAACGATATCGTATATTATTTACGTAATACAATACGCGAAGCTACGTTGGATTAAGAAAATTGAAAATAAGTGAAAAGATAGGTAGTACTGAATTTGTGGAGGATAGGGAACAAATAGCACAGGCACGAAGTCGAATTATCAGACTCGTTTAATGATAATATCTTTAAAAAGGTAACTAATTTCATTTAAAAATAAAAAAAGTTTTAAAATTTAGTTTTCAGAGATAATATAAAAATACCAAGAAGTTTAATATTACTGCTTACTTTGCATGGACTTTCGTAAGTTTGGCAGGCACATTTTTATAATTATTTAACACTTCAAATCTTCACACATGTATATGAAATTGCAAAATTTAATTATTCTATTGCCATCTGGTAATATCGTGTAAATAACATTGGACATGCCACTTATTCATCAAGTATCTCAATAAAAGATATTGCTTCTGGTTTCTACGACTATCTCGTAAAGTTTTGTAAAGTTTTAATGATGCGAAGCCAATTTTTCCTAAAGTTTATTGGACAGTTTTTTTTTTTTTTTTTTTTTTTTTTTTTATATTTATTTAACAAATGGTAATCGCTCGATCGGAGAGATACTGAGGCAAAATTCTGTTGGTACATGAACAGTACAACACCCAATAACATGTTTTACATTAAAGTCAGCTTGAGCTAATCTTGTAATCGTTAACATCGACACTTATAGTTGAATAACTATAATTGAAAATATATATTTCCACTAAAATCTTACCATTTTATTCTGCTACCGTTATCGAGGCACATGTTACGACGAAATGTGTAAACTACGGATCACATATTCTGTAAGCGTGTGTGTATAAACGAGAGAAATAGGGAGGATCGGAGAGGAAAGTTTCTAAAAAAGCTAAGATTCCGCAGGTCGTGGCCATAATTCGGTGGAATCCTCCATAAATAACAGTTTGCTGTGTCTCCCTCGCTCACTGTCGTCCCTTTTCCTTCTCTACTTCCATCTCGTTCTAGGTACCCATTCGTGTCCTTCGAAATCATCTCGTCGCTCTCTGCCAGTGTTTTGCTCTTTTGCAGTCGGTCCCCGGCTTTACTCGTCCCTTTTCTCGTCATCTGGTATGTGAGAAGGAGAAAAAATTCTCCTGTAAGAGCGATATAGAAAGCGGCAGATAGCTACAGAGAGCTACAGAGAGCTACAGAGAGAGAGAGAGAGAGAGAGAGAGAGAGAGAGAGAGAGAGAGAGCGATGAGGAGGACGAGGAGGAGGAGAGGGACAAGTTAGATGCATTGAAGAATACGGGAAAGAGCAGGTCGTTTGGGAAAGATGGTGAGAGGCAAGAGCGACAGACGTTCAAAACAGTGTTAAAAAGTCATGGAAAAAAAAAGGTCATGGAAATAAATCAAAGAATGGCCCATATTGACGTTATAAGCGTATCCCGCATATCTCGTTAGAAACTTAATTGTCCGGCTTCACGTAGATAAATTCGATACTTATCAAGTTATTGAATGCCATTATTTCTTTAGGAACCGTAACAATTCCACACAATACTAAAGCATTTAATTGCATCGAGGCAGACAGCATTTTTTATAAATATATTATTCAAAGGATTGGATGAAGGGGATTTTCAATGCTAATAGAGGAAAGAAAAAAGAAACGGCGATGTCAAAAATTAACGCGATATTAGTTCTGAAACATTCTTGGCTCGATTCAAGCCTCGACTCCGCGCAGAATAGATAGATAAGCCGATGAGATATACATTATCAAACATTCGATCGAAAGATTACGGATCGCAATACTGTTATAATGAGTAGCATTTGGCGAGCCGAATATTCGTGAATAGACTTGAACATCGCCAACATCCTCGGCTGTAATTTACGTCGTTGCTCATTTAATAATCGTCGGCTTTCAAGCCATGCCAACCTCCACTGCAATTTCCGTTAACAAAGAGGTACATTATACAGTCCCGCTCCCCATCCCCATTCCCATTCCCATCCCCATCCCCTCCCCATCCCATAGTCACCCAAAAAATGCACTTGCAACGACGCACGCACCGATGAATTAACCGTTTGATTATCGAAGCTCCGGGCGCTTAATCGGCTCGGATTTCCAAGCCTCCGGGGACAAAAGGAAAACAGGTAGGTCACACACACACCCGCCACTACACAAAAACTCCGGCAGCCGCGATACAAATCGAGTCTCGCGACTATTTTCTAGACTGTCGCCATGCGGGAGGGGTCCTGGACGTTACCTGGGGGTCGTCGCACCCTCCCCCGTCGGTTTAATACCCTCGTCCTTTGCCGAGGGGGAGCGAGAGCGACGCGCGAAACCGTGAACCCAGCGTGGGTCCGCCCTCGCGTCCCTGGAATGCGACGCCAGCCCCGTGTTTTCAAGAAGGGGAGAAACGGTTACGGATCGTAATGATTTTCGTAGGGACGCTTCCGTTTTTTTTTCTCCTCCCCTCCGCTACTCCCCGCATCGCCCAACCACTCTCTCTTTCTTTAGACCCGAATTCGACAATCGACGTCTTTACAAGATACGCCTGAATTTACGAGAGTAACGTACGCCCATTGTATCCCGGCTGCCGGTGAAAACGAACGTGACAAGTTTTTTACGCTGTAATTTAATAAGCGCTGTGATAGTTTCTTCTCGTCTTTTTTTCATTCTTCTCGTCTTTTTTTTTTTCTTTTCTTTTTCTTTTCTCGGTCTTTATTTCTTCCTTTTTACTTTTCCTTTTTTCTCTTTACTTCAAATGAATCGGCATGTTTATGTCGAGACACTTGAAAAAGACCAGAGAAACCCGGGCTAAAGGAGCATGTTTACTTTTTGTGAACCAACACACGCGGAACCAATGAATAAAGCTCATTCCTCGGGCATTGTACTTTATTGTTTTTAAAATGATAAACAATGTTTTTTATATCGCGATCAATGTTTGGAGTGCTCGGTAATGTTTTCAGCTCGTACAAATTTCAATCGGATTTATTAATTATCCCAAATTTCAGGCCGCGTTGCTCCACGCACGTTACTACGTACGTTTTATCGGCCAAATTACTTTATTAATTAAATTTCGCAGGATTGGTCGATTGTTATTTAAGTTTGCGATCTTTAGGTGAGTAAAGTGCATTGGGTCATATGCACATCGTAATATATACGATCATACCTATTATCAGTAATATATGGCCGTAATAAACGATCATAAACATCTATAGTGTGACGTACGTATTTTTTGTAACGATCATGGCCAGTCACGACGAGTCGAACATTCGAATTTTTGTCAATAGCATTTAGCTCGGCTATTCGTTTTTATTTTTCCAATGACACGGGGGCTTTTATAATTCTTCGCCATTTCAGCTGGAAATACATTTTATAATGTGGTTTAAGAGATGTGCGTAATATTCCTAAATTCCCTCTCGTTCAACCTCAAACTGCGAAGCGGCTAAACTTTCCTCCCCATGATCTTCGATAGTAATGGATCTACCCCTTCCACAAATTGTACGGGTAACTTAATACCGAAATTGAAATGCCAGTGGAGAAAATTTAGAATGCAGGTATAATCCGTCGTCGGGGATCTTGTTTGCCAAAAATATTCACTCGCCGTTTATTGTAAATGTCACTGAGCGTGATAATTCTGCTTCGGCCTGGCAGCGATGAATAAAGAACGATAGAAAAGATTCTCTTCCGTCGACGAAAAGGGTAAGAGGAGCGAGCAACTTATCCGTACGTTAAAACAATAAAAGCTCATTGCGTTCGATGTGCCCGGTCATTCTCGTACTAATAATATCTTTAGCTTGTGGGGAAAGGTGGGAGGAAAGTTAGCGACGTACCATAGCGCGCCTTTTTCCATCGATCGGCGGCAGACTTTAGCCTCACTGCCCCACCCCTCCCCCTCCCACTCAACGATTGATTGTAACATTTGCTTTTTCTCGCGGAAGAAGATCATCATTAGGACACTTTTATCCCCGGGACAAATAACTTCCGCCTACGATACACAAAAATATCTATATATGTGTGTGTGTGTGCGTGTGTTTACATGGGTGGATTTTGAGTATTTTCCATCGTCACTTGGAGTTCAGTTAGTCATCAACAGTCAGGATTAACGACCGACGGAAACGCGCGTGAATGATAATTATTACGTACGATTTTAGCCCATGCGTGCCGCCGCCTCTATTCCACACAAATTATTACAACGATATGAATAGTAATGTGAACAAAAAGCAGTATTTACTCGATGAATAGTAATGAAAAAAAAAGTGCAAACAAGCCAGAGTCGAGTCTCGTTAAAGTTCGACCGATTTTTATCCGGTCAGCCTCGGCATTGGCCGCCTTTCAAGATTCCGTGCGCGCAATAGTAAAAAGCGCCGTAAAGCGCGGTAATTCCTAAAGTGACCCCCGTCGACGATATAGTCTGGCCGTAATGAGGTTCTGGCAGGCAGGATGACACGTACATTATTGTCATCGGTGGAAGTATCTTGTTCGTAGTTAACAGCAATTGTGAATTTATATCTGCATCGAGGAGATTTTGAACGCCGGGAAAGCTCTCGATTGCGCTCCAATTCCTCGAGACCACTTGGCTCGCCGAATTCGAGAGTAGTTTTTTTCGATCGTTCGTCCTCTTGCTCCTCCATTACCCTTTCGTACCTCGATCCATGTCTCATCCTTCTCTCTCCCTCTATCCCTACCTCGCCCGACGCGCATTGTATACTCAGCTTCGTTTCAGCTGGCACAGCTGGTGTCGACGTCCACGCGGGGACCTTTTAAAAAGTGGCCTTGGTCGAGGAGCTGTTGCATTTTTATCGACCACCACTGTTTAATTGCTTTATTATTATTGGGCTCGATAGCGCATGAGTCCAGGCGTGGAGGGGCGATGGGGAGGGGAGGGGAGCGGTGAGAGAGGGAATATAGTGAGGGGGGGGGGGGGGGGGGGGGGGGGGGGGGGCGCGATAATAAATGGGGAAAGTCTTGGCCCGTAGTTTATCCAAAGTTATCGTGACGATGCTAGAGCTACAAGTTGTGACCGATGGAGTGAGAAATTGATAGTTGAGCCAGTTGCCACTTTCCTTTAACATTTCGTTTATCCGAGGATTTATTTTAACGGCGATTCAATTACCTTTATAACGTATCGATCGAGCCTCGATCTATTTACAATGCTTTCGAAGCCCAAGAATGTGAAAGCTCGTGTAATTGTGCATTCACAAACGTGTTGTACAGTGAGATTAATTTTGAAAATCCCGTTGCTTACAATTTGCACTTAAATGAGAACAAAAAGGAAAAGAAAAGAGACGTACAATTGGGAGAATGTAGTAATTAAATGAGCATGTAAGGACGAGACTTTGAGCGAATACCAATGTCCTACAATTCATTCTAAATTTAATGTAAATTTAAGGTACCATCGCAAGCTCGTCTAGGTGCATTTTCCTACCTAGTATTGGAATATTTACATTCAAATAAAATGCAAGTACATATAGCTGGGAGGTTAATGGGAAACGCGACTGTTTACTATAAGTACACAAGAACTTTAAAAAATTGACGCTTAAAGAAATTTCGTCGGTTGTGTGCGCATAATCATCAATGGCATGAATTGAAACGTATTTCCAGGGACGTTTTTAAAAGTGAATTAAGCCTCGTCGGGAGCAACAAATTCCTCGCGACCCAGTTCTTTACGCAGCCTCTTATCTTAATACCGAAACTCACGATGTGTCAAATTCACGAGCATCCTCGGGGATGAGATTGAGCCCGCGTGGCCAAATCGAGTCGATCGAGTTAATCGAAATTTGGATGGCTTAACGGCAACTACGCTTTCGAATTAAAAAAAATTTTTTTTTTGTTTTTTTTTGTTTTTGTTTTTTTTTTTGTTTTTTTTTTTTCATGAAATTAAATGACCAATTGGTATATGCTTAAAATGACGAATCCAGCACTTTACAACTGAATTTATAATTTTTCGGATAGGCGAAGATATAGATCGGAGGGGATCAAGAAACTTCCATCAACTATAGAGTTGGAAATTTATCGGATAATCAATATTGTTCTTTACTTTGACTTGCCTAATAATATCGAAGAAATCTCGCTTACTTTATCCGCTTTATTGTCTCCTCGTAATTGCTACAACGACGTAAAATGGCCGATTACACCTTTAATTACACGACGAAACAGGCGTTCTTAATAATCGAGGGGCAAGCAAAAGTCAAATAAGCCGATTCGACGATATTCGAAAAAAATTCCGACAGCCACATCTTATTACCAATTGCACCATGTGTATTTAAACACGTATCTTTACGTGCCATTTGCACGCTTACCTCAAACGCGATCAATTATAACGAATAATTTCCCGACGATAATCGCACACATACTACGGCGTCTTTTCCATACTTTTCTCGCTGCGTGTTTAACCATCTTCAACACCACATAACGGCTGCCCATAGTATGGCACTATAAACGATTTGCCGTTCAAAATCACATGACGCTAGAGATATTTTTGTTTTGTTTCCATCATTATAATCGGAAACACCGCCACTCCCAAGGATGCGCACGCTATTCGGACGCATTAAAGTACAATAAAGTTCGGCAAACGCAACAGCAGTGGCGAAACATTTCAATCCGGGAGCATCGATCGCCTCCTCCAGTCCACCAAGATCCACACAGCCGCTGTCCCGCACTCGTTATCGATATCCGCTTAATCCAATCCGAACGAAGACAAAGTCCGGCCAACGCACTCCTTTAAAGCCAACCGCGTGACATTTAAATGCCGCGTCAACGGAAGTATGAGTGACTCAGGGCCCAAACGCAAAGCGATAACTTTCCCGATGATGGCGCGTGTGAGTCGTGGACACTTCGAGGCTTATTTGCCGGAAGTTTCTTATCGGCATCATGCGCGAGGATCATTTCCCCCGTGTGGCCAAAGTATATATGGCCGCCGATAATGATCCCAGGCCACATGTAGCGCAGCGACTTTTCACGTTCGAGGCCGCGGATCCGACGTTCGGCTCTTAATTCGCAATCGAGCCGAGATCCTCCAGTTCGCCCCTCGTGCGCTTCTACAAAACCTCCCGCGTGCTTGTCATCGTTCCTTTCGCAAGCTCGAAATATCATTAAGAATAATATTAACGGGATGACGAAATCGCGCGTCTGCACAAGAGAATGACTAACGCGAGCTACGCACGTGGTGATCGTGTTCGCCGTTTCTCTAGGCGTCGGCAACTTCAGTACTCTTCTTCGCCTATAATACTACAGTTCGCGGGGTATTTTTAGACCTTGTGGTAAACAAAATAAAACACAACAAAACTAAACAAAACTAAACCAACGTAAGCAAAACATTTATAGAAAGAAGAAAAAAGAAACGAAATTGCTGCTTTCCATTCCGTGCGCTTACGTTGCGAGGCCGCGATATTACGTGCCCGGGACGACGATTCGACGCTTTCGCTCGCTGGCTCGCCCTTTCCAATCAAGGAGACTGGCAATTAAAGGATTCCTTTGACTTAGCACCGGGCTCCGAGATTACCTTTCAATTCACCGGAATCATAGGCTGCCGAACAAAGACACGTAAGCGCGAGAGATGAGTTGGATGGTTAATGGGCTCTCTCACGGGCCTCTCTCGTCGATTAACAAGATTGATAAAGGAAAGGAGACTTTTGCTCGCGCTGTTCTCGTAAAATACTCGGCCCAACGAATGCTCCAGTTTTGCCGGGATCCTCATTCACCATCGGTTTCGGATACCACGGACCAGACGTTGTTCTTCCTATTGTAGAAGATGCATTGCCGAGGAGGAGAGGCTGAAGGAGGTGACGAGACAAGCCACCGCCGCCAGCCATTCTTACGTCGGGGATTTTGCACGAAATTCACCAATCCTATTGTTGCGCTCAACGATTGTTTCGACCAGCGAAAAGAAGTGCCTACGCGCTATAAAACGAAAAATAAAAGAAGACAAAAATAGGGGGGAAAAGGCTGTTAAACTTGATTCCGCGCAATAAAGCGTACCGACGATGTTGCCCCTACAACAGTTTCGTCAAACAATGGACAACGGGATAAGTCGAGTGTTGGATGATGCGCACGCGCTCGGGATGCTACTTGTGAAAGCAGATTGAGTAAGTCGACGAGTACATTGTCGTACATTACGGCGCTTTTACAATGATAAACTTAAAGAATTCATGGGAGGGAGCGACGACGACGACGAAACCCCTCGTGCTAAACGTAATATCGCGTGCCTGTTGGGACCAGTAGTACCGTCAACCTCAGCGTTAAATAAAACGAAAGGCGGGACAAAGCGCCCTCGGACTTGAGTACTCTGCTCAATTTTTTGACTCTATCATTGGAGCCTGACGATTTAGCTTTAAAGGCACACAGCTTCGGGTGGGTGGATGGGGGGGGGGTATAGGGCAAGTGTCGACGTATCGGCTTCACAGGACGATAAGAGCAGATCCCGGCCGTATGTGTCCGTTGAGAGCCCTATGTTTGGCTACGATTGTTTGCGATGTCGTGGTTAATGATATTCTTTGACTTTCGACAGATTTCAATCGAGATGGAAAAGCCAGAATCTGTAACCTATGATTTTGCAAATGACACTGTCTCTCTAAACAGTAGGGAATAATCTAATGACTAGGAGGGCAGGATCCCACCCTCGTTTTCCCCCATCTTCATATACGCGATCTTTCTAACAATAAATAGTAAATAATTTTAATATTGAGCATTGATCGTAAATTTTTCAATAATCGAAAATTAACGGAAGACTGCCAAAGATGAAGAAAATAATAATAATAATAATAATAATAATAATAATAATAATAATAACAACAATAAATTAACTCTCATTATTGAGCATTTGTAGTGAGCGGTTCTTAAGTACAAATTGCAAATTTAATTTCAATACCTGTTTCATTTAATAGACCGAGAGAGCGAGAGTGAGAATGAGCAAGAAGAGAAGAGAACAAAGAATAGGAAAATTAACATTCTCACGTCGTAAGTTTAATAACTAAATAAGTTTCGACTCAAAACTGTGCATTAAGCTGATAAATTTTGCCTTAAAAGCCTCGACAATTTTGTCCCTTTGTTCACGAGTGGAATAACTCGGATGTTGGCTAAATTTTATAATAACAAAGAGAAAAATTCATGCGCCGTAATATCTGCCTTATCATCGGCGTCGTATGTGTACCAACAAAAGTATGCTTTTTAAAATCAGTAATCTATTCAAATTCTCCAATTATGATATAAAATAGCAATAAAACGTCTTCTAATAAGCGCTCACGAATCAAATAAATACAAGCTGACACCTTTGAAATTTTTCGATATCTCGATGGTTAGATAAACAAAGATGGATTTAGGGCGAATGGAAGAGACTATGATAATATTTCGTGCTCGCGACGCCCTGAAAAAGTGAAAACGGAACCTGCGACGTGTCTCTCTCTCTCTCTCTCTCTCTCTCTCTATGTCTATTCACGATTTTCATGAGCACCGACAGGTATATAACTCTTGTCTGCTCGCGATACCGGAGAATGCCCCGCTGTGTGCACACCCGACGTATACCTGCGAACGTGGAAGGATGATCAGCGTGTGTGTACGTTGCGTGCGTACGTGTGCGCTCACCTTACCGCGCGCGCGCACGCGTGTGTGTGCGCGCTGGTATGCGCGCGCGTGTTTGCGAATGGAAGGAGCGGAGAGAGGTAGGTAAGCTTAAAGTCGTGTTTATTGAGCGGAACTCGTAGTCGGCTTTCTTGTTCCCTTTAATGTCGCGACGTGCATACCGATTCAAATCACGAAGAAATAATCGCAAGCGCTTTTGTCGCATTGTTTTTTCATGAAAATCAGGGGATTTTCCGTTGCCAGGCGCCAGGAGTCGAGTATGGCGATTTACAACGTCCCAACGAGCCTTTTATACGACAGATGATCTTTTATCGAAAACTTTCATCCTTGCGCTGCTTTTGGGAACCCGGAGCTTTTTAACGACTCGATTACCGCCGAGAATAATAGAAGAAATCTGGTTTTTGGCTTGTACAACCCGGCTAATCCTTCTAATCGCTTCCTTTAGTTTCTCCTTGGCAGTCAAAATCGGACGGACAGTACCACCTAAAATCTCCTTTTCTTGTAATCGTCTCTCACCTTTAAAACCACTCTAATCTACAATCCCTACGGCCAGATGGAAAAGCCGTAATATCCAAATGTCTATTATTAATAATTAAATTGCTTTGATTTCACAACATTGGACTCACGCTTGTGCCACAATATCCTGCTATTCGCTTTGTCGTTTAAAATAACTGAGCCTCGTGGCATCAACGATACACCGTCACTCCACTCCGAATTATCAGACTAACGAGACTCCTCGTTCTTCTCCTAACCGTACATCTCCCCCGAGAGAGCCTTAACCGATCGCCCAACCGAGCCCGTCGAAACTCCTCCAAATATCATATCTCCCGTAGTCCATTCGCATTTTCTTTCCGAGAAAGACGTGAATCATCGCTCTCTGCGAGCCACTCATGCCTCTCATTCCGCATTCCTTCCGTCCGATTAATCATACCTGATTCGCTCGTTTATTTCATTCGAGGGACACCGTTCCATACACGCAGATTCGATATCTAATTATGCTGAAATAGCCATTGTCATGGTAATGTCGCTCAAGCGTAGGGCCAATTGCGCTTATTATTCCAGGAGAGTTGCCGCGATAGGGGCACTGATGCACCACCGATCAAATTTCATTCTCAATAACACAGTGTTTAAATATCTGTAAGCCTAACCCTCTCCTCTAATTATAAATATTCCTTTTACAACGCGAACCCCGAAATATTCAAATTTATTTGAAGGGAATTTATTCAGATGCCTACTATTCAAGAGGCTGATGAATAAGTAAAGACGCATCCACGCTGAGTTTTTGCTTGGATTTTGTCCTCGACAAAGAGACAAATCAGCACAATTACCGACCAGTCTAATACACTTGGACAATGTATGGGTCCGATACTTGGACAATGTATGAACCGCAAGTAATTACTATTTCTTATGAGAGGCTTCTTTTTCTGTAAAAATCAATGAAAAAACGAACGTATGTACTTAGAATCTGACTAATTGGCTCGATTTCCCATAGGACGTTGCGCCTATTATTCACATGATGCAATCAACCACGTAATAAAAAGAAATAACAACAACAACGACAACAATAATAATAACAATAATAATAAATAAGTAAATACGCGGTATAGCAGTTCTATACGCCAACACACACGGCCACACCTTTAAGTAAGGTTACTGGCTCAATGGGGGCTAACTCACTTCTACTCTTGGTAGATCCGAAAATTATAGTAGACAAGGAGCAATTAGTAACTAATGAAATACGGCTTTCTAAATTCGCATTTTTCGCTAGAAATTATCGCTAAAAGGCGTCCGACTACTATTCAGATTAATCGGTAGATTCGAGGGCTTAGATCATCGAACGGGAGAATCCGAAGGAGTCTGCGACTAATTAGTGAATAAAAGAGCAAAACGCGAATGTCGAAAATAGATTACGTGGGGCAACAAGAGAATGGAGGGGGGGGGCGAGAGGAAAGAGCCGAGCAACTCATGGGTTGACAATGTCGTAATAAAATACCGGCGACCGGTGCAGACCTACTTCCTCGTCTGTACGACAACTTGCCTCCAGTAATTAGTCCCCGAGTATAGGAGGAGGGGAGTCTTCCCCGCATTCAATCTTAGCTGTAATCGGTCTCATTTTGCGGATATATCATAGCTTTCCTTCGTTCCTCCTTCTCCAAAGCTACCTACACATTTTCAGACGGCAATTGAATCAGTAATCGGGAAATAATTTCGAGCAAACATTACCAAATTACCGAACATCGTTGAATCCTCTAAATACTCTGACCGTCACCTCGCATTTGCTCTCACGACAACGAGTACAAAAGAAACAAAGAATTTTTGCATTCAAAATTAACCAAGAAAGCAGCATCTCACCAAGTCATCCGTGGCGAAGCGAAATCCGTTCGCGTGGTTTCTCAGGCGATGCCGCGAGACGAGTTCCTCACGGGCAGGTCGTCTCCACGTCAAGTTACCGTTACTACTACCACCACCACCACCATCACCGCCAGCAGCAGCAGCAGCAGCAGCAGCAGCAGCAGCACCACGTCTCCCCCCCCCTCCCCCTCCCCGCCTATCGAGTGCATCTCACGGGAGAGCACTTTTCCGTCTTGGCGAAAATACACAGTCCCAAGATTTCACGGTTCGTCGAGCGATCGGATACTTTTCAGTGCTTCTCGGGGCATCGATCGATATTCTTTCACGCTGTCGTATTTTCACTGCGAGTGGAAATATCCTAATCGAGAAATAATGCAATAAAGGCATTTGACTCACTGATTATTTACAAGCAGTCGTCAACGTTATGGAAAGAGCAATGTTTTATGAGAAGTAACGCTGCCTCCATAACCGTCACTAATTTTTACGATATACTTATTATGCAAAATTTTTATTCTCTCATACATTTCTTCGATAAATATATCTAAACTATACAAAGTATTGTAATTTGCATGTCAGACTCTTCAATATAATAAACAGATGCTTCACCTACTCTAGCTTCGATGTCTTTATAAATAAGAATTTAAGGACGCCCTATATAGGCTGACAATATAACAGACTTAAGCCGTGTTTCATCATAGACGAAAACGTAATTATAAATTATTAATTAATAATCGAATTAATAAGTGATGAATCGCTGAAAAATCTATAATAAGTGTGTAATAAAAGGAGAATGCGATCGTCATACGAATATGTTTAATACAAGATAGCATCGAAATTGCTATCGGTCCTCTTCACTTTCGATATAATCATTATGCATATCGGAATTAAATTGGGAGCTAATTTTTTCATAATTCAAACAAATTTATCACTTCACTGCTGTAGAGTAATTTGAAACGTATTCGAATTGTTGCAAAATAACGGAGTACATATATTTATTAATGGCACTTAGACGAAGAGTTTCCGTTCAATTACTGATATACAGATTAATATATATATATATATATATATATATATATATATATATGTATATACATGGACATATGATATCCTGTTCATTCATTGGAATTAGAGTAAAAACAAGTTAGGAATTTTTAAACTATTTTTCGAAAATACGAAAATTGTGTGCTTTATCAGTGCAAACACTTGAAAGTAAAGAACATCTTGCAACTGATTATCTCACAAAGTGACGCAATCACATTTACAAATGTTTATCTTCAAATAAAAATATTCATCCAGACTCCATAATGTAATCTATTCATAAAATATATCAGTTTCTTATGTAAATTTCTTTAATTCATTCAGCGCTATCAATAAATCATAAGTAAGTAATCGTCTTTTTATTGAAATTCGTCCTTTCGCTATATTTTTTCGTAATCTACATCTTGATCAATGGAAAATTTGCTCCCAAACAAACTGAAAAATAATTAAATCGCTCATTTACGTATAATAAATTCGGAGGAGGGCAATGAAATTTTCGTGACATCACTATCATCTTATATCATTCAAATAACTTGTCCTTTTTCAATCAATTAATATAAAATCATAAATCAATGTAGAAAAATATTACGCTTAATAAACAAGCTGAACTTGATGCGATATGCCGATACAAAAACACAAATAAAAAAAAAAGCAAAAAAAAAGCAAAAAAAAATACAAAAAAAAAAAACAAAAAAATCACGAATTTTAATGAAATACACGTACATTTAAAGGGAACTTAATTTTTTTCATAAACCACTCTCGAACAAAAAACATCAAATATTTCAAATTATCTCGACTTCTCAGCAAACACATTTTACTGCGAACGTCGTCATTTTATGTTTATCTAATGCGCTTTGAAATCTCAGTATTAAAAGTCGGAAACTCGAGGCAAACTTCACCCTGGGCTCCCATTAAGAAAGAAAGAAAAAAAGTGACCGGCGCAGCTTCCGAAATCCACGATTACAAATTCCCGCGCTGGAAATAACGTTTCCCAAGCGGCCTCTTAACAACGGGTTAGAGGTTTTGCTCGTCTGTCGCCGGCGCCGCGGCGCCATCGATCGATTTCCCAAAGCCAGCGCTGGGCGTCGCTTCGCAATGCACTTTTGCGGCGCCACAGAATCACAAGTCACTGTTTACCGTTTACAAAAAGAATGTGCAAACTCTTGGGGCACTGATTAAGCTGCATTTGACACACTATGATATTTGGTAGCTTAAATGGCATCTTCTATTATGGAAAGTTGTAAGTGAATCGTCCATTATTTGTTGAAGCTCATGGCTTTCACAAGTTAAAAGTAAGTTTCGATATAACTACAAAGTTGAACTATTGTACGACAATCATACAGAGCGAGAGCGAGAGAGAGCGAGAGAGAAAGAGAGAGAGAGAGAGAGAGAGAGAGAGTACAATGCACGCTCGGTGTGTTGTGAAAAATTCCTGCACGATTAAGCAGAAGTTGAGGTCAAGCCGAATATCTCGCCTCGTGGGTCATTCTTCAAATAGCCTATCGCGGTGAAATTGCCGTAATTAAGATCGTAGGGCCTCCCGCTGGGAGTCCGAGGGTACGTCGATTAAGCTGCGTGGATCGAAGGTGTACGAAAATAGATCATCGCGTGCCTCGTTGACGGGCCACGAACGAGGAACCCAACCGCCGCCGTCTACCGACTCTGCTTCACTTTTGCGGCGCAATTGACGTCTTCTTTGCCCCGTCATACGATTGTTTTTCCGCAAGCCTATGCCGATGAAAGCAAGTCCCAAAGTATAATCGAGGCTGCATTGAAATGCCTCGTGCTGCGAGAGGACGATGAAAGGATTATAATTTCGAAGGATCTGCGCTCGGGTCGTGCACCCGACGAGTCGACTTTAGATAATCTTTGAAACTTATTGATTTACAACTAAACTATTCCAAGTGTAAATTCGAAATAGGATGTTATCGTCAGCAATCTTAGAGTCGGGCGCGATTGTATCGCCTTTGGAATAAAACTTACACTTTTATCCGGCTCGAAAACATAGATAACAATGTTTTCGTAAAAAATTGTGATGCGATAAAAGGAAGAAAAAACGACCGAAGATTTACAATTAAAAATACAAGGTGATTGCAGATACATTATCTTGTCTCGTGAGTCCCGATAATGATACGATAACAAGCACGGCAATACGTAGTTCTTGAATAAATTTATATCGACGAGTGCGAGCTTTCCATTATTACAAAACACAGGCGACCTCAAAGTGTTCGTATGAATGTACGTACGATGATTCATCTAATTTACTTCTTTAGCAAAAAGTCTTCAAGATGCATAGATCACAATCGTTAATTCCACGAGTATACAAAAAGATAGAGAAAAAATATCGAGATAGAGAGAGAGAGAGAGATTGGGAGAGAGAGATTTAAGACGTTCAAGCAATGGAAAATTGGAACACGCTACTGTGCGCGTCTATCGACTGAAAATTAATACATCCGATCGTCCCAATAATAACGCGATCCGTTAAAAAATAAGAGGCTCTTATTTGGTAAATACGATAACCTCGTGGAATATATTTTTAAGCGCGTATCTCGCTTGGAACTCTTTTACATTCGTATCAATAATTTCTAATTTTAGTAACAAGTCACATCCTTTTTAAATATTTGCTATTATTAATGCCTCTTATTACACACACACACACGCGCGCGCGCGCGCACACACACACACACACACACACACACATATGCGTGCGTATGTATATAATTTTGCAAGTATAAGAAATGATATACCCATATGACGTCATTAATGAGAAATAAGCGACAAGATTTTATTAAGTAGAAATACGTGTAATGATAAAAATCGAAAGTTTTGGATATTTCAGCGCGAAGCGCGCAAAACTTTTTATCCATCAAAAATCACTCTTTGCTAAATCACTTTTTTAAATTTCCCCGAGTAAAAGGCAAAGTATATCCGCGCGTCGGGGAGTTTTCAAACTTATCGAGGAAAGACCGGGCGAAACTTTCGAATCCGGCATCACCTTGGCACATAAAAAGAAAACCAAGCAAACATACTGTCCTTAAAGACCAAGCGAGGAAGAGAGAGAGAACGGATAAATAAAGAGTTTACCTCGGTGTTTTATTCCGTTAGAATAGCGCGAATTTCCGCCTCGCTCTAGAAAATGGAGGAGAGGAAAAAGAGCGACGGCGAAACTTTCGCCGCGCTCGTGTTCAAATTAATTTTATGGCAACTACCTGTTCTAGGAAAAGAGATAGAGACAGACATGAAAACTTAATATTCAGTAGTTGCCATGCAAACTGCTGGAGTTTGCTGTTTTTTAGATAAGATACGGAAAATGTCTTTGGCAATTCGAATTTTGTATTGTGCTCTCTAACATGCTTGTGCAGGCGTATTATTGATCGTCGCCAAGATTGATTTATAAACGGCATCGTTTATCTTACCTATCTGAAATATAAAATAATTCACAAGGTTGCGAATTTATATAAATTACGTACGTCTTAAAAGCATTTGGCTTTATATTTATAATGATTTAATGATGTTGTTAAAATGCATGTAAATTGTGGATTGGTATGTATGAAAAGTCAGTCGGTGCTAATTTTCCAATTGATGAAATGTATTTAATTCCTCGTTATTAGTCACGTTTGAATGACAACGTAGCGAAAAAAATTTGTAATCTTCTAATCCTCAGGATGGAGTTGAATCGAACGCTTTCTTATTCATTATAAATAGTAAGGTCAAAGAGTTAGAAACCTTAACGAGATTTCATAATAAGCACAAAAATTTTTCACTTTAAAAGTCCAATTTTGCCGAGATCCTGAAATAAATGTACAAAATTTAATTATAATCTGTTGGAATTATTAAGAGAGTAATGAGCACTCCTTCAATGTAGCTTATAAAGCGTTGCAATTATCGCAATCGTGTCATGCATGACGTTTAAAACGAAAAAAAAAAAATAAAAAAAAAATGCTTTTAATCCATATAAGTAGATTTAAATATCAGGGCTGCTAAATTCATTATACATTTAAATATATCCGTACGCAAATTTATAAATTTGTGCCAGCAAGCCAAGCGTATCTCCGTTTCGATCTTTATTCGATTAACGGTAAGCCATGTAACAAGTATGGCTAAATGTATACCATATAAAAATGAAAAAAAATGAGAAAGAAAGGCAAAAGAAAGGAAAAAAGGAGAGAATGAAAAAAATGTAAAGAAGGGGGGTAATAAGTCGAGTAGAAAAAGACTTTGACAACGGGAATTTAAAGTTTCTAAATTTGTCCCGTATAATTGCGGTAAATTATAAGACTTTCCGGGTAATGTCATCGATTATTGCAAATAGAACGGCCTCAATCATACGCGCATAATCAAACAATATAAATTAAATTAATGATTAAATTAATTAAATACGCGCCATTAAGCGAGATGAAACTACATACCGCGAACTGCGCGCATGCACACGCACAGGGATGCTAATAATTTAACGACTACAACAGTCGAGACGAGCCATCTTCGCGCAATTATCAATCTTTCCGAATCAACTGTGCCACTCCCAAGAGACGAGAGTAGCGCGACACGAATGAAAACAAAAGGCCAACTTGACCACGACAAGTGGTAGATCCAGTGTGGAGCCTCTTAATTTATAGGGACGATATAATTGCATTTTCAGTGCTAATGTAATAATTCATTGGGCGGCGGATGCATTAGAACGGCCGAGAATGACCATTGGTAATGACGCAGCGTCGAGGAATTTTGTAATCTGCGACGTTCTTTCCTGTCTCGCGAGTGAGGTTAGGTGCGCCGTAAAGCCGTGTAAACAGTCGGCCGTCATTTTAATTCGAGTGACGACGAGCCGCGCATAACGAAGGGAACAATGCATTTGCGAATGACGTCATCGGCCGACGAGTAAATCAGAGTCGAAATAAGCCACCGATGAATTACCCGATTGATTTTCGTCGGCTGGCGCGACACGTGATTCCCGTGCGCCTGCGTCTCTCGCATACATAACCTCACTCGGGTGTCGGGGCTCGATAATATATTCCGCGCGCGGAGAAGGGGCAAGTGGCGTAGGTGTGCTGTGCGCGGTGTGCGGTGCGGGGACGCTCGCGTACGTCGGCGGAGGCCTTTGACCTCGTCCTTTATCGCTTCGTCTACGTTCTACGAAAAGCTTTGTCCCTGCAACCCCCGGGCTCTGCCCTTCTCGAGTTGCCGTTGCTTTCATCCCACTTCATCGCCCCCGTCATCCTTTCGTTATTATCGCTATTTCTGCCTTCTTTACGCTCCTTTCGCTCCAGGGCTTATAACCGGCACGTTTATTACGACGGGGCACTTTCGATTTCCCCACCACGATCATCGACTAACGCCAATTGTGTTGGCTTTCAATTTACCGAGCATCGCTCGCCACGGCCGACTCTTCGCCGCGACTAGCCGAGCTGTCATTGTGAATAATCCACAATGACGCGCAAACCGGAGGATTTGTTTAGTTAAAGGTGCCGAGCTCGCGCACTCGCTTCACTTTCGCTTCGTCATACAATACTGGCTTCACATGGCTTGACATGACTTAACTTGGCTTGCCGCCCCCACACCGGTTCCCCTCCACACATCACTCTATATCCGGCAATGGACATTTTCAAGACTCGCGTGGACATCGAACTTGTTGCGCTACTGAAGACATTAATGGATCTCGCCTGCAAACGATGATAATTACAATAGCCCCTTGATTTGGAACATCGTTTGCAATAGTGACGCTGGAAATGGCCGGGAAAATTTGCGCAAATCTGTCGAAGGCTATTAGGCGCGCGACGTGTAACGAGAGCCCGGCAGCTCTATAAGCCAATACAGCTCCACGGCTCCGTAAAATCATTCGGCCACTTCGGAAGCAATCGATCGCCGTAGCTAGTGGCGGTGCAGCAACCCTCGTCGTCCCCTACCTGCTCGCGATGCGATTATCACGGCATAACTAAAAGCTACATGAAATTCAATAACGCCCGTCCTTTAAAGGGAATTCGCGCCAGGGTAATGGCGCATCTCTAATTTCTCACTCCGACGGCTCCATTTTCGCCGGGCGCCTTTGTTCGTTTTTCCGCGAGTTGCATTATTCGCGATAAGCGATAAAACGAAGCGCGCCGACAGCAACTCGAGAATGACGAGGAGGCGACCTGACCGCAATTTAACGAGTCCCCCGGCACTTGGCTTAGCTCGGGGCCAAAGTCAATTAAAGAAACACCAATGGCTCGAGGAAGTCGCCTCAGCGGCTTATGACGCTCTATTTTCTGCGACCGGGCGCTCGCATCAGAGCGCGCGACTCGCTTTGGCGAATAAGCTCGAGGACGATAAGATCGGCAAAAAGAGTTGAGAGAAGCATTTGAAATTAATGTTATAGCAGCTATAACTTTGGTATAGCCGAGCTCTTGTACATTGTCGCTTGCGCGATTGAGTTGTTCGCTGGACGGAGGCTCGAAGGAGTATCTACTTTACCAGCGGAGATATTCGACTGCGGTGGTATTGTATCGCATCGCGAGTGAGACGAAAGTTAGAATGGGGAAGCAACGGGTTTAGGCGCAATCGAACTGCCACGGACACTTTCAAGTAACATCGGATGATGCTAGAGGCCGAACCCGCGGGCCTTCCGCGTCGGCTCGACTCGCCGGTGAACGACCGCGAAAAAATCGATGACGCGAACCGTTTCCAGACAAACCTATTCGCCTTTCCATACATGGTAGTGGCGGCGGCAGCGACGGCGACGGCGACGGCGACGGAGACGGCGACGGAGACGGAGATGGCGTCGGTGGCGTCGGCGGTGCTGGACGCAGTGACAGCGAGGGGGCCGGTGAAGGGGGGACTCGGTTATCTTTTAAATGACACCGGCCGTGTCGGACTTTCATATGTTACACACGCGCTACCACTGCCTTACACGTGTCGAGTCGGAGTCGCGTGCGGCCCATGTGTGCACCAACGTCCCATCACCCGAGGAGAAAAATTCCCGGCTGTTGGAGTGTCTCGGGTCAGATCCTCACATCCCGGGATGCGGCCAATATCGTTCACTTCCTGCTTAAGGGAGCAGGGGGAGTGGGTCCAAGGTCATACGTTTTCCATTAAATATTCAAATTGGCTTTAAATGTATTGGCAAACGAATAGATAGATCGCGAGTGCAATTCGTGAGCTGAGCTTCGGTTAATTGAAGTGCCAATGAATGAAGCACAGAAGCACATTGTACGCGTGATGATCGATAAAAGCTTAACCAACGCGAAGCTAATAATCCTAGCTGAGGTAGAGATGCCGAGGCATATCGCCCAACACGCGACATTCGGACGTCAAAGACACACGGCACTACGTGTTTTCACTTGTCTTGCTTGCATTAAGTAAACGCGAAGTGGAAAGCAAAGCGAGTCCATTCCACTGTTATTCACGATGCACTTGTGTAGCCTCTGCAACCGTAATAACCGCACAAACATTCCGCCTTCTCCTCATTTCTCTCATTCCGCTTCTCATGCTCTCCCTCCCTTGGTCAGCAGTCGTGCAATAAATGCCTCTCGAGAGTCACGTAACGCTTAGTCTCGACCACCACGGCCATCTTGAGCATTTACGCGCAATCTCGTCAGAGATAGATAGATAAGTGTGTAGAGAGAGAGAGAGAGAGAGAGAGAGAGAGAGAGAGAGAGAGAGAAAGAGAGAACGTTTTATGTATCTGCTGATTATTTTCTCTCCTAGGAGATACAGCCGCTTTAGACATTTGGCTTTCTTTGTTCGCATGTCGTTCGCTCCTCTTCCGGCCGTCTCCCGTCTCTTTTTCACTTTCTTAGGCCAACGATGACGTGATTTTGACTTTTGCTCTTTTTATCGTTCAAAAATATGCACGTTGTGCGTTGAAATTGTCCCAAAAACATCGAGGCCGTATATAAAGCAAATTATTCCTCGTCGAGTGATCATCCCATAGCAATACACCCGAGATTCTTAAAAATCTCTAGTCGTATAAAATTCCAAATAAAAGGGGAGATGCCATAATTCAAGCAGCGTTGACTTGGAGTGACGAAACAACTGAAATGCATGTTTCAAGCTGTAGCATCATAACCTTTACGAGCACGTTGTAAACTACAATTGTAAATTACATTGAATAATATAATAAATTAATGTTATAAATTCTCGTGCAACTTTTCATTTTGGATAATAATTGCATTTTACGTCAGTTACAGCTAGCTCTTTCCCCCTCATCCTCTCCCCTACATATTTATCATCTCACTCCATCTTCTCCTATATCGGCTAGTTAAATTATATTATACGATGTACCTCTTATTTTATGCTTTGTTCATTGAATATTCACATATAAATGATTATTTATAAGATATACACGTTTTAAAATGGTAAATGCATCGAGCAGACGGGTGAAGGTATCGTAAAACTTAAATAATAGGCTACGACTTGAGTGTCTAGCTGTTGTTGCACCTGACGTAAGATCATCGTCATAACAATCAAATATTATTATCGAATAAGCGATCACTCGTCAATGTAAAATCTAGCATTTTTATTAGATCACTTACTTAATATTTTCAATGAGTTATCACATAAGTTTCACGCCTATGCAAATTTTTGAACTTCGATATCCTTAGTGGGGCCGCACTCCATAAAGTATAATAAACTTATAACAAGTTTCTCGTTCTCGAGGCTTTGCCTACATTTTTCGCCTTTCGCACTTCCGCGGTGGAACCCACATGCGTATTTTTGCACATTCTCGTGGGCGGCAAATATGTGGAAGATGTAAGTGCCGATGGCTCACGCCAAAAACATAATTATAAGACGAGCTCACGCGGCGGCTCTCATCCCCCAAAGTCATTCGTGGTGTGAATCATTGAGGGACGCCGTTAATCTGGCAGCAGACGATTAATCCGTCTCTGGAACAAGATCTTTCGACGTTGTATAAGGTAAGCGTTGACATATAATACAGCAATGTCGGGAAACATTAAGCTTCCTCGCTCGCCCCACCTCCTATCATTCCCTCACTTACCCACTCTCCTCTTTCCCCGGCATCTTATCATCGAGAAGTTAAGAACAGGCATGGAAATCTTATCTGCTCCTTCTACAAACAATTTATCGTCTTGTTTATGAAGTCGTAGCAAGGCTTGAGTCGACTTTTGTATGATTTATACCCTGATGATACCCCTCTCGCGTTGTGAGGAGAAACATCGTTTCCATTCGAATTTCTCTCTCGGCTCATTATCCTCCCTCCTCTAGCCTCTAGCCCATCCACCCCCTCCGCCCCCTCCGATCCCGTTCCGTTGCCGTGCCCGCTTCGCTATTTCAAGGTCGAAACTCGGCAAAAAAGTCTTTAGCTTGCTGTTAAGCATCGGAGTTGGAAAAATTGATGGCTGACTTTTCCCTTGATACACAGGAGGAGATGGGAGACCCTTTGGATTCGCTCGACCGGGCTTGAATGATGTTATGAGAGGGAGGACCTTTTTTTTCCCTTCACTTTCTATGAGAAAAGTTCAATGAAAGAGCCGATATTCGTTTTCTTTTCTTTTTTTTTTTCATCTTCTTATTTTTTTTTTTTTTTTTTAATAGCTTAAGCTCTTAATTTTATTTGCATCGTTAATTATTGAGCATTTTAAACTCTCTAAATTACAGGATGATCCACCAATCTTTAAGCTCAGTAATGATCAATTATATATACAATGCTATTATTTTTTAATAAAATATAAATAAATAAGCAGAAATTTATAGGCGTATTAATAATTTTTCATTGCGCTTAGTAAAATACTGACCTACATGCTAATGGCGCTTCGAAGGACTTAAAAACTTATAAATGTTTACATCGTATAGTTCATTTGTTTTTCTTTTCTTTTATAAAATACAATTACAGTTGTAGTATGTGGTGGAAATATCATCGTAAATAAAGCCACGAGTATATAATGCTTGAAATGATATTTTTCATAAATTTTTATTACATTCTCGTACGTTTATAACCATTATATTTACAAATAAGATGGCACATAAATTTGATGTTCCTCAATAAAGTGCCTATAATCGGAAACATGTAAAATTAATTCTTTTAATTAAGAGTAATTTGATCGTTGACTTAGCTCGCTTAAGCATTATTATTATAGCATTATTTAATAAAAATGCTCTCAAACTGTAATATTTCAATGATACTTCGCTGAAACGTGTGCACACTCGAGTATGAAATAAGACCTATTTATTTAAATTTATGATAAATTTTCATTTATACTACTTACCATATTTTTTTTTTCTTTTCTTTTCTTTTTTTTACACACACACACACACACACACACGCGCGCGCGCGCGCGCGCGTACTGTGCTGCAAAAAGCGAAGGATTTTGGCTTCATAAAATATTCATTTTCAGCAAAAACAAGTGAGAAAACTCGATGTTAAGAAAAACATTTTTAATAAATTATTGTTAAGTGCAACATTAAATACATCAAGAAGTTATTGATTTATAAATGTGTAGAGTTTTTTTTTTAAATTACGAATTTAAGAGACTGGAATTTGATCGTAACAAGTCGAAGAGACAACTAAAAGTCAACATCACAAAAGTAAAATGAAAATAAGATAATTTTATCGATTTACGCAACGCAGTATCCCATATCTCCCCCCCCCTCCCCATCCCCCCTACCACTGCCCCTCGTTCTCTACACCCTACCCTCTGCCCTAATCTTTAAAAAAATCGTTTGGCATACATGACAAAGATGTGGAAAATAAAAAAAAAACAGAGAGAGAGAGAAGGTTAAAGCACCAAAGAAATTATACTCAAATGAGTTTTACGTCTTCTTCGATTCTATTTACTTAACTGATCAGCGAAGGACAGAAGCGATATTCAATTTGATCAAAGCGCTATCCCCGCGAATTCCATTTGGGAACTGCAGCTGACCTTAAAGCGTCGTTGGGATTAAAGGGCGGGAGAGCAAAGAGAAAACAACGGGATAGGGGAGGCAAGACGAATGCAAAAACGTGCGTTCGCGCTAGTGACTATCGATTCGACTGTCGAGGGGTTCGAGTTGCTACCCCCACGTGTGTTACGGTACGAGGGAAATTGGTCGAGTCAGCAGCCACCCTCAAAGGAAACAGATTTTACCGCCCCGTGTCAATTTTTCCCACTCCCAGCGATTATTTTAGTCTTGAGTCCTGTCACTACTCCTTCTTTCGCGAACTATTTTATTATTTTTTTTTTTTACAATCAATTCTTACGCACTGGGTGGGTAGTAAGTATACGATCGTATCCCGGTGTCGCATGCCATCTCCTCCTTCGAATTTAATTACAATCGAGTATTTTGTGAATCGTCGAGTGAAATTTGTTTCCCGAATTTGCTTTCGGCTTATGCGCCAGACATATAGTTTTCAATCTAAAAGTTTCGGGGAGGGTGAAATCGTCCCTAAGAAGCTCATTTATCACCGAATTAACGCGCTAACAGATGCTTTGTATTTATAATTAATTAATTTATTACGTCTTAATAAATGACAGCTAATGAAATGCATCCGTCATTGCAATACAACTTTACAGCTTCATTCTGCATATTATAATACAGGCGCGTAAGTGGAAAACGCGTGGAAACTCGTTTCTTAAAAATGTCAATGCGATTGCTCGCTCTAACCATTGTCTAACATGTTTATTGTACAAAATCTTTACATTGTATTCGATGTTTATAGTAAGGTAAGTCTAACGTTCACTAGCGTAATAATATACCGTGACTCAACCTAACCCAGAAATCTAAACGGTCGACGCTCTACTGCACGGAACAAAGGTCGACCGTCGAGCTGAATTCCCGCACGACCCAATGATCCTTGTTTTTCTGTCCTAAGAACTTTATTGATTAAGTTTTTGCAACTAAATCGCTCAGCGCCAAGTTCAAAACTTCCCAAGAGCATTATTTCAAATGATTCGTTTTATTACCTTGCTCCCGAATCCGCTTGCGAAATTACATCTTCGGAGTCCCATCCCAACTAGATGGTTTACCCTTCGCGCATATGTGCGCTTCCTTTCTGTCTTTCTCATTTTTCGCCAGTCCCCTTGGCAAGGATAAGAAGAAGTGCTGGATGGGATTCCCGTTGAGGGGGGGCCGACGACCGAAGCGGAGCCGAGCAGGGAGAGAGAGAGAGAGAGAGAGAGAGAGAGAGAGAGAGAGAGAGAGAGAGAGACAAAACAAAGAAAAAATACACACTCCTCAAGTTTATCCTATTTTCACTCCCCGCTTACGAAAACATAAGCGAATACGAGGAAAACGACGAGCGAGCTAATGTGACTTCACGTACGTTAGTCGCATGTCCAGTTGTTGTCGACTAATGGGGAACGAATACACTGACCGGAAAATAATTTCATCGTGTTTTCGCAGAAGGTGAATGGAATTGTCTGGGCTATTTACCCTTGTTTTCTCTCTTTCTCTGTCCTGCCTCCCTTTTGCCCATACTAGGGACGAATGTCAGCGATGGTAATAAAAACTCGTCTCCTCTTTTACACACACACACACACACACACACACACGCACACACACACACAGGCGCGCGGACATACATACAGCACACACACGCACGCGCACGCGCACACACACACACATATATACGGCATTTTATGATCGAAACTATAATTATACTATTACCAAATTTTATTAACTTTTTCTCTTTTTTTATTGATGCGCATTAATTGTTGACTCTTGCCGAAGATTCATACCACTGATGATTCTAAACGTAAATGTTTTTTTGCTGTTTCAGGTAAGAAGCAGTTTTCTGTCCACTATCTATTACCGTACTATTTCTTGGCTGGTTGGGTAAGTTTTTGTTCTAATGCGATTGAAATGGATGAAATGGCTGGATGTAATGATACTCAGCCAAAGCAGCACATTAATGCTGCTTCGATGTTTCAAAAATCTTTAAAAACAAACAAAATCCTCACTTAAGTAACAAATTTTTTACTTATCGATATTATGTCCTTTTATCTATAATTTAATCATTTATAAAAATTGTCAATAATTTTCATTCTACTTGTTTTAAATTACTCAAATATATATGTCTATTTTATATTGTAAATACAAATAATATTGGGTTACCATTGTTTTAAAAATATCTTTACCAGCTTAATCAACTTTTCCATGCAAAATATCTGCTTCGATATGTTTTCTCTGTTATTCATAAATTCTGAAAATACATATTTTCGGATGAACGTGTTTTTTTTTTCATAGTGTTACTAAAAATAAAAAAAAAAAAAAAATGCACACGAAATATGGTATAATAAATACTCTGAATAAAATTGTTTTATATAACAAAAGTTCGCAATAGTTTTAAAATTTAGCGAGTTTTTCTTAATAATATAATAATGAAAATAATTGGTTGTGGCATAAAGATTATTTTATTAAAAACTAAAAATATCTATTGATTACTCATTTTAAAAAGCATTATCATATTTATAAGAGAAATGTATTTGAATTTAAATAATACGTAATATATGTTCTCTGTAATAGAATATTTAAAAATATTATTACGCTATAAATAAATATAGTCTGAATAATTTAAAATACTTAGAGCAATTGTATCTAATATAAGATTATATTATTATTATTTAATAACTCTCTAGTAAATAATGAATAATTTTACTTTTAAAGCTAAAACTTTAAGATAAATTGAATTCCCTTTTATATAATATTTTTATATAAAAGTTTATTTTTTATTCATTGCATTGGGTAGTAGCATTTACATTAACAATTTTTATAACAATTCGCTTAACTAAATGTATTTGATGTTGATGAAACATTATCATTAATAACCTTCTTGCTACTATAAATGACTTTGAACGACAAATTTCCTTCTTGCGTCTTATTATGAAATTATAGAGCACAATATGAAAATTAATAATATAATATTATTTTATCTATATTTTCCTATTATCAAAGATAAAAATAGTATCAAAGGTTATATAGAGCAGGGCTTTGGAATTTTATCCATACAAATTCTTGATAATTGAATATCGTAATTTTTTCATCTTGATAAAAGTAGCGAAATATAAAATTACGTTGTCGAAAGAATCCAATAATCTATAAAGAGTAATAAATACATAAAACTTATAAATGCGAGCAGTAAACTATTAGACTTGATTCATTTACCTCCGCTCTGCATATCGAAGGGTTTTACATATCATCGTTATAAATATTTATTGTGCCTACAAACTCTAAACAAAATGGAATCTAATACAAGTATAATGAAACTCTTAACGAGTGTTCCAATTATACAAAGTCAGATTCAATTCTAAAAAAATATTTGACGTATGTTTTCGGGATTGTCAATAATAAATAAGATACTCCAGTAATCATTGAATTCTACAAGATTCCATTCAACTAACATATATATTGTTTCTAATACTTTATCTTGGCGTTCTTAACACTGCTAATCCGTCTGACAAATGGAAAGGAAATGACTTTAAATCGGAAAATCTATTTCAATTTAATCTTATACTCTTCCAATTATTGTCCAAGATGCACATCCTATTAGCTGATATTAATTTAATCAGGATATCAGCTCCATCATATTCATAGTATAAACTTATTTCAAACAATACATGTACCAGTATAATATTCTATTATTGATCCTTAGCTAAGAAGGATAATTTGAAAGTTTGAACATGAGATTAAAGCTTAATGTAGGATAAAAAATTCCAATAATTATAGAACTGGATAAAATTAATTCAAAACAAATGATACGCGTTGTACATATATATGGCGTAAATTGTTAAAATGATTTAAAAATTTAATTTTCGGTTAAAATTTTAAATAACCGGAATCGATATTGATTTTAGCTGAGAATTTATTTTTTGTATTTTTACACGTTTTATAAGTCTTGCATTTTTTAAATAAGTTACTCTCTCGAATTTGAATCGATATCGAATAGAGCGTCATGTTTAATAATACGGAACATCATTCAATTTAAATATAGATTTGAATTTCTTATAGAATCAAAGAATCAAATATGAACGTGAGAGATAGATAGATATATAGAGAAAGAGAGAGAGAGAGAGAGAGAGAGAGAATAAAATGCAGTTAAAATACAATTATCTTAAATTCTAGAAATAAATATAGATGAAAATTTGATGATTTGTCTATTTAAAAATAACATTTCATTATTTAAATATGCGTGTGAAAATTTTAACAGAAATGTTAGCAAATTATTTTCGAGCCACAAATTATACCATTCGTAATACGAAATCCCGTTATTCGGATGAAAATCTTGTCTTGTACGATATTTATAAAGTTCCTCGCACTGCTTGTAAATGAGTTTGCCAAATTTTCGGCAAACTCGATTCAAATTAAACAATGGAAATTTTTTTTTTTTAAACTCGACCATCTAGCGGTTACCGGTCGAACGTTGAGCAAATTGTGAATTTTAATAACTAATAAATGGTTAAGAAATTTAAGGGAATTGCTGCGAAATTGTATGTGAAATTATAGAAATTAAGCTGTAATTTCATTCCGTGAAGACCAAAAATTTTGTGCGCGAAAAGTAAAGTGATTGAAGTGTGAATAGCCGTAAGGTTAATACGTTGCTCACAAGGAACCTCTACTGTAACATCTCCAAAGTCGTAGATGCGCGTAAATTTTAAGGACCAAAGAGCCCTCACCCACTCCATTCCATTGTCTCAAGCTTCGTGTCAGTTTTCGCTTTCTAATACAATGAATCGCAATGCCCACGATTCCCTCGTATTGAGAAATTCCTTCATAATTGCCTAGGGGATCCGTCCCTGGAAAATCGATAGCCGGAGAGGTGGAATAAAAGTTGGGACTGTATAAAGAAGAGAGGGGAGAGGCAGACGGAATATAGAGACACATGCGAGGACGACTGCTTTAAAGGCTGCGCGCAGCTGCTGGGAATGCGAGAGATGCGCGTGTGCGTGTGTTACATAAACCGGCAGCCTTCCTTCCTTCGCTTCTCTCTCTCTCTCACACACACACACACACACACACACACTCACTCTCATGGCAACACCCCCCCGTCCCCCTGCCGCTCTTTCTAACCTCGTACGTCGTCATTATGTGCCTCTTCATTCATTTTCGTGCACATTTTTTCTCCTTCCCTTCCACTCCCTTTTGCCCCTCCCCTAGCCACCACTTTTACACACACACACACACACATATATATATATATCTATATACAAATGCACACATTTGAACATACGCGTAAGTATAAGCGCGTATCTATATATCTATACATATGTATATATAGATATGCACATCTACCTATCTCACCCTCCCAGGCTCTCTATATACGCACACGAGCTCCCGAGCGTACACTTATGCATATAAATACATACGCGTGCATGTATATTTACTACTTCTTTTCCTTTCCTTTCTTTCGTCTCGACCGTCGGTTGTTCTTTCGCATTATGCGTGGCTTGTTAATATGTTGGAGAGCATCCTCTTGCCGAAGCGGACGAGCGATGTAATGGAATTTCGGTCTTGCTATATTGGGATCTTATTTTTTTTTTTTCTCTTCTTTTTCATACAATTTTTTGTTAATTTTTATTTCAAGGAAGCTATGACACATTTTACTATTGGATTTATGCGACCGGATTTTAGGTGAATTGCATATTACGGGAAAAGAATTTTTCGCGAATAATTATGGGCTGTGCAAAATTTGTTGGCACTCAATAAATACGAAGCTCAGTGACGCTCCGTCACAAATTCGCATAAAAACAAAAGCCAGCACCAACATTATTATATATTGCAAGCGAGAATCTGGTCGTGCCTTTTAAAATTTATTATATTAAAATAATTAGCTGACCCGCCGCGCGATTCTAGAGGCCTATGCTAACTGCTAAACAATTAACCGTTAATCATATGATATTTATCACATCATAATATTTAATTTTCCACATTCTCCTTATAAATATTTGTACAATATATAATCCCCATGCGTACTTACACTTTTTATCAAGTACAGAATTTCTAAGAATATCGGCAATACGTCAAAGTTAATTAATATTATAATTTAATGCTAAGATAATGTAATGCAATATTAGTTGTGCAGGCTTACCACATAAGGAAAAAGCTTGTAAAACAAACTATATATTAATTATGTACAAAATAGTTTTCAAAGGTGTTTATGTCTTGTTAATTCAAATTATACCGTTATCAGAGATCGATACTATCATATTTATGTACAACATATTCATTTATATATTAATTTGCAAGCTGCTTTTACGCGATCGTTAATTCTTTTTTTCTTTAGTTAGCTTAAGCCATTGCCATTGTCATATAAACATATAAGGCATTAATAAAGCATTGTCCAAGCAAACCTTATAGTAATATTGTAATATTTCACTTTAAATAAATTTCTCAATAATTTATTTCCGTTATGAATATATCAATAGTGGAATATATCTGAGCCCTCTACACACAATCGTTTAATAAGAACTTATCGAAGAAAAACTGAGAGCTGCGCATAAGCTTTATTTATATTTATTAATTGTAATAATTTGATAATCAATAGAGCGATGCGCAAAATGAGTAATGCATCCCATAATTGTCGTCTCTCGAATCGATAAACGAATAATAAACGAATCGTTTATCCCACCAAGTGCTATGGCGAAGAAAAGCGAATAAGCTGAGTCGTAAATAGTAGAGGCTCTCTTAATCGACGACCAGCGGATTAAAATTTCTTCCAGGCGTCGGGACAGGAGAGGAAAAAGTCTAAATTCCAGGCAGATAAGCCCGCAAAGTTCAAGTTGAATCTTAGACTGCGTGCGAGCCCCATCTCGGGTCGCACCCTTTTGTGCCCCAGCCAGCACCGACGAACTCCGGCACATTAATAGCCCCACACAAAAGAGCCTTTGCCCGTTGGGTTAGTTTTGATTTCTAACCGCGCGAAAAATGTCCAAGTAAATAATAGTCCATAGAGTACCGATGACTCGAACTTTCTTGGAGTTAAGAGTCACTGCGTAGAATGGGCCGTTCCATTAGGAAATGTTAGCTCCCGCAAAATTATGGGGTAAGCGTCCCGTTTGCCTCGAGTTTATTATTTTTGTAGTCGTTAATGTCCTTTTCTCTTAGGCCATTGTTCGATATACTGAAAAAATTCAACTTTTATCTTATTCCATGCCTATATATATATATATATATACACACATATATATATATATATATATCTGCTACGTTGAGCATGAAATTTCAACGAATCCTTTATCATTTAATGCGACCTATACAATTTGAATTGTTCAAATGCATTTGCCAAGGTCTCTTTAACAAATATTATTTATCATGTAACTCTTCTCTCAACTCTAAATGAGCATTGATCGATACGGACACCACAGTATTTTTTCAAACAGTAGGGATTTGATAAAACAAAAACACATATTATTCCGAGTCTGCGGTACATATGCCGGGCCCTAACAATTCCACTACCACAGTAATATTTTATTGGGATCGGATTTATTATTGAAGCGACTTGTTCGTCGTCGTTTAAATAAGAAAAATTACGTTAATTACAACATACTTTACTCTTATAATTGTTTTAAAAAAAAAAAAAAATATATATATATATATATATATATAATAATAATAATAATAATAATAATAAATAAATAAAAATAAATTACGCTATTTATTAAAATAAACACGTCATTTTCATTTTCATTCGAATTAAATGAATTTTGTAATAACGAGTGGATAACTTCTATCGCGCGCCCGCGACCGACTATCCACTTACAAACGATCTAGTCTAATGTTTTAATTAGCGGCATTAAAATTGTATTGTAAGAAGCGGCTGCTGATCTATTAACGTCGCCTCGCGTGCTCGCAATGAGAAATGCACTGCATTAGTAACCCACGTGCGTTCGCCGTAATAACTCGGCGCATCTCATTACGCGTACAACGACTTAATTGATCGAGCTTCTCGTACTTACGCCCCCCTGACCTACACACGGCCATCGCCCGAGGTGCGCGAGCGAGCCCAGATCGTTTTGATTTCTTAATCGCTACGCGCCATGTCTACGTCACATTGATTTTTTTTTTTTTTTTTTTTTTTTTTTTTTTTTTTTTATAACGGCGCCCTATTACAACTAAGACATTGGATTAATTTAAAGCGCCGCGCTCCTTGCGAAGTTGCAAGTTGGCTACCTCGCAAAATGCTTATTCAGCTTGGGCGCTTTCGGCCCACTTGTCACGCACATACTTATTCGTTCTTATTTGGACGAGAAAAGCGACGTCCGCTTTAGGTCTTGCATCGATCTAACCAATACGCCACCTTATTATCCCGCAATTATTGCGCGTGCAAAGTGCCCAGACGCGCGCGCCCACGTACACACTGTGAAATGGGACACTAGGATGACGAGAGGATTACGCAGCGACAACAACAAACTACGGAGCCCAGCTCGACGACCTCCCTCAATGACCATTTATCTACGACGAGGAGAGTTGGTGCAGTAGCAGCTGCTGCTGCTACCACTGCTACCACTACAATCACTACTACTTTCTCGGATTAGCAGCGAAACGTAGCCAACCGCGGCTGTCGATGTTGAAGGGCACACGGATGAAAATTAAAGGGCTCGGGAGCGCGCGCATAAAGCGACTCGCTATTTACATTTACACGACAATCCGATAGACGGAAGACTCTCTTCCGCCGTAATGACGGACATTTTGCGCCCCGGCATTGTCGAGCCGTTGACGAGGACCCGCTGCAAATCTCGTATTCACCGCTCGACGTTGATAATTGCCTTGACGTAAAGCCACCTGCCTTTTTGCCGATATATTCCGCCGAATGTGCGGGAAGCGATGTAATAGTAGAAGGAGATCCTTCTCCTCCTCCTCCTTCTCCTCCTCCTTCTCATTCCCCTTCTCCTGGTCGTGCATCCTCTCGCACGCTCAAATTCGTGCGAGGTCTAAAAATAAGTTTGTCGAGCCGTTGTCGGATCTCGAACTTGAACTCGATATGGCGCGTAGAAAATGCCAGAGGCAACAAATTGCGAGGCGTGTAAGCTTTGATATTGAAATGCCGTGCGCCGCATCTCCACGGACACGAGCGACAATGAGAATCCGTAGTCCAAGAAGCGTGACCGGCGAGAATTAGCCAACGATTTCATAGTCCAGCGACTCTGCCGCGCGTGATACGAATTACTTAGGCTGCGCCAGGCTTCGGCCCTTCCCACCTCCTCCACTGTTCAGCACCAAAAGAATGCTCGTACATATACGTGAACCGTCGAGGCGTCGACTGCACGCACTGCTGTCCCTCCTAACCTCAAAATCGCCTTGCTGAAATTCGCAAACGTATGTAGCGGTGTACGCTCGGGTGGGGCGGTGGACCGGGGGACGAGCGTGTATGGATGCCTGGGTGGTAGTGGCGATGGTAGGGATAGCGGAGGGCGGCTGGAGGTGCGGGGGGGGGGGAGTCCAAAAAGAGGAAGCTCCGGGCGACGAGAGTAAGGCGAAAGGTCGCCGGCGTGCAGTGGGGCCCGAGCGGAAAAAGGAGAGCTGCGAGACGAAACCTCGACCAGGATCAAGAACCTCCGCGCGCTTAGATGTCGGAACTCGCACCTTCTTCTTTTTGCCCCCTTTTTGCGGCACTCGTAATTTACGGCTCTACGCAAGGCGTAAAATGGCGAGCGAGCGTGGGCTGCTCGAGAAACGAGAAGGAATCGTTTTAGAACCACGGCGAGTCGTCGCTTCCTTGGGAGTTTCATATTCCTCCTCGTCGAGAGACGAGACAACAATGGCCACGACTCGGATTGCGCACCCTTACCGATTAAATTTGGAAATTGGGCCTCCAGTCCCACCCCACCCCCATAACCACCCGTCGACCCTCCTCCTTCCCTCACTAGCAAACGGCTCCTTCGCTTAATCGCATTCTTCGGCTAATTACAACGCGTGTGTGTATAAATTACGGGGGAGCGTAACACGGCGACGACAGTTTTTCCTCAAACGACAGCAAAACTCCCACGAAACAAAATAGAGAATGCGCGTAACGACATAGTTATATATATACACATATATATATATATATATATATATATATATATATATATATATATATAAGTATGTATATATATAACCATGTCGTTACGAGCAACAACGTCGGGCAGTCTGCTCGAGTTCTCGTGGGTCATGAGGAAGGAGTTCAGCCGCACAAGAAATGCCGTCGTCGCCGCCGCCTATCGTCATTATCTCGTTCGCTCTATCTATATAAGTATGTCTCTCTCTCTCTCTCTCTCTCTCTCTCTCTCTCTATCACTCTCCCTCTATGTGTGTATGTCGAGAACCCCGACTCTCTTTTTATAAAGCGCATAAAGCGCCGAGAGCTTCGCGAGTAAGGTCGGGGTAATGTAGAGTGGAGAGAAAAAAGTAATAGGAGAAACGAGAATAGCTTTTTATATTGCAATAATAATCCGACCCCGTGATAAGGTTAACATATCTATCTCATATTTGAGAGGTCGTAATCTCCTTTTCTCTTGGCCCGCGCCATAATTCACTCTCTTGCCTATCGCTAATTAAGCTTTCAAATGTATGCGAGTACTCCGATGCAGCTCGAATTCGCACGTGTGCGAGCATCATTCGAGGATAGAAAGTATTTCTTTTAAGATTATTTATTGACCTAACCTTAGCAATCGATACATTCCGTTTTCTAATTTTATTTATACGATTCAGCGTCGTAATTGTAAACGGCGATGCTCTCATTTCGCCGATAAAAAGAACTAGTTAATTGAAAGAAAAAGGCAGAGTCTTTTTAAGGCGCATAGCCAGATCAATATTTAAAATGTGTAGTAGTAACGTAATATCGT
The DNA here is from genome assembly GCF_000503995.2 of Ceratosolen solmsi marchali. Lineage (NCBI taxonomy): Eukaryota > Metazoa > Arthropoda > Insecta > Hymenoptera > Agaonidae > Ceratosolen > Ceratosolen solmsi. Next base: position 4,323,581 of record NW_011948414.1, on the reverse strand, counting down.
TAGGATAGGATAATAATAATAATAATAATAACAACAACAACAATAATAACAACAACAATAATAACAATAATAACGTAATAGCGATAGGAAATTAAGTATGATCCATGGATTAATCCACTTAATGGTTTCTCAAACATTCTTTAGCCTTTGTCTCCGCGCGCAACCCCACTCCCCGCCTCTCAATTCATCCCGCCGGTTCTCCGCCCCTGTCACGCAAACGTGAAGTCCTATAAGATGAAGAGAAGAAATTGTAATCATGGCGTATTATAATACGCTTCTTTCGCTTCCTTGTAAATTGTCAGCTGTAGTAAACGCCACTCGTTTCAATAAGAAATACGCAAACGAGTTAACCCACATTCTCACGTGTTTCCCCGAATGATCAAAAAATAATTTCATAAAAGAACAGTGTATGTGTGGGTATATCAGTGTCTAATAATTCCGGGCCTGTTCCTCCATAAAATTAGTAACGCAAAACAAGGTTTCTCATATGCTCGGGGAAAAAAGCGCCGCTTAATTCAGCAAAGTGAAATAAAACCATAAAGGATAAAGAATAAGACGAATAAGCAGAACAAGGATAATAATAAGACGAATAGGAAACGTAAGAAGAAGAAGAAGAGGAGGAGGAGGAGGAGGAGGATGAGGAAGAGGAAGAAGAAAAAGAAGAGGAAGAGGAAGAGGAATACGAGGGAAAAGATGGAGATGGAGATGGATATGAAGGAGATGAGTGGTAAGGTAATGGAGCTAGAGGAAAAGATGGAGATGGAGATGGGGGTGGAAGTGGAGGTGGATGATAAAAAAAACATGCTCGCCTCTTTCAATACTCCGTAATACTCGGGTGCGTTCTCCCTTGTAAATTATACTCGTCGAGTGCTGCTATCCTTCATTGCTCTGTAGCCGAGGCCCGTTACCGACGAAACTCCTCGATGCGCGCGCGAGCCCCATAACCACCGGGAAAAATGTAGATTTAGGTAGATGGCCGGAGCGGCAACAATGGCTCTTCCGCCGAGACTCTTCCGTGAAAGCCGCCGACTGACGTTTTCACCGAGAACTGCGAATTTTAAACGTCGCCACTCTCCGCTGCCAGCAAATGGCGCCTGATATACCCACAACAAGCGACGAAACAACTTTTGCCTTCTGACACGTTTCGCCATTATTGGGCCAATGAGCGTCTTCTCTTTGTGCACGACAGCTCGTAAATTCGAAAATTATTATTCGTAGCTCTTATTCCTCTAGGATAGCCGAGGGAAAGTGAAAAACATGACGCAAGAGAAGGATATCTTTATAATCGCGATCAATAAAAGCGTCAATTCCTGTTTAATAATGCGATTAGAGTGCTGTGTAAGTAAGTAAGTAAGTAGCCTCGTTAGATTAATCCTGCCTATTATAAAACCAATGACTTTATACAGTTAAATATAAAGCAAAAGTTCAGCCTCTCAATCGCATTTGCAGCATTAATGTATCGCATCTGGATGTGAAATATTATCGGCGAAACTCGAGACTAAAATTACATTGCACTCGAATTAATTGGAAGGCAGTTTCTTTGAAATATTCAAAAAGTTTGGTCATTTTTGCTCGTGTGACAGGCCTTATATTTTGACACTGAAGAGTGTACTCGGCATGTCTGTCTTATGAAGCTCTCGGCAATTTCAATCTAATTACAAGGACAAGCAGAACGTCAGCTCCCTTAAGATGCGTTTTTTGCCTAACCCTTGCCCTCCTCGTCGCTGCGCGCGCTCTCTCTCTCTCTCTCTCTCTCTCTCTCTCTCTCTCTCTCTCCCTCACTCCGCCTCATGCCTCATGCGCGCGCGCGCGCCCGCTCTGGCTCATACATCCATAACGGAGCTCGTAACCGAGAACCAGCCTAGCCGGGTTCCTGGCGCGAGGCGGGGAGTGCGGGCACACCGAGAGCGAGAGAGAGTCGCTCGTCGCCGGGGGAAAATCGTCCGGGGGCGCGCGAGGGGAAGGAGGATTTCGCGCTGCTCCCGCGCCGAGCCGACGACGCCTCTGTATACGTGTGCGTGTGCGCGCGCGCGTCGCTCGGTGGAGGGGATCCCGAGCTCTCGGCTGCGGCTCCTCGCGCCAGTAGAGTAGCGACCTTCGAGGAGGCGAGTTGGTTCTTGAGCGCTGCTGCGCCCGAACTCTCGCTCCGTCTCGCTCGCTCTCCCCAATTCGAGAGCCCCTCTGCCATCCGCGTCTTTTTAACTCGTCGCGCGCGCGCTCGCGTACGTGCCTGCCAACGTACACACACACACACACATCTTGCACGCGCTCGCCGTCTCTTCACACACGTACACGTACGTACGTTTGTTCGATCGTAGTTCGTTCGTTCGTTCGTTCGTTCGTTCGTTCGTTCGTTCGTTCGTTCGTTCGTTCGTTCGTTCGTTCGTTCGTTCGTTCGTTCGTTCGTTCATTCGTTCGTTCGCTCGTTCGTTCGTTCGTACGTCAATCAAGAGAAAGAAAGAAAAGGATATATATATATATATATATATATATATATATACGCTGTGCGTACGCGTATTAAAGTGCCACGACGCGCCTCTACGAGGAGTGCTCACTCTCTCTTGAACTCGTTTATTCAGTCATTCGTTCTCTATATCTTTACCCCCTCCCCCCGGCCCCTATATCTCTTTACATATCCTATTACCCTCTTAAGTTTTTAACTCGTTGTTGCTGTTATTTGTTTGTTTGTTTGTTTGTTTGTTTGTTTGTTGCGTATGCGCAAACGGCTGGATGGAACTTTGTTCCTCCAGTCCCTGTGAGCTCCCCTCAATCGGTTATCGGTTAGTGATACACTACAGTGCTAATTTATAATTGGTGGTGCGGATAGATCGATCAGTGCTAGAAGAAGATTCGCAAACTGAGGAGGGGCGGGACGACGAGAGTGCGACATTCGAGTTGGCCGTATCGGCCGCCTGCTATGAGAAAAGTGCGCGAGGCCAAGTCGCGACAGCGTTTCTGAGCCCCTGATCCGCCCCCACGATACAGTGTCCCTCGTTGAGGATTGTGCAGGGAAGTGGTGCGTCGCGGTCCCGGAGAACCGCGCCCAAGGCCGCCGACGCCGAACCACCACCACCACCACCACCACCGCCACCACCGCCACCACCACCACCACCACCACCACCACTACTACCACCACCGTCACCGTCATCTCTGCCACCGCTCCACCCCCGGAGTAGCCCCGCGGGTCCGCGAGCGATGCGCCCTCGCGCCGCAGCGGCGCTCTCACCGGCCGTCGGCCCCAGCACAGCCCCGACAGCAGAGCTAACCCGGAAGCAAGAGCCAACAGAAACGGCCGCAAAATGCCGCCGGTCCTAGGAGGCGCGGCGATGGCGGTACTTCCGGCGAGTCCGCAGCAGGCCGGGGCCCAGGGCGGCGCGGCCGGTGTCGCTGCTCAAACCCAACTGCTGCTCCAGGCCGCGGCTAGCCAACAGCAACAGCAGCAGCAGCAGCAACAACAACAACAGCAACAGTCACAGCACCACCACCATCACCACAGTCACCATCACCAACAGCAGCAGCAGCAACAGCAGCAACAACAGCACCAGCAGCACCAGCAGCAGCAACAACAGCAACAACCGCCTCAACATCATCAACATCCCCAGCAGCATCAGCCGCCGCTACTTTACCAACCCTACAATCTCGTGCAGACGAGTAATGGGGTGAGCCTCGGGGCCCATCATCCGGGGCCCCATCATCACCATGGTTTTCACCACGTGCACCAGCAGCATCCCGCCCACCGATACGTGGCACTTGGACAGCCCGGACAAGCTTACGCTAGGGAGCCCAGCGGTGCCTCGCCCATACCCCTGTGAGTTTGGCAATACTTGGCGTATGTCCGTCGTCGGTGACGCGAAACGATCTCGACCGCGACCCCGACCACTATCCCGACGACCACTACCCATACCACTTACCACCACCACCACCACCACCACCCACACCACCACCCCC